>NC_135714.1:120967058-121292415 GCF_964656455.1 Halichoerus grypus
AGAAAAATATCTCTAATGTAAAAAGTTCTTTCAAATAAATATGAAAAAGGTGAACATAGGCAACATAAAATAATAAAATCCCATCTTACATACTACAGAAAACTCTTTTACATATATTATGTCAATCAGCTCCTGATACCAAATCATATAATCCAGCAGGGGAGAAGTTAATTAAAGAGATATAACAAGAATAAAACTTCCATATGTATGCTAAAAATAAAGACATAGGGGATTACTTTATATTTATGAAAGTGATATAACTGAAGTTTTAAAAATTATATTACTCAGATGATTCATTAATACACTTTTTCTCTTCCACTTGATCACAAATATCAAATTTTATATTAAGATTGGGTTTAGCCGTGTCTTACAGAAACACCCAAATAAGACTGATTTAAACAAGATAGAGGTTTATTTTGCTTTCACATAAGCAGAAGCGCAGAGAACCTTGGGTTGTTAGGGATGCTATACAACGTGATCAAGGCTTTAGGATAACATCAGGACCCAGATTTCTTTTACCTTGCTGTTCCATCATTGCTCACCTCACAGTCCAAGATGGTAACTGACCATTAGCTGTTACAGTCACCTTTGACCCAGCAGAAAGGAGAAGGAGGGGTAAAGGAAGGTATGCCCTCTTCCTTTATTAACTCTTCCCAAAAGTTGGATAGAACTTGATCACACATGGCAAAAAACATTTGTGAGGGAAGCTGGCAAATGTATTGCCTATTTCAGTTGGCCTTGTGTCCAGACAAAAATCCGGAAATTCTATTATGAAAAAAAAGAAGAAAACATATATAAGGAGACCTAACAGTCTCTGCCTCTGACTTAGTTCATTGAAACACATCTGTTAGAAAATCCAGATTTTCTGAGTATTTATTTAACAAAGGACTAGAGAATTAATATGTCAATGCTGCATCACCACAGGGGGTGAAATACAAATCAGAGAGGTATTAAGTACCAGAATTTCAATCTCTTTCTCCCTCACTCCTCTCTATCATTTATATCTCTATCATCTGCCTAGCTATCTTGACCTCTGTTAAAATTTGTATTGATAACCCTTACTTATGCAAATAGAAATTCACTTTAGTTAAAGCCTCTAGATTTGAAGTAGTCATTGCACTTAGAGAAGTGTAATGATACTAGAATTTACTTTGAAATGCTTGAAAAAAAAAAACCAAGGTTGATTGATGATTGTATGGAGTGATGGAAACAGATAGGAAAATCTGATAAAAACAAATATAATAAAATGTAAATGATAGAAACTAGGTGGTGGTCATATGGGTATTAACTTTAGAAGACTTTCCTTTTTGCTCTTCTTGAAAAATTTGGTTAAAAATTGTGAAAATACAAACTCCATTAGCAAAACTCATAAGTTTATGAGGAGGGGATTAAAGAGAGTCAGGAAGTAAGAGATCTCAAAATGTCTTGTCACAAGACGAAATCAGTAACAACACAGTGAGAAGATCCCTAAGTATTTGGATATAAAGTATAATAATTCTAAATTACCCATAGTCAAAGAAAAAAAATCACATAATTAGTTAGAAGTTATTTAAGCTAAATAATAATAAAAACAACATATTACAATTTGTGAGATATGGGTAAAGCAGTTCTTAGAGGAAAATGCATCACTTTAAATGCATTTTATCAAAAAAAACAAAACAAAAAAATAGGTTTAAAATCAAGGATGTAAGCTACCAACCCAAGAAGATGGGGAAAACAAATTTTAAACCCTAGAAAGTAGAAAAAAGAAAACACTAATATAAGAACAGAAATCAATGAAATATGAGTCAGTTGAAGAATAAAGGAAGTTGACAAAGCAGGTAACAATTTGTTCTTTGAAATGACTGTCATAATTCATAAACGCTTGCAAGACTGAAATGAGATAATCATGCTTTATGGTGAAATACTGAATACTTCACCTTCATAAAATATTTGCTGTTTGGTTATTCTTTGCTGAGATTGTTGCAGTTGTGGAAGTATATTATTTTTTATATAATGAAAGGAAATATCCAGAAGAAAAAAAACACCTTGATGATATAGGAGAGAACTAGTTGGTGAAAGGTGTCCTTTCATAAGTGCATGGGTATGAGACCTAGTGCAAATGCAGAGGAGTTGGCTCTAATTTGGAGCTCAGACAGTTCCTTCACATTACCGTAAGAGGAGATTTATTTGGGCAAAGATGTATATGGATGGGCATAAGTTCTAGCGGGATTTTGTGGACCTACTTTCCTGTTTGCTTCTATTTTCTCACCATGTTTTTTTTTTTTTTTTAAAGATTTTATTTATTAGAGAGAGCACAGAGGGAGAAGGAGAAGCAGATCATGTTTTTTTTTATTAACATATAATGTATTATTTGTTTCAGGGGTACAGGTCTGTGATTCATCAGTCTTACACAATTCACAGCGCTCACCATAGCACATACCCTTCCCAATGTCCATCACCCAGCCATCCCATCCCTCCCACCCCCCTCCACTCCAGCAACCCTCAGTTTATGTCCTGAGATTAAGAGTCTCTTATGGTTTGTCTCCCTCTCTGGTTTCATCTTGTTTCATTTTTCCCTCCCTTCCCCAATGATCCTCTGTCTTGCTTCTCAAATTCCTCATATCAGTTTCTCACCATGTTTTGATGATTTTCTTTCTCTTCTTGGCTACCTGAAAAAAATCATTTCTTTAATCCTGAAACTTGGTAGCTTCATTAGGATGTATTTCATCACTGAGTTTTCTTTATCTGCAAAATCATTTTTGTCTTCACGTCAGAGAATTTTTCATGTAGTGTATCTTTGAGTACATCTCCTATTTCATTTTTTGGGTTCTTTCCTTCAGGGATACCTTTTATCTTTATGTTGAATTATCTTTCTCAGTTTTCCCTCTAATTTCATTTATCATTTTTTTTCATTTTCATCTGTACCTATTGTGGTTATCTTGGGCCTTGAAGCAATATGGGAACATTTTTGGCATAGCTTGGTACTCAGTCTCTGTTGTCCTGAGACTTCTTAAATGTCCTGTGCCAGTACTCAGGCCACATACTTCAGGATCCAGGGTGGTGTTGGGAGTGATTTTCATTCTCATGAGGATAATCCTTACCTTGTGAATTCTTTCCCTAATTCAGATAGGGGCTCTGGAGTTCATGTCAGACACAGAGCCACCCACATTGGTTCCTTATAGAAAATGTCCTGTTTATCCCCAGCAGTGATTTAGCCAATAATCAGTAGACAAGAAAGGCCAGGATCCTACTCAATTGCTTTTCTCAAAATTTGGAGAATCTCAGTGAGAATACTCAGACATTTTTTGGCTCAGTAGCATGGTTTCTTTGGGGTATAGCAGTGATTTATTGCTAATCAGTATTTCCTTGCTCTGTCTAGAATCATGTGTTTTTCTTAATTAGTCACCTTTACTCATTTGATTGCTATTAAAGTTTTAACTTTTTAAAAATTAGTTTTGTTCACCACATTTGGGAAGGGGAATTCTATATTGCAATTTCCATTCATTATTTTTAAAAACAGAACACAAAGATCAAACTTTAAAATAGAAAAGGGATTCCAAAAATAAAACTATGATTGCATCTTAAAATTGTTGCACTTGCTGGTCAGAGCTGTGGATAATTCAAAATGAAAAGAATATTGTGAACTTCATCACAGCAAATGCTTAGTTTGTATAATTACAGCCAAAGAAATTATTTTTCCTGAAGGTGTATTTACCCTCCCGTCTCAAAAATTCCCATGACTGTCTATCTGTTCCCTCTTTCTCCTCCACCTACATTATCAAGTGTATAGCCTGTGGTCCTCATAGGAAAGGTCATCATTATGGAAGGATATCAGAAATGTGTGCTGTAGGAGCTCCCTGGGTATAGAATAAATCAATATTTCAGACCAGAAAAATACAGGGCCTTCTTCTCCTCTTCTGCTTTTTCTTCTCCTCTTTTTCTTCCTTCTTTTCCTCTATTCTCCGCCTTTTTCCCTTTTCCTCCTTCATTTTCCTCCTTTCCCCATCCCCCTTCTCCTTTTCTGCTCTTCCTCCTCTTCATTCTTCTCCCCCACAAAGATCATTTCCTCACCATAAAAGATTGACAGCATTCTCAAACTCTATGTCTGTCTGGGTTTTCATATGGCAACTTCATAAAGCAGTGCCTGCAGGTTTCATTGATTAAAGATCAAGAAAGGACCATTCTGGAAAGTATCAATTCTATTATTTTGTTAGCTTGATTCTTTTTTTAAAAATCAGAAATAATTTGAATGGTGGGAATAATGCCAAGAAGGTTTGGCATAAAGAAAAAAAAGTAGTTCTTACAAAACAGAGTAAACAATTTAAATTTTAACGTATTCTTATAATCCTATTTTCCTTTCTCCTTGACCAAAAATGAAATTATGTAGTGTTGACATTAAAAGTAAAACAGCTAGTTATTTTATCAGCAAAATGGGTTGATTTGGGAATAGCAGATGAATTACAATTCAGGGCAAGCAAGCTATAGTAAAAGCCATAGGCAAGTCTGGGGAACAAAGGAGAGGATCCTCTTTTATAGAGTAAAGAAGGGAAGTTGGGAGGGGCTATTATAAACAAAAAGTCCATTAGAGTAAACTGGGGGTTCAAAGTCTAGTGGCTTTTCATTGGCTGAACTGTTGCTGGGCAAGGAGAAAAATCTTCCTTCCTTCTGTTGGGCTAGTAAAGTAGGCTTCTTCCAGTTGAGAATGCAACCTATGTCCCTTCCTGTTGGATCTGCAAAAGGCTCCACGGGGCCATAAGGTGTGAGACCTACCCCTTCTGGCCTCCTGACTCCATTTTAAATGAGGTTTCCTTTATTCAGTTTCACAAATTAATATTCACCTGCTGATCTTGAGCAAAAGATATATAATTCATTATTTCAAACAATTCCACTTTTTCCTGGGAGACAAACATAGTGTATGTTTACTAGTGAGGTACACAGCAAATAGTCTGGGCTCTCCGGACAATGTAGATCTACCCAGAGCAGAGTTCCCAAGACAGGCTCTCTGGACTTTTAATGGGCATATCATGGAAAGACAATTCTGGGTTGAAATAAGCTGCTTAAAATTAAACAATCTCAAAAATTTTGTTTTAACAGCAAGACATTTTATAGTCTTTAATATATAAATTCCGAGAGACATATTTCCTGCTTTATTTTATCATGGTCAAGTCCCATATTGTTTTGCTATAAGGAGTTTTGTTTATGATGTACTTGTTTTGTATTACCTCATAAGGCACTTGTGTTCAAAAGGATGCAATTTGGGAAAATATAATCTAAGGACAAGAAGCAAAATTATAAATAAATTAGAAGTTTGTATTCTATACATTCATTTCCTTTTTCTGCTGTACCTTTGTGTAATCTTAATTATGCTTCCAGGAGTATTTTATTTGTTTTCTTATTTCTAATTATGGAATAAAAGTCTCTCTCTAGTAATGGATCTTAAAAGAAAGGGCAATTGAAGTAGAGTGTAGGGAAGCCCATGCCAGGACCACTAATATCCTGTGGGGGGGCCTGGAAAGAGTTCAGTCAGCTGGCTGAGTTAAGGCTACTTCTGCCAGCCAAAATTGTAGATGAGAAAAAAAAAAAAGAAAACCAACCATTTTCATTAACAATCTGATAATCATTTTCTGCTGCCTTGAGGTAAAGACCCTGCAAATTCCAAGCTAGTTTGAAAGACTCCGAACTAATCTCTGTTGTGCTCCCCAGACTGGTACCGCTGATGCCATGTGCACCCGGATGGGTCTGGCTTGCTACAGCACGTGCTGGTTTCCACCTGCCAGCCCTGAAGACTCTCCTGGTCCACTGGCTCTCTTAGCACCTCTGCTTGCCCTCACTGTGTCATTTGGGCACATCTCAGTTTTTCATGTCACAGGCAAGCATTAAGGAACTGGAGGACGGAATCAGGCTTGCCTAAATCACTATGTTCAGCTGCTGCTATTGCTTCAAACTATGTTAAATGAGTTCTCCTGCTTTCTAGGAAAGCACACCACTACCACTATCGTACCTATTTTAATGTTTTTAAAACCCCATACCAGTTAGCTTTTGCTAAAAATAAAGCTGCATAACAAATAACCAACAAGACTTAGAGACATACAGAGTTATACATTTATTGCTCACATGTTTGGAGTCAGCTTGGTACTTCTGATCTTGGCTGGGTTCACTCACCTGTGTGGGGGTTAGCCGGGTGTTCACTTCTCTAAGCTGCTTTGACAGTTGCGAGACAACTCAGTGATGCTCTATGTGTTTCTCATCCTCCAGCAGACTGGCCTGGGCATATGCTCATGGTAGGGACAGAGGCACAAGAAAGCAAGCCAACACAGGAAGACTGCTTGAAGTTTAGGCTCACACTGCATTGCTGCACCTTCTGTTTCAATCTATTGGATAAAGCAAGTCGGTGGTTGAATTCAGAATCAAGTGGCAAGGCAGATCACCTTGTCTGCAGGGGTGGGCGCTGCAAAGTTACATGGCACAAAGGTATAGAGACAGGGAGAGAGGAAATAATGTAGTCAAATGATGCAATCTTTGAAGTCTTGGTACCAGACACATTTGGAGGTGAGCAAGGGCAAACCAGAGCCTTGATGTTTGACTTTCCCATTCTCCTTTCTCTGCCTCAGTTTTGTACCATTCACCAGTACCCTAAGGAGCCATCTCCCTGCCTTTCTTCTTATGATCTGGATAAGATCTCCCTTATACAATATTGTATAAGCAAGCCCATCAAACAAGCCTCTTTAGTTATGAAAGAGTGAAATAAAATAACTTAAGAAATCCTTTTCATTTTTGACATCTGATTTGCATGACGAAATTATTGCTAGAGTGAGTGACAAATTCAGGTTTGAACCTCAAGGTTGACTATTGGGTTCTTTGCTTTAGACAGTATCCTTGCTCTTCTTCCCTTAAGAAATAAGCCTTGAGCTTAGCTTTGGAAATTTAAGGCTACCAATGAACATGATTTAATAGAGAAATAAAAATGCATCAGTTTAATGTTTACAAAATACACTCCCATTACATTTTATCTCTAACTTTAGGTACCCAGATTTTACTTCAGGCAACAGATTTTATTGCTTGATTTCATAGTTTGTTCCGAGGACATTTATATTTTGATACAGGACCTAAGCTGTTTTACCTCTTTGGGTTTCCATTTCCTTATCTATAAAAATAAATTTAACAGAATTGAAATATATAAGCTTGGGAAAATTTTTTAAGTTTTCTAGGTTTTAGTTTCCTCATCTGTCCAATAAAGTCTATTGGGAATCCCTTGCAACCCAATAATCCTGGTTATTCTTAAAATTCCAACACCTTCAAGACCTAAATTCAGGACTCCAATTGTAATAGCAGAATAATTTCAATATTGTGCAAATGGGAAAGGAGACATTTGAGATGCAGGGGAGCAAAATTTGTCACCCCAAAATGTGTCTCTTTGACATGTGGATTTTAGGCTGATTATTTTTAAGGAACAGAAGGCTCAGGAGGAAACTTTGGCCTTCCCCTTAATTGCCTAAAACAATGTAGCTAGAGGACCTGCTCTGAGAGGGGAGCTACCACCATAGATAACTATGGTATAATATGAGCTAGGGGTTGT
Source organism: Halichoerus grypus (assembly GCF_964656455.1). NCBI lineage: Eukaryota > Metazoa > Chordata > Mammalia > Carnivora > Phocidae > Halichoerus > Halichoerus grypus. Next base: position 120,974,617 of record NC_135714.1, read on the forward strand.
AGACAGGGAGAAACTTAGCAAAATGTGTATGTTAAAATTCCTCCCTATGTTACGCTGTTTCTGCATAGCCCAGCAAGCATTTGTTTATCAAACATTTACTCTTTTTCATCTTCTGTGAATTGTCTTTTCTCCCTTTGAAGTCCCAGACCCCTAACCTGTTCTCCTTAGCTCTGGATGGCATATATGCCTCAGTTGCCTGACTGCCTGTGGGCCTCATATATTTATGGAGCCCCTGTACATTTGTGATTAAATTTGATTTTCTCCTCTTGATGTGTCTCATGTCAATTTAATTCTTAGACCATCCAAAAGAACCTTGAAGGTAATAGTAAAAATTTTCCTCCCCAACAGAGACAAAGAACACATTTCAGATCAGAGAATGGAACCATAATACAACTTCTAAGGCCAGTTCTGCTAGAGATTGGAACACTGCCTGTATAAAAACAAAAGATTCTAGAGAATGCTGACTTTCTAAGGAAGCAAGTCAGGAATACCTAACTTACTTGCACCTAAAGCAGCTAAATGACTAAAAGAAAATTGAGCATTCATTTAAGGAGAGGGGAAGGTCAACTGAGGGCATATAAAATAGCAATAGTGGCAGCAAATACAAAGTTTATTCATCACTAATTGCTATAACTTATTATACTTCAGTGTTTCAGATACTATACTTTCATTTCTCTACTAATCTTCACAAATACTCTGGCAAGATAAGCCTTATTATCCTGGTTTTCAAAAGTATGAATACAAATGACCTATGCAAGAGCACACACATATTGGGGGGCATGCTGTCTGGAGGTTTTGTGCATGATTCAAGCTTTTGCACAGGCCCAGCACAGCAAAAATTATCACAAAACAATATTCATGTACCTTTCTAGTTTACAATGCATTTTTATATTTTCCACTCTTTTTCATTAAAAAAATAACAATTGCCTTTTAAATTAATGCCATATCCTGGTGACTATTGGGTAGTGATTAACAATTTGAAAGATGCTAAACAAAAGGGAAGCTTATATCTTCTGTTCTCGAGGAAATGTGGGAAGGAAAGAGATATAGGGGTAAAGGAGGAAAACTCACTTTCTTCTCCCATTTCTCCTATCAAACCTAGGGGTTGAGAGAGAGAGAGACTAGTTTTGGAAATAACCAGCAAAGTAAAGGAGCTCCTTGAGTTTCTGCTATGCCTCTTATTAGTAGTCTGGACGGGGGTGACTTGGAGGTGTGCCTGCACATAAATTCAGGGCATCCTAATTGAAATAGCTGCAGCAGTGCACATAGGTAGAGCGAGGCTTCCAGGTTGGCTGCTCCTTGACTTCCATGTATGATGTATTGAAGACTGTAGAAGGACCATGTGGAGAGACTGATAGGTATCTCATGAGGTTGGCTGACAAATTAGCCAGAAATACTCACTATAGTAATGAGACAAAAGGCCTTGAACCTAGGACAAAGCAGATAACACTTAACCAGGGACAAATAGAATTAAAAAAAACAGACCTCAGTGGGTTAAGGCACAGTGAGAGCTGAGTAGATCCCAGCCAGAAAGTGACAAATGGTCAGTTCCTAAGGCGAGGTGCCAGAGTCACAAATTTTGACATAGGGGATGAGCAAAGAATCTAGTGATCAGGTAGAGAAAGGGCATTGCTGAGGAATCCCAAAAAGACCAAGGGTAATATAAGGAAGGATATTGCACCTAGATATAAGCTAGTGCCTATACCCATTCACCTGCTGGTCGACCCACAAGGGCACAGTCAACTCCCAGAGACAATCATAGGGCAGGGGTTGGCATGACAAAACTGAGTAATATCTCAAGACTATTAAGTGTTCGCACTGGGGAAAATTTATGAGATGAGACTACATTTTGTAACCGCACCCCTACTCTAACTCCTCCACTCAGTTTCATGGGTCTTATAAAAACAACAGACTAATATGAAGAAAAAGAAACTCCATTTCCTCCTCACATCTGAGAACAGTGTGACAGAATTCCCAATCATACCTTATGTCACTGTGATATTTTCATTGTTACATAGGCTCATTGCTAAGTAAAATAATTCTTAAGATAATTTCCTATACCAATGTCAGATATTTTTAGTATAACGTTATAAAAGTCATTAAACCTTTCAAATAAGGCATATTGTCTGTTCTTCAAAGCTAGCTAATCAAGGAATCCTGGTGCTGACAAGTAGGAGTCACAACAAGGTGTTTCTCTTGTCAATGTATATTGAGTATAGTATTTTATCATTAACCTGTAATGATAATATTAATGGATAAAATTTTGGAAAATAGAGACCATGCCCCAAATATGAAGTTAAATGCTGCATTAGGACAATTTGTAGATAATTCTAGTAAAGTGTTCACTTCTACAAATCATACCAACAAAAGTATATTTTCTCCACATTAACTTGGCTTTTTATGTGTAACTATTATATAAATGTTTCTTTAGAGGAAAAATACAAACTATTCTTTTTTTAATGGATATGTTTTTGTATCTCACAAATATTAATTTCTTTAAATGAAGACTTTGAGAATGCATTTGCTGTAACACCTTGTCTTTTTAAAGAATTATAGCCACCAGTTTAAAGTAGATATCTATTTCAAATAATAATACCTTCATCTTAATGAAAAACACCTCTGAATATCTGGTCAAGTATAACCATAAACATAATAATATAAACTTTTCTTATCTAATGGTCTTTTTGGAAATAAGACACAACGTATTTGAAATAAACAGATTTTGGGGGCGCTTGGGTGGCTCAGTCATTAAGCGTCTGCCTTCGGCTCAGGTCATGATCCCAGGGTCCTGGGATCGAGTCCCACATCGGGCTCCCTGCTCGGCGGGAAGCCTGCTTCTCCCTCTCCCACTCCCGCTGCTTGTGTTCCCCCTCTCGCTGTGTCTCTCTCTGTCAAATAAATAAATAAAATCTTTAAAAAAAAAGAAATAAACAGATTTTGGAGGGAAGCTTTTAGAAATGATTAAGTATCGTAGTAAAGTTTTTATTGTACTCTTTTTACTAGAAAATTTTTATTCAGGTTTAATAGTTATTTTAATTTCACTAAGCTTACTTGTGTTGTTAATGAAGAGCAACAAAAATAAGAGAGAAAAGGCACAATTTGAAAACATATCACTTATAGGAATTTCAGCAAAGTAAAAATGAGTGAAAAATACCTATGCTAGTTTTCAGAATTTGGAGGCAACACTGAGATGCCAGCTCACCACCAAGAACATGAAATGATAGAGATAAGATTCTTCCTTGATAATTCAACTGCAGGATAAACTCAAAGATCTTGACATTATCTAAAAGCACAGAACTCTCAAGATATGTTCCCTGATAGGATGTATAAACTCCTTAAAGAGGTGCCTGCAGCTGTTAAGGCCTAGGGATGGAGGCTGGAAGCACAGCATTTTTAGTGCCTACAGAAGCACTGACTATCTAGAGAGAGAGAAGACTTAGTTAACAAGCTTTAAGTTACCCGGTCCTATTGTTAAGTCAGTCCCAGGCATTTGATTTGTAAACTAATCCTCTGTGTTGATTCTGTGCACACAAAACAACCTTCTGATTCATGTGTCTATATGCATGTATTCATGTATCCAGAACCGCATTTTAGGTTTACCTATTGAGAAAGAATGCACTGGTCTTATAAGTACAGTTGCTTCAGATGTTGGCAAATGAAGAACAGAAAAGTATATTCTTATTTCACTAATAAATATGGTTTGAAAGCTCCCAAATAAAATGTTAGCTTATTAATTCCAACCATATATTTTTAAAAATCAGGATAAAGTACAATTACTTTCAAGGCATAATAAGTTGCCCAAAGCTTACTAGTTTAAGAAGACAACCATTTTTGTTTGCTCCGGACTGCAGGGTCAGGAATTTGGGGAAGACCGAGGGGAGCAGTTCTCTTTTCAGTTATAGATAGATGTTGGTTGGTCTTCTACTTTGCCTCATAGTTAAAGGCTGTGAACCTCAGCTTGGCCAAGTGTTAAGAAGGACTGGGGGAACTTAAAGTGGCTTTTTCTGGTCTAACCACATCTTTAAAGACTCTGTCTTACTTGGGACTCGAAAATCCCATTTACCAGTGAAAGCTGAGAAATGACTTTATTGTTCTAGCTGCTGTCTGTCTTTTCTCCAGAAACAGGTTGGGACCCACAGAGCAGCACAATCTACAATTTAACCTGATTAGAAAATTTTACACTTCTTGTTTATTTTTACCACTTACACCAACTATATGCCAAACACTGTGTTATAATCTTAGCTATGAAGATGAATAAAATATTATTTCTGCCCTAGAGGAGTTCCTAGCCTCAGGGAAGAGACAGGTATGTAAAGCACTAACCACGATTTTACATAACTAGCCCTATAATAATGGTATAAGCAAAGCACTAAGAGAACACAGAGAAGGCTCAATTGAAAGTATTCAGGAAGTAGCTGTGCTTTAGGCAGGAGGATTATACTCCTGCTAAAAAAGGACTGGCAAAAAAGGTAACATAATTTGAGAAAGTATTGTGCTATATTGTAACCATGGGACAAAACCCATCAATATCCTTTATATTAAAGGAAAATAGTTTCTTGAATTCAAAATGTTTGACATGGTGTCACGTAAGGAAAATAAACCAATTTTTAGTCTTTTTTGTCTCTTGTTTGCTACCTTTTTTGGTAATTTTTTTTTAATTAAAAGATTGCCTTCTAAAATTCCATTTTAGTTAGTTATTTAGTTAAAGATACATGCAGTTTTATCTTTGAAAATTAAATGTTTCTCAGGGTGCCTGGGGGTGGCTCAGTTGGTTAAGTGTCTGCCTTTGGCTCAGCTCATGATCCCGGGATCCTGGGATCAGTGGAGCCGGGAGCCCTGAAGGGCCCCCTGCTCAGTGGGGAGCCTGTTTCTCCTTCTCCCTCTGCCCCTTCCCCTGCTTGTGGTTTTTCTCTCTCTCTCTCTCTCATAAATAAATCAAATCTTTATCAAAAAAGAAAATTGAATGTTTCTCTTTTTTAAAGTTTAAAATTCTCTTTGACCATTATTACCTACTATTTGTGAGACACTGATGAAATACTGTGGGACATATCAAGATGAAAAAAAAAGCATGAGTTTCTGGCCTTTTGAGGCTTACATGCTAGTAGGAGAGCCTGTGGCACAAAAATAATATAGTATCAGGTAAAAGAGAATGAATGCCATCACAACATTATGGAAATTGAGGTTGAATTTGGTTGCTGCCTGTAACCTCAATGATATCATGTAACGTTAGGTTTAGGCTTTTAGTATTTTTACAACTTCCCTGTTAGAATTGAATCTAGCGCTGGCAGTGACTACAGATGAAGGCATTCAGTGTCCGAGAAGTTTAACGAGCTGTCCACGGTCACGTGGTTAAGCCGCAAGATCCTGACACAAGGTTTCAGTGTGTACTTTCTAAATCAGGACTGCAAATTCACCACCTGTTGCTAAATTTGGCTCACAACCATGTCTTAATGTTATTATTTTTAGCTAATTCAGTATTTTAAAATAATTTCTTTGACTTACTTCTGGCAGTGCATACTTTATTGCGTTGATACATATATGAGTATACATATATAGGAGGATCTGACCACCTTCACAACTGTGGGCCTCCGGGGGCATCTGAGTCTGAAACTGCTTCTAAATCTCTGCTCTACAGTATATGCCATATACCACCTGGAATGCAGGACGTGTGGTTCCCAGAACCTGGGGCCCACACCTGTTCCACTTACGTTCTGGGTCTTTGAATTTACAGCTCCCACTTCCTGGGACAAACATTACCATCCTTTCTCTTTTTTGAACCGAGTATTATTTATATCAAGACTCCGCTAAGGAGCTACCTCCCTTGGAAGTTGAGCCAGCCTGGTTTTGCCTTATCTCCTATTTGTAAGCACTGCATCCTGAATTTATCTCTAAGAAACACTTTAACTCCATATTGTAATCATCCATTTACTTCCAGATGAATTGAGGGCAAGTATTACCCATTCATCTTGGAATCTCTAGTGCTGTGTGATATCTCTGGCTCATAGAAAAAATTCAATAAATGTTTATTGACAAAATGTTATTTTGTTAAATGGTGTGGAGAAGGCAAAAATGACATGGGAGTTCCATATTTATTTATACATTTCTATAAAAGTACTCTAGCATAAGCACATTCTTGCGATTTGTGATTTAATATTATACACCTTTTTGTCTTTAATTATATTTTTAAATATTCCAGGGAAAAATAATTATAAATCTTAAGTTATATAAATAGTTAATTGTCAATATGATATTGAAAAGGACTAAACAAAGACATTTACCGCCTATTTTTTTTTTTTTTTTTGAAAGCATGGCTTAATAAAATAATCTTTGTCATGTTTTTTTTTTTTTTTACTTTCTGGGCCACTTGCAGTTGGGAAATAATGTACCTTTTATCACAAAAGCCACTCAATAATGGGTAATGGTCACGATATTCAATGGACTTGCCACACTTGCCACCACCTCTAGATATCTAGTATTTTCTGAGTGTTGAAATTGCTCCTCAGAAATAGACTCAAAAAGATTTCTGACTCTATGTCTGTCATCTCCTCCTTCTGAAGAAACCTTAGTTGGTAGCTTGGTCACCAAATACAGCTGTCCCCAGAAAGAGATAGTGGTATATATCCATGAAGAAAGACTTACAGAAGAATGTTTATTGTAGCTTTAGTCCTAACAGCACACATTTGGAAACAAACAAAATATCCAACAAGAGGTGAATGGATAAACAAACTCTTGTATTTCATACAATGGAATACTACTTAGCAAAATAAAGGAATGAATTACTGATAGGCAAATTCACAAAAACATGTAGGGAAATCTATGACACATGCTGACTGAAGTAAGGCAGACATGAAAGCGCACATGCTGTATGCCTCCACTTAGATGAAATTCTAGAATTCGCATAACTAATTTGTGGTTATAGAAATGAGAACAGTGCTTGTTACTGGGTGGCGGAGAATGACTGCGATAATAACAGAAGGAAATTTCTTAGATGAGGAAGAATGTAGATTATACAGCTGCATTTTTAAAACTGATCAAACTGTACATGCGAGGTCTTTGTACCTCACTTGTGGGTAAATTATACTGTAAGAAATAATAAAAAAATTCTAGATGAATAAAAATGTGATGTAAAATTTCCAAACCAAAGAAACCTAATTCAAGCCAGCAATATAATGAAAAGGAACAAGTAAAGAAGAAAACAAGAATAAATGTAAGTGGAAAACAAACTAAATAGGTCACAGAGATGAAAAATACAGCATAGGGAATATAGTCAGTAATTTTATAATAACATTGTATAGTGACAGAAGGTGACTACACTTACTGTGGCCAGTATTGGGTAATGCATAGAACTTGAATGATTATGTGTACACCTGAAACTAATATAACATTGTATGTCAACTATACTTCAATATTTTTTAATATTTTTAGTATTTTTTTCAAAACTGAAAGAAAACAAAATAGATGGTCAGCTAGTCAAAATATATAAATAACCACAACTAATTCATTTCAAAAGACAGAAGTTTGCAGATTAAGCTATATAAAATAAATTTTAAAAGCAAATGTTAAAATTCTAGTCACTTAGTGCTTTGAAAGAGGCACCCATAAAGCAATATGAAGCCAAAAGCTTTAAGGCTAAAGGACCAAAAATAATATAACAAGCAAAAAACTAACTAAAAGAAACACTTTACGGTACTATCAGAAAACATATATTCCCAGTCAGACAAAAGAAATTCAATGTGACAGGTTTATATACTGTTATAAGGTACAATCTACCAACATGTAATATCTTATGAATCTTTTATGCACCTGACACAATAACTTTAAAGTAAAGGAAAAGCTGTTAGAAATTTAAGAAGTACCTGACAAAAGTACCTGACCCAATCATAGTTGGGTCATTTAACATAGTTCTCTCAAAAACTGGTAGATAATAGAGACACAATGTATATGCATAACGGGGCTAGGTCTGTTAAAAATATCAGACATTATACCTAAAAACATTTTCTTATGTTGAATAGTCACACATTTGATCATGTAATAGGCCAAAAATGAAATTGCAAACTTTTCCTCAAGACAGTTGGTAGGGAAAGTAGCACTCTGCTACAACTTTGCTGATAATACAAATGGTTATAACCACTTTGTAAGGTAATTTGGTCATATCTATCAAGATTTTATTTTTATTTATTTATTTATTTTTAAAGACTTTATTTGAGAGAGAGAGAGAGAGCACAAGCAGGGGGAGAGGCAGAGGGAGAGGGAGAAGCAGGCTCTCTGCTGAGCAGGGAACCTGATGTGGGGCTCAATCCCAGGACCCTGAGATTGTGACCCGAGCCGAAGGCAGACACTTAACCGACAGAGCCACCCAGGTCCCCCTCTATCAAGATTTTAAATGCACACGTATTTTGTCCCAAAGGACTTTGCCTCTAGGAATATATATGACAAAATTACTCAATATGTGCACAAGTATATATAAATAAGAATGTTTATAAGGCACTATTATAATAACAAAAAACAGCAAACAATCTAATAAAATCACAATCAGGAGATTGGCTAAATTATGGCAAACCCATACTGTGGAAAAGTATGAATTCATGAAAAACATGTACATGTATATATTTTTCTCTATATATCTTTATATATATAAATTTGCCTATACATATAAATTTATATGTAATTGTGTGAGGTGATAGATGTTAACTAAATTTATTTTGGTAATCATTTCACAATATATACCTATATCAAATGATTGTGTTGTGCATCTTAAACTAATTTAATGTTATAGGTAAATTATCTCTCAATAAAAATAAGGAAAATGAATAAATAATATATATATATGCATTAGATTTATACATAAATCTAATGCTTCAAAACTTATGAATGAGAGGAAATAAGCAAGAAACAGCAGATTTATATAAATATGAAATAATGAAATAATTGAAATAATGAAATATTTGAAATAATGAAATAATGAAAAGGTGCACCACACAATGTAGGTAAATTTGAGTTCTGAAGAAAAAAATGGAATTTGGATGGTAGAGGATGAAGAAGTATACTAGATGGGACTTGTGCATTTTATTCTGTATTCATCTATAGTTTGAGTATTTTTATAGCCATTCATTTATTAAATATTTAACAAAATATAATTCTAACTTAATCCACAAATTACCAGTCATCTAATTTTTAAAGACATCCATCTCAACCCATGAGTTAATAAAGTAAAATAAGATTTTAGTTTTTATTTTATGTAAAATGTATATTTTTTAAAAGGATAAGTTTGAATTTGATTATCATGTGTGCCATAATAAAAAGTTTGTGGCACACATTACGCTGGTTTAATATAATGCTTGTCCAGTGTGGACTCAAGAAAAATTTGTTAAATGAACAATAAGCCCTTAGTAATTAGAGATTACATGGACAACAATGATGACAACAACAAATATACTGTAACTGACTCACTTACAAAAGGAAATCCACAATATTTTTATACATATGTACTTCCCATCTCCATGACTCCTCCAAAGCTTGTTTGTGTATGGGCTTTGGAATCAGATAAGAGATCACAACAAACAGATTTTTCTCAATGTGAAGAGAATAGTAAAATGTTCTAGTGTTGAGTTGAGCAAATACGGACAGGGAATATTTAAGAATCCATAAAGTCTTTGATACGTGCTGTGCTTCATAATTTAAAAAAATCATGATTTGGAGGTATTATAATCAGTACATCATTTTTTATTTTTTAGTTCACTTCTGTCTTTGTTATAGAACTATCTCCTCTGTAAGTCTTTGAATCTGTTCAGAAACTATCTAATGCATCGTATGGAATATTGGACTAGATCAGAGGTTCCCAACTTTTTTCCATTCATGGTGTTGTTAGTATCTCAGTAATTTTTCCATGACACCTTAGACTGAAAGAAGTATCTTATAGTTCCTTTGTAAGGAAGTTGTTCGGTCCAAAAAATTTAATAAATATTTATATCCTCAAAACTCAGAATCCATTTGAAAAAATAATAAATAAATTAGGAGAGTGAGACTAAAAAAATCAAGATTTATGAACCAGCTTAAATAAATCTTAATCATTTTTCTGAGTACATTCTATCTTGTTTAAGAGCGTACCAACTTTTAAAAAAATAAGTATGCATTAATTTCTACTTATTTTATAAGAGTATAACCTAAAAACTAAATTCATTCTGTTTTTCAGATTGTCCAGAGACTTAAAAGATGGCAGTCTTAGGAAATTATTAACAACGTTGGTAACGTATGTAGTAAGATTAATTACGTGATTTATACCTAATTTTTACTTAATAAAAATTTATATTTAATCCAGCATCCTATTCCTCAGTATAAAAGGTAAAAGATAGAATGTCCTGAATCTTTTCTTCCCCCCCCCCATTTAAGCTTATTGCAAGTTTCTGAAGCTTTTCACTCTGTGCCTTCAAACAAATGTTTCCCCATGTGAGCAAAACAGATCTTGAAACTATGGCATTTTTCATTTCCCTTCTGAAAGCAGAGCAGAACTCAGGGAGGGAGGGAGGGAGGAAGAGAGGCAGAGAGAGAGAGTGAGAAGGAATCAATGGATGCCAGTCTGACAGATACACAGTAAAGAGTAGGAGAAAACTTGTTATACTGGTTTCTCTCATTCTTATCAATTTGCAGATTAGTTGTGATAGTTGTGCTCTGGTTGAAGAGTTGATTTAATTAGTAACTTAAAAATAATCCTGAGTCAAATCGTAATTACTAGATAAGCTTCAGATCTGCCGGCAGGAGCGGTCACATCATACTTGAGTACCGTTGCGGCGGGGAGAACTGAGTTGACCCCAGGCTTCAAGCACATGATATTTATTGAGCAGTATTGTTCCTATAAACTCTGACTTCATGGGACAGTAAAGGTAACAACAAAGTGCTGGGACAGGTCCAGTGACCAGCGCAGTCGCAAGGCTAAGCAATAGCGCTCCTGCTGATCTGGTGAGGCAGACGTTGTAGGATTGCAGTGCGTGATCACCGCAATACAGCAGGCAAAAGACACGGTAGGACTGAGTGAAACGAATCTGCACACTTAAGCACAGGGAACTGGAAAACAATAGTAATGAACCAGAATAAAATAACACTGGTGGCATGAAATCATCGGCATGAGATCCAAGGAAAAGAAAACTGCCTACTCACCTAAAGGAAGAACAACAATAGCGCAAGAAGAATCTAAGAACCTCTCCAAAATCTTGAAGAATTTATCTACATGTTTTCTGTGCATTTGTCTCTATCTCTGCTCTCTCGATGATACTCTACAGGGAGATTTTTCCTCCCTATCTTCCCACCTCTATGGCGGGACAACACAGAAGCAAAAATAATGACCCAGGGGAACCATTGGCACAGAAAGATACCCTTGCAGAAGAGTTTTCTTCTTGCTTGTGGAAACTAAACATGATTGGGGCTGGGGGAAGGAGAAGGCGGACAGAACTGAAAGGAAGGACCTGACCCAGAGGTAAGGGGTAGATGAGTTGGTGCCATCAGATAGAGACTCAGCATTGAGCAGTCCATCTGTGTAGACGTTCCCTGTCATCCATTGTCTGTGTCCAGCTCCCTTTGCAACAATCCCAGACTTCTGTACTCCCATCTGATGTAGAAGTACCATAGGTAGGGATGAAGCCATGAAAGGAAAACTCTACTCCTAACCGAGGTGGAACTAAACAGAACCAGCTGGGCATTTCTCTTTGAGCCTGACTAATTGTGAACACACTGCCAATGTTAAAATATTCACGTGAGGTCATTGTTTTCAAGCAACATTACAAGTTCCCAGAAATTCTGAAAAATTCTGGGAAGACGTAAAAAAAAAAAAACTTTTCAAATGATGAATAAGATTTTTAAAAGTAGCAATCACATAAATAAATGGGATCTAAAGAAATGGATGAAAATTCTCTGAACCAGGAATGAAGCAAGAGCACAAGTCTAGGAGGAACTGAAAGTTGGAGCTGCCCACTGACCCAGGGAAATACGATCTCTGGTAGCTTAGAGCTTTGGTGTTAGTGACTGTGCTTAGGAGAGGGGCAAGACAAAGATTAGGACCAGTGTATAGTGAGCAATTAGATTGGAGAGTCTTGTGTAAAGTCCAGACTTATAAACAACCTAAACCAGGGAAGTGATGAAATAGGAGATTCTCTGACTAGGATTGGCTTTGGGTAAAGGGAGAAGAAGCAATAGTTTTCCAAAATATTTTTTGTCCATAGGCCTGCTCCTTAATGAGCTTTGAATTTGAATTCACATTATTTTCAATTAAAGAATTTTGGTGTAAAAAAAGCTCTGGGCCTGTAGCTTTCTGGGACAGAGAGAAAGTAGGCAAATTCTTTCTTGCTGAATACATCCCTGCATCGAGCCTCAACAAAGCCCTACAGAATTTTAACAAACATATGCTCATAATCAACGATCATAAAATGCATAAATAAAACAAGGAATTGTGAGTGAGAGACAACAGGACTAACATGGAACAAATATTGGAATTATTAGAGATAAAATGTACAAGTGTAACTAATAAATTTATGTGAACAAAATGTAGAATAAAAAACACGAGTAAGGATCACACATCTATCAAAGATGAGCAGGCATAGTTGGTAAAAGGCAAAATTAAACTTTTAGAAATGAAAAATGTAGTCAGTGAAATTAAAGCTAAGTTTGCAAAATAACTGCTTAAAAGAGAACTAACAAGCCAGAAGATATAAACTAACAAATCATACAATTGGTGCTCACAGAGACAAACTGATGCAAAGGTATAAAAGAGAGGTTGAGGAACATGGGAGCTAGAATGAGCTAGTCCAACACATACCTAATCAAAGTTCCGGGGAAAAAATAATAGACTGAAGGGGCAACAGTTAAATTGACAATGGCTGAGATTTTCACAAGAGCCAGCGAGCTCATTCAGAGGAATACCAACAAATCCCAAATAAGGTAAATTATTGTATGTAGGTATGAAATTAGAAAAACTGCAGAGAACCAAATAAAATAGCAAGTGTTAGAAAAAGCAGAGAGAAAAGATGGATTATGAGCAAAGGAATGGCAACTGGACTAACATTTCACTTCTCAACAACCTCGTAACAGAAGCCAGAAGGCACTAGAATAACATCTTCAATATGTTGCAAGTTTCTTTCAACCTAGAATCATGCCTGGCAAAGACATCTTTCAGAGAAAACCAAATTTAAGAAGTTTTCATGTAATAAGTAATCTACCACAACAGATTCTCCCTGAAGGAATGTCTGGGGGATACACTTTAGCAAGAAGGAAAAAGATGCTAGAAGGAAGATCTGAGATGTATTTTAAAAAAAGGGAGGGCAGAAAGACATATAATGGGAGAGGGTTTATAGGAAGCTTCAATAGTCTGGGTAATGTTCTATTTCATTGTATGTGTGTTTTCAATTCAAATAGGAGGTAGGGTGGGGGTGGAGAGAGAGAAAGAAGGAGGGAGGGAGGGAGAGAAAGGGAGAGAGAGAGAGGAGAGAAGGGTTTCCCAGGCCAGAGCTATATTTGATCACAATCATACCATCAGAAAGAAACAAAGTATGAATCAGGGAAGGTTGCTGGGTGATGGGAACAGAGAGGAAGAGATTTGGTGCCCATTTATACACCTTCCAGGAGAAAAGAGTGTTTTGATAAAATAGCAGTTATTTGATTGGCCTATTGAGAATCTGGACACATGATGTTATATAATCCTAATATTATTAAACATCCAAATCATATAACAGAAGGCTGGACCATATTAAATTTGTTGAACTTAATATGGTGAGACCACCTGACAACCAAACAGCTGGCCTCTGTTGGTGACAGCCCCCCTTCAACTTGTTCACACTAATGAAAACTTTATCATGTAAATTATCTTAAATTAATTCTCACAACACTTAAAAACTGTGGTATGCTTGTCATCATTTTATAAATGTGGAAACTGCAGATAAAAATGGACCTGTCCAGGAGCACACATAAATGCATGGTGAGTCTAGTATTTGAACCCAGGTCTCTCTTCCTCCCCACCGTCACCCCCACCCCCACCCTTATCTCTCTCCAAAGCCCCATGTTCCCAGTGTGCCAGGCCCTTATCTCTAACCCTAAAACTAGCACCACAAGATAGGGATTATTATTTTTTTTTTAAAAGATTTTATTTATTTGACAGAGAGAGCAAGAGAGCACAAGCAGGGGGAGTGGCAGAGGGAGAGGGAGAAGCAGACTCCCCGCTGAGCTGGGAGCCCAGATGCAGGGCTCCATTCCAGGATCCTGGGATCATGACCTGAGCCAAAGGCAGAAGCTTAACCAACTGAGCCACCCAGGTGCCCCCAAGATAGGGATTATTACACAAACAAAATAAACATTCCGTGTTCTCTTCAGTCTGTCCCAGCTCTGAGACCTGTATTAATCTGATTTCTGGAAGGCCAACCATCGCCAAGCTGGTACCACCATGTCGAGGAGGAAACAGATACACACCTGACAGGGCTTGAGAACAAAACACATGCCCATCCACAAACAAGTGTGTTCAAAGTTCAAGTACAGAGGAATTATGCTAAAGGAAGAGGAATGTGAATTGAATATGGAAAGTCTCCTTGAAGGAGAAACCTCTTGAGATGGCCTTTGAAAGAGGATTTGGCTTAAAGTGTCAAATACTAACCAGAAAAGGAGCCAGCGAGGTGTATTTGAAGTGACAGGAGTAAGGAGGCAGCAAAGTGATGTGTTTTTTAGGATAAATATAATTACACAAGATTATAAAGAGAGATGAAACTCAGTGGATCAGCTAATGAGAGGCTTTTTAAATAACGACCTAATGAGTTAGTATCTGATTTCATAGGCAATTACCTTAAGGTTCAACTGTGGTTGACATGCAGTATGGAAAGTTAGTGTTTGATCTTTTCTTTTCCTTTGCAGGTCAAAAGAGCACTCTATCCTCCATTTCCCTCTATGTTAATTCAAAAAGCTACCCAGTAAAGTCTATGTTTTACTGTTTACTTTGAAACTTTTTTGATGAAATGAATAAAGCACCCACATAGGCCCACATTAGATTGTTTCACAATTTTATATTTTTCAGGTTCCATCAAGCTGACATCACAAAACAATATCTTATCTCAGTGAGTTCACATCTTTGAGATAAGTTTGCATGACTAATGGTACTTGCTTAAATAGATCAGTCTTTGAGACTTTAATCCAAGAATTCCTTTTCTCTCTGTTTTTGAGTGCATAAGAATTAACACACATCTAGCATGAAAATTCCCACTAAACAATTACAGAAAAAAAAAAGCTGGCCAATCAAAAATGATGTTGTAATTTTATCTCAAAGTAATTGCAATAGAAAATTCTAGCAAAGTTTTTTTGTATAGGGGTTTCTGCAATCCACTATTTGCAGTTAAGTTAATCTACAAAATCAACCACAAAACATTGCAAACTTCTTAATGGTAGCAATTATGTCATATATTTTCCCTTTGGAAAGGAGGGACTATATTCTCTACTCCTTCTACATAATCTGTGGCGTGTGGTAGATTCTGAATGCACAGTGAAAAAACAAACGCTAGTGAAGGGATGATTTGATAGCATTAGTTTTAGGTCTATTAGAGCCTATTTCAAATCCACAAATCTTAGATTTCCCAAACTAAGTTTAGTTATAAATGCAAACAAATGTAGATTTTAAAGGAAGGACGTGTATTTTTGGGGTGAGATAAGCAAATGCAGCAGCAAGGCTTCCAACACAATTTACATACCCAGAATTAGTTATTCATGTGTGGATGAAAGTCACTTCAAACACCACATACAACTACTTCCAACGCTTCTTCTGTTTTCACTATTTTGAACATAAAAGTTAACTTTGCAAACGTAAGATTTCCCCTTGCCTGATCTATAACCTCATTTCTTATTCATGTTTCAAGCAGAATATGCCAACTCTTCCCTTTAAAAGCCATTTTTCAGGAAAATGGGCATTCAGTGTTTGCATGAGTTTCTGACTTTATGTAATCTGTAGTAAATTTTGAAATGCTTTCTTGGAATAGAGCACATTTTCTGTGTGCTCTATTGGGTAAGAATCTAAATAGTTCCCATAGCACTCCTATCTAAAATTTGCTTTGCTGTTTCAGCTGTATGACCGTGCTTGCCTCTTTGGTTTATTTAATTAATGCAGTGTTTATTGACAATACTTTCTTACATTGGACAAATGCTGATTTTTGATGGGCCCTTATTCGGACTATTTTGGGATGTAATCATTATTGTCTCTTAATTTAAGATCTATAGCTGAGGAATTTTGTAATATTCTTGTCACTTCTTAAGGCATTTGTTCTGAGGCCTGCCATTACATTGGATATATCATTAGATGTGAATCACCTAGTTTCTCTATGCCCCAGTTTCTCTCAAAATAAAGTAGAAATATAGTGAGTTTCCTTTTAGGTTTTTGTAGGAGGACAGCCTCTTCCTAATGTTTTTTAGACTCCTTTAACCAGAGCAAGTGTGACCTAAGTTTAAATTTGAAATTCTCTAACCAAATTTTATATGAGGACTTCTGAATTTTAATAAAAAAAATACATCAAGTTGTAAATGACTATTAGTAGGTGAATAGTTAAGTTATACAGCTATTACAAAAATACTGTTTTTCAATAATGTTTATTGCCATAAGGAAATGTTTATAACTCCCAAACATTAAAAGCATCATACCAAAAGGTAACTGAATCGAACACGGAGCATATTCTATAGAAAAAAATCATTATTTTACTGTTATGGCTCCTCTCCCTCAGTTAGCATTGATAGTGGAGTTTGTTCCAGAAGAAAGTAATGTGTCATCAATAGCACTTTGCTAGTGTGTTTTTTGGAATACAATTCTGTAAAAGATTAATTGGTGTTCTACTTTAAAATGGTTCTTGGACCAGTAAATTGGAGAAATAAGTCAAATAATATTAAACAGGGCTTTTACTGCAGGATTCTCCAGAAATTTTAGTATGTTAGTAGTCATTTTGGACCTTAAAGAAAGAAAAATTTTACATTTTAATGAAATCTAATTATATGACTTTTTTTTCGTTCGTAGTTAGTACCTTTTGTGTTCTGTCCAGGAAATCTTTACCTATCTCAAGATTGCAAAGATTTTCTTCTATGCTTTCTTTTAGAAGGTTTATATTTTTAGCTTTTACATTTAGGTCTATGAACCATTTTCTGAATTTTTATGAATGATGTGAGTATGTGAATAATTTTTTTTCAACCCAGATGGAACCCTGAAAAACCCAGTTGTTCCTGTATCATTCGTTAGAAAGATTATTCTTTTTTTCTTTTTCACTTTGGCACAACTGTCAAATCCAAGTGACCATATATCTGGACTTTTTTCTGAACTCTGTTCTGTTCCATTGATTTGTCTGTCAGTCTTTATGCCATTACCACATTGCTTTGGCCTTTATGGCTTTATAGTAAATCTTGATATCTGGTAGTATAGATACTCCAACATTGCTCTTTATTCAAGAGTATTTTGCCTCTTTTAGCCCCTCTGTATTTGCATATCAATTTTAGAATCAGCTACAACCAAGTTGTAAAAGAAAGCCTGCTGAGATTGCATTGAATCTGTAGATACATTTGGGAAAAACTGACATTTTAACATCAAATCCTCCGATTTTATGAGCATGGTATATTTCCAAACATTTAGATGAAGGGTTGATAAGCTTTTTCTGTAAAGGTCAAGGTAGTAAATATTTTAAGCTTTGCTAAATTTTTTGAGCTCTTTTGCAACCTCTCAGCTGCAAAAGTGGCCTTAGCCACATATAATCAAATGGGTGTAGCTATATTCTAAACAAAAACAGGCTGCAAGATGTAGGCCACAGTTTGCCAAACCATGATTTAGACCATCTTCAGTTTCTCTCAGCAGTATTTTGTAGTTTTCAGAGTACATGTTATTAAATACTTACGCCTAAATAATTTATGTTGGATACATTTGTAAATTATATTTAAAAACTTTAAATTTCCAATTACTCGTTGCTCTATAGAAAACTATAATTTATGTTTGTATATTTATCTTGTATCCTGTGACCTTCTAAATTCAAATATAGTTCTAGTAATATTTTTTAGGGGTTCCTCAGGACTCTATTGTCTGCAAATAACACTGTTTATCTATTTTTTCCTAATATTTGTGATTTTTTTTTCTTATTTTATCATACTGCTTAGGATCTCCAGGACTGATTGAATAGAGGAGGCATATTTGCTTGTAGCTGAGTTTAGGAGTAAAGCATTCATCTTTCATTGTAAAATAAGATATTTCATTGTAGCTTTTTTCAGGTTCAAGAAGTTTCCTTCTATTTCTAGTTTGCTGGGAGGTTTTCTTACAGCTAAGTGTTGAATTTTGATAAATGCTTTTTTCCCTCTTTATTCAACTAATATGGAGAATTATATTGATTGGCTTTCAAAGATATTTCTGTGTAGATTTCATGTAATATCTTTGTTTTTGACAGGATAACTTTGGCTTCACAAGATAAGTTGAGAAGTGTGTCTTTCTCTTGTATTTCTTAAAGAGTTAGTGTAAGATTGGCATTATTTTTTCTTGGTTTTTTATTAGAATTTGCCAGTGAAGCCATTTGGGCCTGGAGTCTTCTTTGTGGGAAGAATTTTAATTATGAATTAAATTTCTGTAATAGATATAATTTAAACATTTTATTTTATTTTATTGTATATCAGTCTTTGTAACTTGTGGCTTTTAAGGAATTTGCCTCTTTCTTTTAAGTTGTTAAATTTATTGCCATAAATTGTTTTTAATATTCTTTATTTTTCTCTTATTTCTGTAGTATACATAGTGATATCTCCTCTTTCAATGTTGATATTGGTATCTTGTATTTTCCCTCTTTTTTCTTGATCAGTTTAGGTTCAGATTTGCCAATTTCACTGATCTTTTCATTGTAGTTGTTTCCATCGATTTTCTTTTCCATTTCATCTCTTATCTTTATTGTTTCCTTCTTTCCCTTAACTTTGTATTTTTGTCTTTTTTTCTAGTTTCTTAAGGTGGAAGCTTGTTCTGTTGATTTTACCTTTTTTTCTTGCAATATAAGTATTGATAATTATAAATTTTTATCTAAGAACTATGTTAGTTCTTAGATAGTTAATTCCTCAAAGTTTGGTATATTTTGTTTTCATTATCATTCAGTTCAAAGAATCTTACAATATCCTCTGTGATTTCTTCTTTAATCCATGGTTTATTTAGAAGCTTGCTGTTTAATTTGGTAAATTGTCAAAACCCACTCTGGGAAACTGGTAAACAGTACTCTTTTTACATCTAAGACATATACACTTGGAATATAAAGCATGGGTAGAAGATAGCTTCAGAAGTGGGTCATATATACATATACAATCTCATATTGTATATTTCCATAAATAGATACATAAAATACACTTATATTATAAATCAAAGTAAGATAATTAATGTGTTTTTGAACTAGATTTTGATTGATAAGGTCAACCTTAAAAGATTTTTCAGAAAAGTATTGTTAGTACTGATAAGGAAAAATCTGTGTCCTAAGATGGCCGACTGAGCCAGCAAGAGAGTCCCAGTCCTTGCTCCAGGGCTCTTCCGAGTTCTTCTTCCTGGTCTGCTTCCTGCAGGCACCAGTCCGGGTTCTTCTCCCTGCCCCGTTTCGCACACGCGCCAAAAGTGGCAAGTATGCGGAAGTAGAAGTGTATAAATTGCCCACTTTGTTTGTGCTCGGGGCTCAGACCTTTGGAGACCACTCTCCTCTGAGCCCGCAGGTGTTAAATAAACCTCCTATCCTCCAAGATCTCCGGCTGCCACTTGGTTCTTCCATCGGGCGATCCAGTCCAGGTTCCATAACATTTGGTTCCCTGACCCGGAAACCCAACTGCGCTGGCCCATTGTTGCCACTGGTTTGAGGGCAATGGCAAGGCGGTGATGGAACAAGGGATCCTAAGAGAGAAGGAGCACCCTGCCTAATTTTCGGCAGTCTCCGCCCCTATTGCCTCGGCCCTGCCCCGCTCCGTTGTTCCCGCTGGACTTGATGAGACTTGGCAGGTGAGGACCTGGTCCCGACCTCGGATTCTGGTAAGGCCTGGGGCCCCAGGACCCAGAAAGGCCCACCCCCATTGGGGTGAAAGGGGAGCCTGATCACCTCCCAGAGACCTCTTAGAGGTTTCACAGGTAGGGATTCCCAGGGAGGGAATGTAATAACTTCTGGAGTGTGAATGTGTGAGTGAATGTGCAGTCGACCTGGCTTGCTCAAGCGGACTGATTCTGTGACTCCACGGGAGGGCACCCTTAAGGTCTCCAGAAGCCTATGGAGTCTGAGTGGGCCTGTCTGCGATTCCGTGGTGAATGGCATACAATAGTTTCCGACTGTAAGTCACAGCGTTGAGACCACTACAGCTAAGCCTCACCTAAGCTCCTTCGAGACATGGCCAGATGGGCATCTGATTGGTCTCCTCACCTCAGGACGCACCCCCTTTGTCTCTGTGCCACTGCACACGGGGACATCACCATGGGGTCAGGGCAGAGTAAACCTACGGTTCTAGAGACCATGATCAAAAAAATTTCAAGAAGGTGTTTTCAGGAGACTATGGAGTCAGGATGAACCCCGGCAAGTTGAGAACCCTATGTGAATTGGAATGGCTCACCTTTGATGTCGGGTGGCCTTCAGAAGGAACATTGGATGTCCCAATGATTCGTCGAGTATGGCGAGTAGAAACAGGAGAACCAGGACACCCTGACCGGTTTCCGTACATTGACTGCTGGCTAGGAATTGCTCAGACCCTTTCTCCCTGGGTGCGATTCACTTGCAATAGGCAGGGACAGGCCAGGGTCTTAATCGCCTCATCCAAGTAACCTAAAGAAAATCGGCAAAAATCCCAGTCTCCACAAATCCTAGCCAGAGATCCTGAGGACAAACTGATCCTGCCCCCACCATACATACCCCAAGACCGCCTACACCTGGCCCTTCAGCTCCAGACACTCGGCCACCATTGGTTTCACTGGTGCCCCCAGGCCCAGAGGATCCACCGGCGCCCCTAGGTGCAAAAGATCCACTTTCTCCAGGACAGCAGTCAGGCTGCACCCCAGGCCGGGTGCAAGGGCCCTCCAAATGCTGGTACAAGAGACGCGGGAACCTGAGAGGTGCGATGAAGACAGGACGGTCCAACCTGGCTGTTCCATGATGTATTATCAGCCCTTCTCCACCACCAACCTCCTGAACTGGAAACATAACACCCCATCCTACTCTGAGAAACCACAGGCTATGGTAGGACCTCATAGAATCCCTCTTCCAGACTCATTGGCCAACCTGGGAAGACTGCCAACAGTTATTCCACACCCTGTTTAACACAGAGGAAAGGAGGAGAATAATGAAAGGTGCACGGCAGTACCTGGAAGAGCACACACCAGCGGGAGTCATCAACCCTGCTGCCTGGGCTAATAAAGCTGCACCCGAAGAGCGCCCAGCATGGGACTTCGCCATAACTGAGGGACAGGCCCACATCCACTGGTACCAGTAGGCCCTCCTCTGGAGAATCCGGGCAGGAGCTAAAAAAACCCATGAACATGACTAAGGTATCCTCGGTCACTCAACAACCAGGGGAGTCCCCTGGGGACTACTATGAAAGACTATGTGAAGCCTACAGGATATACACTCCATTTGACCCTGAGGCACAGGAAAGCCAACAGATGGTAAACACCTCCTTTGTGGCTCAGGCTGCCCCAGACATCAGAAAAAAACTTCAGAAACTAGAGGGTTTTGCCGGGATGAACATCACCCAACTAAGAGAGATTGCCAGTAAGGTCTACATGAACAGGGAAGTCACAGCCGAATGGGAAGCCAACAAAAAGATGAAAAAGAAAGTCAGCCTCCTTGCCGCCTCCCTGAAGGAAAAAGACAACACAAAGACGGGGAGACCCCAACCACCGAAAGGGGGGACGCCCAGAACCCCTTTGGCAAGGGATCAACGTGCCTACTATAAAGAGAAAGGGCATTGGAAAAACAAATGTCCCAACCGGGGAAAGGCTCAAAAGCCCAGCCGCTACAAGGAAGAGCCCTGAGAGGAGGACCTCATCGGCCTTGCGGGAGTGGACTCAGACTGAGGGGGACCAGGCTCTTTCCTCTTTGGCCCCCATGAGCCCACGGTCAAAAGGAAGGTGGGGGGCCAGCCGGTGACTTTTATGGTTGATACTGGGGCCGAGCACTCTATTGTCACCTCCCCAGTTGGAAACTTTCAGCAAAAAGACTGTGACCATCCTTGGGGCCACCGGGACATGGGCGATAAAACAGCCCTTTTGCCAAGCTCGCCAGTGTGAACTCGGGGGCCACAAGGTCTGACACGAATTCCTTTATCTGCCTGATTGCCTCATCCCTCCCTTGGGCCGAGACATACTCTCCAAGCTTAGGGCTCAGATAACCTTTGAGCCCACTGGACACACTAGCCTCCGATTGAACCCAAGGCAAGAGGAGACGGGGTCTCTAATACTAGCAATTACCATGCCAAGGGAAGAAGAATGGAGGCTATTCTGTGCCCAGGCCCAACCGAGCAGCCTGCCAGAGTTCAGACTCGCCTTCCTTCAGTATGGGCTGAAAACAACCCACCCGGACTAGCCCAAAATCAGGCCTCTATCATTTTTGAACTGATCCCAGGAGCCCAACCTCAGAGGCAAAGACAATACCCCCTTCCACAAGAAGCTAAGATCGGCATCCAAGAACAGCTGACCAAACTCAAAGAAGGGGGTATTCTAGTCGAGTGCCAGTCAACCTGGAATACCCCACTCCTGCCAGTCAAGAAGCCAGGAGGGGGATACTGACCAGTTCAAGACCTGGGGGCCATCAACAAGGTAACCACCTTTTTGCATCCAGTGGTTCCGAATCCATACACCCTCCTCAGCCAAATCCCATGGTTGGCCAGATGGTTCACTTGCCTAGATTTGAAGGATGCCTTCTGCCTCTGCTTAGCTCCCCAGAGCCAGCCACTATTTGCCTTTGAATGGTCTGAACCTGATACAGGGCTCCAGATGCAACTGATTTGGACACGCCTCCCACAGGGGTATAAACACTCACCAACCCTCTTTGGGGAAGTGCTGGCCACCGACCTCCCCAGCTTCCCAAGAGAGGCCGCACGATGCACCCTCCTCCAGTATGTGGATGACCTCCTCCTCGCCAGTGACGCACAAGAAGACTGCACAAAAAGCACCAACGCCCTCCTACAGCTCCTGTCAGACTCGGGATACCGAGCCTCATGGAAGAAGGCACAAATCTGCCAACAACAGGTCTGATACCTTGGTTTCCTCCTCACCCAAGGGAAAAGAGAACTAGGGCTGGAGAGGAAAAGGGTCATCATCTCCCTGCCACAGCCCCAGACAAAAAGGGGCCTACGAGAATTCCTGGGGGCTGCAGGATTCTGCCGCATCTGGATACCTGGGTTCTCGGCAATAACAAGACCCCTTTATGATGTCTTAGGGGGACCAGATGGAGAACCCCCTGCCTGGACTGAGGAAGCAGAAGCCGCTTTCACAGAGATAAAGACCACCCTGGGGTGGGCTCCAGCCATGGGCCTACCAGATGTAGAAAAACCCTTCAATCTCTTTATTCATGAAAAGGAAAAAATAGCGCTCGGGATACTCACCCAGACTGTTGGACCCTGGCAATGGCCAGTTGCTTACCTGTCAAAGAAGCTGCACCCCATGGCCACGGGATGGCCACCGTGCCTCAGGGCGCTGGCAGCCACAGTCCTACTCATCAAGGAGGCGGACAAACTTACCCTGGGGCAATAACTTAATGTCAAGGTCCCTCATGCAGTTGTGTCCCTCATGAACGCACAGGGACACCGCTTCCTTTCCAACTCTCAGCTAGCACAATACCAAGGGCTCCTCTGCAAAAACCCACGGGTCACCCTTGAAACAGTAAGGACATTAAATCCAACAACTTTTCTCCCCACGGAAGACAGGGAACCAGACCATGACTGCTCCGAGGTGACTGATGAACTCTACGTGAGCCGTCCAGATCTGCGGGATCAAGCCATAAAGAATCCAGAGCTCATGCTGTTCAGCGACGGCAGCAGTTACCTACAGGAGGGTGCCCAGAAGGTGGGTTATGCAGTAACCACAACCACTGAAGTCCTAGAAGCTAAGGCATTACCAGCTGGATGGTCAGCTCAACGGGCTGAATTATATGCCTTAGTCTGAGCCCTCACCCTCGGTGAAGGCAAGTGAGTCAACATCTATACTGACTCTCGGTATGCCTTTGCTACTGTACATATACATGGGGCCATCTACAAGGAAAGGGGCCTCCTAACCGCAGCAGGAAAAGCTATTAAGAACAAAGAGGAGATACTGAGACTCCTCGAAGCTGTCTGGCTTCCAGAGGAAGTAGCAGTCCTGCACCGTAAGGGACAGCAGAAAGGAGACGACCCCACAGCGCAGGGAAATTGTCTGGCAGATGAGGCAGCCAAGACCACAGCCAGTGAGGACATGGACAGAGCCGCTTCCCTCACCATGGCCCTAACACCCCTGGAAGAAGTCCCTCCACCCAGTTACACTAAAAAGGAAAAGGAATGGGCCATGGCTGAGGGAGCCACCCTGACTGAAAAGGGATGGTGGATGATGCCGGATGGGTGCATCTTTGTTCCAACAGCAACTGGAGGGCATCTAGTCAAGGAATACCACCAACTCACTCATCTGGGGAAAACTGCATTAGAGGCCCTTCTCAAGAAGCACTACTACATCAGTCAGCTGCCAGCACTGTGCCGAGCAACGAGTGAACGGTGCATAACATATGCTAAAAATAATGCTCGGTCTG
The DNA here is from genome assembly GCF_964656455.1 of Halichoerus grypus. Classification (NCBI taxonomy): domain Eukaryota; kingdom Metazoa; phylum Chordata; class Mammalia; order Carnivora; family Phocidae; genus Halichoerus; species Halichoerus grypus. The sequence continues at coordinate 120,999,360 of NC_135714.1, forward strand.
CACCATGGCCCCCGCCAGGTGTCCAGAGGATAGGAGCAACCCCCTTCGAGGATCTAGAGGTAGACTTCATAGATGTGCAGCCAAGCAGGGGGTTCAGATATCGTCTAGTAATAGTATGCACATACTCTGGGTGGGTTGAAGCCTTCCCAACCAGGACGGAGCAAAGCCGGGAAGTAGCTAAAGTCCTCTTGTGGGAGATCGTGCCCCGGTTCAGCCTGCCATTAACAATCCATAGTGACAATGGACCTGCATTTGTGGCAGACATTGTACAGGTCTTGACCAAATCTCTCAACATCACCTGGAGACTCCACAGTGCTTACCGGCCCCAAAGGTCAGGGAAAGTAGAGCGAATGAATTTCACCCTTAAGGGAACCTTAGCAAAGTTTTGTCCAGAGACTAACCTCCCATGGCCGGATCTGCTACCCCTAGCTCTTCTGCGTGCTCGCTGCACCCGAGACATTAGGTTTCTCCCCATTCGAATTAATATATGGACGGCCTCCCCCATGCCTGGGGAGCCTTCCAGGAAACTTGCATCAGGTTGGAGATAAAGGAGCAGCTTCAGGCCCTGGGGGCCACCCTAAATAAATTACAAAAGTACACCATTGAGAGGGCCCCAATCTCCTTAGGGTCTCAAGTACACTCCTTCCAGACAGGGGACTCAGTTTGGGTCAAAGATTGGAAGAAAGACCCCCTCAAACTGCAGTGGACAGGGCCCCACACTGTTGTTCTAACCGCCCCTACTGCCCTCAAGGTCTCAAGTGTCACCCCATGGGTCCACCACTCCAGAGTGAAGAAAGCTCATCATTCGGATGAGGAGCCGTGCCAGTGGAGAGTCCAGCCAGACTTCACGAACCCACTCTGGCTTCACCTTCGACGAGACCCCACCTACTGATGGACACCTGTTCACCATGGTCCCTGGCTCTCATCATGGTGTGATTTCCCTCATCTTGGGAGTCGGACTCTACACTGTTGCCCCTCCTGACTGGACTTTCCCCCAGAGGCTTACTATTGTCATTGCTTATTGGGTGTCCCTAGGGTGTATTACTGCACTTACTTGTCCACAGGTTTTGTCTGCTGATGGGTTAGCCATGATGGCTCCCTCTACCTAAGGTCATAGATCCCACTTTTATTGGCCCTCTGCTGTCTACTCCGAGCGCATTTCACCATGGTTTTCTTGGCCCCAGTCAGTCCCAGTCTTCTGCTACCTGGTGTGCTGTTCCTCCTCACTGCCTCTAGCTTGTTCGGCAAGGCAAGGGGGGCAAACTCTCGTATCACTGTTACTGGCAAATGGACTTTCCAGCTTATCCCCCTCAATCCCGCACCAGTGCCCCCACTGACTTCTTCCACCTGGGATGGGCACACACCAAAGGTTAACCTCCATTTTGATGGATGCCAGCTTCTTGATACCTCCTGGGAACCTCACAGATGGTGTTCCTACCATGGCCCTCATTCAGGTTACCGGCTGGTAGATATCTACATCTGTGGGGGCCCTACGCCTCAACAGCCAAACACCTGCCCTTAGTTCTGCTCGCAAGCCTGGGGATGTGAGTCATGGGTGGCGACTTGACTGGGAATTGAACGATGGTCCACCAGGTGGCGCCTCAAACAGTGCAGTGACATCCGGATTTCCTTGTCACAGAATGCCACCCCATCTTCTTGCCCTAACAATCACTGTATACTGATCACCCTCTCAGTCTTAGAACCCAATGCCACATCATGGGCTACAGGAATCATTCTCCTGTTGGGCCAGTATCACCCTATGGGGACCGACTTCATGACCAAATTTATGATTAAGTCCAAGCCTTACAGTCAACCCCTAGAGTCAGACAGAAAATAACTTGCCCTGGCGCATCCCTGGGTCCCCCATCCACACACAGCAAGCATCTATAGCACAGCTGTTAGGTATGATTAATGCCTCCCACCAAGCGCTTAACCACTCAAATCCACCCCTAGAGTCTGACTGCTGGATCTGTATGGAGCCCAGTCCCGTCCAATACCTAGGTGTCATCCTCAACCAGTCCACCATGTCACCTCCCACCTCGGCACCAGGGACCTCAGATTATCCCTTTCTGGCTCCAGTACCACTGTATGGCAATTCTTCCTCACCCATCATGGGCCACAGTTGGGTCTGTGTGCCTAACAACACTTTTCTAGCTTGTGATCAAGGTGTAAACATCTGCATCACCCCGTGCGTTCAATCATGCATGCTTGTCAGTCTTCAGTCCTCCCTGGGAGCAATGCCCCACTCATACGGAGACCTCCTAGCCGCCCTCAATGCTCCCCCACGGCCATCCCTCTCATCGTGAGCCTGCTGGCCGCATCAGGTGTTGCCCTCCACGCCACTGGCGTCGGGATGTTTCAGGTTCAGTACCAGGGGTTAACTCAACAACTCACGGTGGATTTTTGCACCCTCACTCAGTCGGCCCTGGCCCTGAAGCACCAACTCGATTCACTGGCCTCAGTGGTCCTCCAAAACAGGCGCGGGCTCGACTTGCTCACAGCCGCGCAAGGGGGCCTCTGCCACTTCTTACAGGAGGAATGTTGTTTCTATGCTAATGAGTCGGGAGTGGTCCAAGAAACTCTGACCCAATTACAGGAACGAGTACATCGCCAGTGGGAAACACTCCAGCAGACAACTTGGTGGGATACCCTCTCACAGTGGTTCACCCCCCTTGTCAGCCCCCTCCTATTGCTTCTCCTCATAGTGGCATTTGGTCCTTGTATTCTTAATGCCCTTACTAGGTTTATCACTACTCAAATTGCTAAAATCAGACTCCATTACTCCTTACTCACTATCGCTCCTTAGAAGATGAAGATGATGCCCTCTAAACTAGGTGATTAAAGGGGCATCAAAGGGGGGAATGATAAGGAAAATCTATGTCCTAAGATGGCCGACCGAGCCAGCGAGAGAGTCCAGTTCTTGCCCCGGGACTCTTCCGGGTTCTTCTCCCTGCTCTGCTTCTCGCATGCACCAATCTGGGTCCTTCTCCCTGCCCCGCTTCGCGCACGCGCCAAAAGTGCCAAGTATGCAGAAGTAGAAGTGTATAAATTGCCCCCTTTGTTTGTGCTCAGGGCTCAGACCTTTGGAGATCACTCTCCTCTGAGCCTGCCAGCGTTAAATAAACCTCCTATCCTCCAAGATCTCCAGGTGCCACTTGGTTCTTCTGTCGAGCAATCCAGTCCAGGTTCCATAACAGTACCTTAAATCATCTCTTGGTTCTGTTTAAACTTTCTCCCCTCTACTAGGTTCCAAAACACTAAGACTGTTATATATCCCAAAGGAACATAGCAGATTTGGCTTCATTCCATGGAGTTACTGAGATCCAAAATAGAATGGTGTAAGTGTGCAGGATATAGCTTCAGAATCAGCCATGATCCCATATGTCTATAGGGCCTTTGGTTAAGGACATCAATGCCCGATGCAGGACAAATATTTTTAAACGTGATAATAGCCTCCAGGCATACCAATCTCAAATAAATAAACATATTATCACAAAGAATTACTAAAATATGTATTATTAAAGAATATGTGATTCTTCTATACAAGACAAGAGAACAATGAGATGGATAAAGCTCCTAAGAAATGTTAAACATAGTAAGTAGGCTAGCAGCTTTCGAGAAATGGGCAAAAATCATAGGATGTGTGTTAAACATAGACAATACATAAGTAGCTTGTGAGGCATAGGCAAATTTATAAGATGTGTTAAATATAAATGGTAAGTTAGTAACCTGAAAGACATGTTAAAAATGAACGGTACAGGGGCGCCTGGGTGGCTCAGTCGGTTGAGCATCTGCCTTTGGCTCAGGTCATGATCCCAGGGTCCTGGGATGGAGCCCCACATCGGGTTCCCTGCTTAGCGGGGAATCTGCTTCTCCAACCCCTTCTCCCTCTGCCCTCCCTCCTGCTCGTGCTGTCTCTCTCTCTCTCTCTTTCTCTCTCAAATAAATAAATAAATAAAATCTTTTTAAAAAATGGATAATGAAATACATGCAAGAACAAACAAGAATACTACTTAGAGATAGAAAGGATAGAAAGTCATAGTTACGATTATGACTTTCTCAGCAGACATTTTTATGCACCATCTTTAAATTGGCCATTATTGGTGATATCCAGTATAGTCTCATTCCAGCCTCACATGTTCTGTGTCCAAAAAATGTAGGAGCTCATTGGAAATACACAGCTTCACTCCTATGTCTCTCTAATAGGGCAAGCGTGTGTTTTGGCCCTAGGTAACTTTCATCTTTGTACCCCATCCTTATTCACACCTCAACTTTGGTCTTCATCACTATGCCATCATCAGATAAGGATGATGTGGCAGAGAGAGAAAAAGAGACAGAGACAGAGAGAGAAGTTATATGAACATTGCATAACCCAGGATTTGGGGCTTGGGGTCTTCCACCCATGTACTCTTCCCTAAGTGTGTTTAACCTGGTGTCTGGTCTCTTCTTTTGCTTCTCATTGTGAGTTTTAGATTGATTTAATAAATCATGTTGTTTATCTTAATTTGGGCTGTAAGCATTTTCATTTTGGTTCTTCCAGGGTGGTAACTGGAGGCCAGCATTTCATCACGGTCATTTCCCATACAACAATACCTATAATAACAAAACTAATGGTATTTTAACAGATGATTATGAGCCTTCTATTGGCATAGTTGATATTTGTCAGAGTGTTTCTGAAAATTGATTTTGATAAGTGTTTTGAAGACAGTTTAGTTTAAAAACTCAATGAAAAGTGATTGTAGTATTAGATATCCATATAGACCACAGAATTAAGTTACGTAAATTATCAAATTATTTCATGATACTTGCAAAGAACTATTATGTACATTTATACACATATACATATATAATATGAATGTATATGTGTATTTGTATATATGTTTATATGTGCATACATACCCACATATCTACATGTAGATCTGTAAGTTCTCAGATTTTGATTCTAGCAAGAATTTAAAACCGTGAAAAGACAGGTGAAATTATTTCTCACCAAAATAAATTCAACAAACTTTTGTTCAGGACCTGTTTGCCAGCCGCAGAATCAAAATCAAAATCGATGTCATTCAACTTTTTTTTTTTTTTTGTCAGATATGTCAATATGCATCTACCTTTGCTATTAACTTTAGTTCACACCTTTTTGTTAAGGTGGTTACATGTTGTAAAAAATGCATAAATTTAAGTTATAGAGCTAATTGAAGAAAATATGTATTTTCCATATGTATTTTCCCCCTATCCGTGAGGAAAAGTGAAATCCCTTTTTACAGTTAATCATTGAAATAAATGCCATCACAAGTCATATTGTGTACATTTATGATACACTTTCACTATAAATCTAAGTAAGATAAGTAAAGTTTTTTGCTCTAGGTTTTGATTAGCAAGTTCAGCCTTAAAAGATCATTCGGTACAGTGTCAGCACATGAAATGATCTCTTGGTTCTACTTAAACCCCTCCCCCCAATTGCTATCTATCCAAACGTTAAAGATTCTGTATACACTTAAGTACATTAAGAATTCAGTATGTTACAGTTTAACATTATAACATTATAACAACAGTTTATAATTCCCCTGCAGCTTGAAAGTAGGTGTCTTTCTCCTCCTTTGCCATGGGTACATCTGACTCAAACACAATCTGTGTCTCTGATAGGAACCAGCTGCTAGCTCTGCGGTGTCCAATCTGCAGCGGAGCTCCGCCAGCCTTTGGCCAGTCACTTTATTCAAATACCGATTTGTAGTGGGGCTGTAACACCCATAGTGGTTTCATTACAGAAATACAATGAAATCAGGAAGCAGAAATTCATGGAACTGATGAGTTTCCTTCCTAGTGGTGGCTAAAATTACTCTAGAGCAAACAAAATTGGACTGAGAGACACTGCCTGGAAGTCAATGCCTTCTTTCCTCAGGAATCCTTTGTTTTACAAGCAGCGGAGGGTAGTTGTCAATTCAGAGGGGGCAGCGGGTCGGGGTGTATACTTAAGCCAGGCCACCAAAGTTCAAATCCTTGCTGGGCTAGTCAGTTGTGTGGGACCTTAGGCAAGCCGTGTAATTTCTCTGGGCTTTGGTTTCTCCATCTGTAAAATGGGGATAGTTCATATCTCATAACATTGCTAAGTATTGCTAAAACAAAAACAAAACACAAAAAAACACCAAACAAAAAACCAAACAACCCCCAAAAAACAAAAACCAGAGTTGGGGGGGCAACCTTGAGCTAAAGCTGCATTTCAGGCATGTTTTAATCAAAATGGAAACTTGAGGGGTCTTGGGCCAGGTTTTTTAAAGACCAGAAAGTCAACTTAGTTCTTGGCCCATGGTTTGTTCTTAGGATCATAAATTAGGTCACAGTCACGGACTTTGAACACTAAATCAGATGAGCTAATTTTAACTTCTTCCACGTCATCTCAAAAGCTATTAGGAAACATTTATTAGTAATTTCTTTTAAAGACAACTGCCCAATAGGCAACCATTGTCTTTGGAATGAAAAATTAGATATTAAAAATTTATTGAACTATGATTTTATTATTAATTCTGTAAATTCAAAGGATGGTTATTATAATCCCTCCTGTGAGGTTTAGTTAATTTTTACATCTCTCTACATTATAATTTTATGAGGTATCTTACAGTGGTTTCAAATTATTTCATCAATCTTTGTTTTTAATTTATACAGTGGAATTTACTTGTTCATTGGTGTGAGTAATTTTCAGTATCTTGCCAAAACACTCTGTGGCAACTGAAAATACAAGTTGCTTATATGAGACTCTTCTGTTTGAGTGCAGTGCAACAAAAACAAATTATGCTGAAAACCCAACATCATTGAATTGTAGGCACTTATGTAACTAATTTAAAAATACTTTTATTTTCTGTAATTAAGAAGACAAATTTGACCTACATTTTTGGGGGGCAAATAATAGGGCAAAGCATATCTTATGGCTAGAATAATTTTCAGTTTCACTGTATTATTACTTATGTTTTTTTTATCTCCCCAACTTGACCAAATGCTTTATATCCCATTCAGCCCATCTTGTTGCAGAACTCACATATATTAGAAGCTTGATCAATATTTATAGACCAATTTTATTATTCTTATGTGTTCAGATTGTAGTTTAAAACTCAGGTTTATGAAGAAAAGTCCCATCAGTTTCCCAGAGTGTTGTGAAAATCTCTCCAGGAACTCATGGTGATCCCATGTTCAAAGTGCACTGTCAGACATTGATGCTGCTCAGCCCCTGGGGGCAGCTGGAACCCATAGGCTAAGAGTGAAGAGCAGCTTTCTCTAGTGCCCCTGGGCAGCCCAAGCACAGCAGGGTTTGAGAGGTGATGATGTGTCCTCTGGCAACAATGATATCAGGCTCTGCTGGTTGATGCTAGGTGTAGCCAATAAGGTGTCTTACTGTCTGGACATCTATGTCGGCTACCGGCTGCACAGCACACAGCATCCGTAAGGGTGCTGAAGGAGGTATGGGAGGAGTTCACTTTGCAGGAGTCCAAGAAGCTCTGCCATAGTCCAGGTTGATAAGACACAGATCCCCTTCTCCATTCCTAATCTGTATATTCACGTGTACACATACTGTCCTCCTATTGTGGCTACTATCTTTGCAACAATCCAATCCAGCTACAGACCTGCAGTGAATGCCCATTCTGCAAATCAGAGCTTCAGCATATTGCTATGAAAAAGTCTGATTAGATTTGAGATCATTGGCATTATTACAAGAAAATTCAACATTACATTGTCTTGGACAGAAAAAAATGTTTAATTTCTTTAAATATAATTTCCAACCATGGTAAATTTTTGAATTGTTGTAAAAATGGTTTTTACATTTTTATATATCACCTTTTTTTGTTGAAAGTGACTATCTAGAGATCAACTTTTTCATAAAAATATGAAATTATTTTACGTGGAATTTTATGCATATTTAATATTTAAATCACTTCTAATATTTTTCTATTTTTTTAACACATAGGTAATTGTAAAGAAAAGGCAGTTAAATGTTTACTAAACTCCAGGGAGCCATATCATTTTTTCTGTGACATAACTGGAAAATTTGGGGAAGCACCTTCCATTAGGGATTTTCGGTGATTCATAGGTGTTCAAGTTTCCTCAAAGTGTTTTCAAAACTGGGCAAGGACTTTTCTGCTGACTCTGTATGGCATAAGGATCACTCAGCTTCAAAGAACTTACTCCCTTCTTTCAACTGTAAAATACTCTAATACCATTTCACACGGTCCTATTTAATGGGGCCATGTGCAGTGTTTACACTCGAGTATGCACTAGACTGGAAAAGTGATCCACAGGCAGGCTCATTTCTGCCGGTTCACCCTCCGTGTTAACTGCCTTGGACAAAGTAATCATCCAGCTGTCTTATTCCGTCTTCTGCAGTAAGACCTCACCTGAGCCTTCCTTCTTCCAACCTGCGCTGCGGGCTGAGGGGTTGGTCTGGAGTAGCCGCCCAGCCCAGCCCGATCCTACTACACACTTTTCCCTTGCCTCTGGGCCACTTGCAAGCGCAACCACGCGCCCAGGTCTCCAGGCTTTTCCGGGGAGGCCTCCCGCCCTCAGCCAGGCTGGGTGGGTGCTGGGGGTGGTCTCGCAGACTTCTCGCGCTTTCCCTGCAGGTGCCCGGGAAGGTACAGGCACAGGCCAAAGCCGCCGTCCGGGATTTCTGCGAGGCGGGGCCGGCGCTCCCTGACCTCCTCCTCCCTCCAGGTTCTGCGCCCCCGGACTTGGCAGTGGCAGAAACCTGCCGAGAGTCCCAGCCCAGGGGGCGGGGAACTTGGACACCTGGGGCAATCGTTCAGGGTCTGCTGCCACCTTCCCCTCCCCCAGCCTCCGCTGGGGATGTTTATCTTGCCCTGTGCTCCTTGCTCTTTTCTCTTTCACTTTTCTTTTCGCTGGGGGTTGGGACTCCCTGGGTTCAGGGCGCCCATGGGGAACCCCGGCTGACTCGCTCGTTGCAGTCGAAGCCCATCGCCAGGGAAGGGAGCCGGGTGGCCGCGCCCGTCCGGCTGCGCCGCTTGCCGCCCCCAGCCCTGCAGCCCGGACTCGATGGAGGTAGAGTTCTGCTACTTCGCTCTGGGAGGGGAGGTGGTGGTGGTTGAAAAGGCGATGGAATTTTCCCCGAAAGCCTACGCCTCGGGCCTCTCCCAGCTCCGGGCGGACCCACCCGTTTCCCGCCACCAGCTGCGGGTCGCGCTGCCCCGCCCTGCCCTCTCACGGGGAACACTTGACCGCGACTTCAGTTTTCGGTTGCACTACGCACAGAGGTTTTTCCCCTGCTGACCCTTTATTCCTCCCGTGCCCTCTGCTCGCCATCCTCCACTTCCAGAGGTGCGCAGCTTGCTCGTCCGCTTGCGGGTCCCGCGCCGCTCCTCCGTGCGCTCGCGGTCTTTCGGTGTTGCAGGCAGCGGAGTGGCGGGAGGCAGCGCCCGGCGCCGGGCTCTCCCCTCCGCTGACTCTGCAGCTGACCCGCGGAGAGCAAGGGACGTGCGTCTGGCTGCCCCCGCCAAGCTGCCGGTTTCGGAGAAGACGCCGTCTGGCAGCACGGAGCGCTGAGTTCTGTACCTAACCGAGCTCAGAGAGTTCAAGAAAGGTACCGCAGCTCCCCGCTTCTTCCCTGCCGCCTCCCAAACTCCCTGTCGGTGGGCGCAAAGGTGTGTAGGGCCCTGCGCGTCTGTCGCTACCTTTGTTTGCAAAATCGAGTTACCCTCCTCTTCTTGAATAAGGACCCTTGTCCTCCTAGGGAGAGGAACTTGCAGAAATGGTTACTGCTGGGCAATCAGGCCTGGGTCTATATTCTCACTTCCAACCCTGGACAAGCCACTCATCTCTTAGAAAAGCAGTCTTAGTAACTTGGAAGAGATGCAGGAGACTTTAATTGCAATAAAACCCTTATCCAAGGTGGATTTAAATGAAAATCTGGTTGATTTTTTCCAACTGAGATTGCATTTTGCGAACGGATACGATTCATTTTAATTTATGTAATGCCGTGCATTTAAGATTTTGATAACTTCAACGTAGATAAAGCAAGGTTATTCTTAAACGATGCGTATTAACAGATTCTTAAACAGGGTGAGTCAGAAGTTTCAAAACTGGAAGTAAAGTGGTTGTCGTTAGCTGTTTTCCATTATGTTTTTTAAAGCTACTTTCTAATGTTATGACACGGGTGATGACTTGTAACTGATAGGCATCCTCATCTTCTCAGTGTGCCTAATGAGGTTTTACTGACTTGACTGAATGAACAGATTAGATCTGGATGGTTGTGGCATCCTGCAGTGGGATGGCTGTGAGGGGGACTGTTCTACTGAAAGCAGCAAGGTGATATATGGATTCAATTTTTAAACTCCTGTTGTTTTATTGAAAAGCAGTGTGGTGGGCAAGGTAGACAGAGGAAGGTGGTACAAAGGAAAGAACATAAAGAGATATAAAGGAAGGGACTGAAAAAAAAAAAAGCAACAGGCTTCTTAGATTTAAAGTGACGAAGAATTTAAAATTTTATGTAATCAAGTTAAGAAGTCTCAGAAAGTTTTAAAGGTTTGTTATGATTGTGTTTTAAGGTCACATTCTTCCATCTCTCCCTGTGTTTTCTCCTCTCAAAGTTTTAGTCATACTCAGAATGGCTGCAGTATCATCTGCTCTGTGACAGAGTGACACAGAGGAGATAGGTTGGTCACTGGTCCTGAAGCTCTAGTAAGCAGTGTTCCCATACTTTGTTTTTTTAACTTATTATTAATCTATTAATGTATATATTATTTTTTATTAAGTAAGCTCTACACCCAATGTGGGGCTCGAAGTCACTTCCCGGAGATCAAGAGTCACATGCTCTACTGACCGAACCAGCCAGGCGCCCCTTCCCATACTTTGGATTCACTATTCTCCGACAGTCTGGAGTAGGAACTCCAGAACCTGGTTTGAAGTTGTAGTCCTGAAATTTGGAATTTTACTGCAGATTTTGGTGGGCTTAAAGAAAATGATTTGATGCTTTTTGTTTTCACCCATGAGATTCAGTTATAAATGTCAGCAGCTCTATTGCAAGACATACTAGTTGTTAATGAAATACATGTTTATCAACTTCTATGAAGGAGGGAGAAAATCAGTGGTTTAAAGTTTATTGAAACAGAGTTTGATAATTAGAGGATTTTAAACCCCAGGAGGTTCTCCATCTCAGGTTTGCTGGCTCTGAGTAGATTTCAGGAAGGCTATGATTGAAGCCCTGAAATGTTATGGATAAGTGGATTTTTCTTAGGAAAATGTCCACAACTCTAATTAGGTTTTTAAGTGGGTCTTGAACCACAACTAGTTTTAAAAACATCTTAAAACTTAGAAAACTGTCCTTTTCTTCATTTATCTCTTAGAGTTTACTGTTAAGTTTGCTCATTAGGTAGCTATTCTTTTGAAGTTTAGTTAATGATACAGAGAGTTCTGTCTTTCTGCCAGGAACTTGAATTATGGGAAATAATATGAATTATAGCTGATAATTGTTGAGTTCTTATTATGTACTGGACGTTGTTCCAAGTATGTATTTTTAAAAATCATCATAATAAAGTTATGTGGTGGTAGGGACTATATTATACTGCTGAGAAAATTGAAGCATAGGGTAATAAATAACTTTCCCAAAGTTACAGAGCTAGGTAAGTGGTAGAACTGAGGATTTGAACCCGGACAGATTTAAGATCACGGGTATTTAGGAAGAATGATATTTCCATATAAGTATTTCCCACAATTTGGCGGTGACAACTAACCACGACTTCATTTTGATGGACGCAGTGTTATAATGATAGAATGTTGGTTTTCAAGTAACACTGCTTATATAGTACTTGCATGATTGACATCAATCATTAATTATATATTTAAAGATTAGCTTTATGATCAACTAGTATTCACATGAGTGTCCATATGTGTTTGGTTCCTTGGAGAAACTTCTTTCATGGTTCCTGAATGAAAACATTAATTTGCATCAGTTTTTGCTGATAGGGCTTGGCATAGGTACATGTGGATTGATCTGTATGCTGAATTTATCCATCTCCCTGTCCATTCATCCATCCAAGTGGAAAGCTGGGGTTCATGGAGAGATCAGAACAGAAGCCTTTCCCATTATATCACAACCGAGGTGGTGTAGTCAACTATTTGAGAAGCTTTTTCAGAGGCTTTATGGTATGAAGGTTGGCAAGAGGCCAGCTGCTTTCCTTAGTTCAGTATTAGCTCTTTGGTTTACTTACACAGTGATTGCAGATTACTACATGAGGCTATTGAGATTGAATAATGCTTAAGTGCTTGCTGCTATCCTATTTGAATGGATTGAGTGTAAAAATTCCATAGGGAAGTTGGAAGAACCTTTGTGGTTTTAGCTAGTCCTGCAGTATATTCACTACTAGCTATTTAATGGTGAATTTTACTAATCATTATTATTATTATTTTTTAAAGATTTTATTTATTTTTCAACAGAGAGAGAGAGACAGCGAGAGAGGGAACACAAGCAGGGGGAGTGGGAGAGGGAGAAGCAGGCTTCCCGCTGAGCTGGAAGCCCGATGTGGGGCTCGATCCCTGGATCCTGGGATCATGACCCGAGCAGAAGGCAGACGCTTAACAAACTGAGCCACCCAGGCGCCCTTTACTAATTATTATTAATTATATATTTATTATTTTGCTTTACCTTTTTTTTTTTCTTCAAGTTCCTCACTACTGGAATCGGATGTAGGAAATAAGAAGCTCTTTGGTCTCATTTCAATTCAGCAGTGTTATTCGTAGTCGTTTTATATCTGGAGGCAGGGTATACATATACATATATTTTTCAGTGTTTTATCCCACTGTGACTCTAGTAGTGTCTTGTGGGTCATTTTCGAAAGGACCAAAATATACATATGTACATATATGCATATGCATATATGTATGGGTGTGTGTGTACAAAATGTATATTTTGTATATAGACCATATAAAAATGGATTAAAAAAGTCTGAATGTGTATTCGCTCATCATTTTCTAGTAATACATAGTTGCTTCTTCTCCTGATGCTAAGGTTTCTCCAAGTGCTAACAGACTGCAGAGGGGATCAGGAGAGTGACAGAAAGTATTTTGTTAAATAAAGGAATTGAAACTGAAAATGATCCTACAAGAAGAAAATATGATGGTTGTAAGGTTGGTGGGGGCGGGGGGAGCTCTACTTATCACAGTGGCACAGGAAAGAAGCCCTGTGATACATTCAATAATCCCTTGTATCATTTCATTCTCACTGGGCATTTTGCTTATATGCCTTCTAATAGAAATTCAAGAAATGAAATACCCCTTGGGCACTGTTAGCTCTGACCTCTAAAATATTCAATTATTCTTTAATTGAACATTTTATAGTTAGAAAGTTTACAATATGTTTTTCCAACTTCCGTGTTCTTCTTACTCTTCTGCAACAAAAAGTATATACATTTAAATTTAATTTTTAAAATAATTCTGTTAAAATTATCCTTTATGTTATTTTAAATATTAGTACACAGGTAACCAAAGTAATTCATTAACTTTTGATAAGTAATTATGAGGCATAAAACTAAACTATACTGGAAATGTGTATCATACATGTAGGTATGGGTAGTGTTGATATCAATGCTTTCCTGAAAGAAGTTTCTCTAATATCAGTTTTTCAAATTGCCCCTTTATTTGGCACCCTGGGGAGGCAAGACATATGGTGAGATTCTGAATGGGAGAGAGATGTGCCTTCCTTTGGTAAAATGGGTGAAGGGTAATTATGAAAGGGGAAGTGGGAAAAGAGAACTTGCCAGAAACTGCTTGCTGTTGGCACATTTCAGGCATATCACTTATAAAAAAGGGTTCCTATGGAAATAGTGGATCCGGAAATTGGTTCCTTTAGAACTCTCTATATCCATACAGCCCTTGGAAAGCTGTGGGGTTCCCCAGGGGTACCTGTTTTTTACTTTGAAGATCTCTGATCTGGTTCAGCCTGTTGCCCGCCCTCCTAAGGTTGGTTTGTAGATTGCCAGGGCTCATTTTGCTTAAAACAGAGACTGTGTGTGTGTGTGTGTGTGTGTGTGTAGGGGAGGGAGGGGTAAAGAACTGGCAGCTGCAGAGGCTTCCCACTGAGAGCGGGGGTTGGGAGGGGAATAGCTTCCAGCCAGGCTTGGGGGATTGGATAGCCTTCCCAGCCTGGGCTCCTCTTCCATGCTAGTTCCAGTCACACTTCTCTGTGCTCTAGACACACTTGCTATTCCTGCTCACTCCTCGTCATCCTTCCTGCGCCCTGCTGAAAGCATCCGACCTCCATAACTGTTGCCGCCCCTTTATACTGCCCAGGTGGAATTATTTTTTCCCTTGTATGAAGAATTTCTTTGTTGCTGTGATAACTTTTGTCTCTGTAAGTTCATCTTGTTATGTGTGTCTCTACAGTCACATTTTGAATAAAGTATTGACAGTGTGAGCCCAGCCCAGGGTTGGTCACATGGTTGATTTGTATTGACTTCAATGAGAGTCAGGACATTCAGCAGTTTGACAACTAAGCAGAGGAGTGTAAAACAGGTAGAAAACAACAGAGCAAAAACAATGATGGACTATTATAAAAACAGTATTTGGGGGAAATCAGTCTGGGGTAGGATTTATTGAAGAAAAAACAAATTGGAGATAAGGAACCCAGCCAGAAATCCATTGCAGTCCTTCAGCGGTGCAGTCTCATTCCTGTTATCTGCTCAAGGACAGAGCCTTTAGTAATTCATTCTTTCTATCATCAATTTTTGTCTCTCTGTAATGGGTCTTTCCCATCACTATAATTTCTCCCATAAACAACAACAAAAACAACAAACAGCTGTCTTTGGCCTCATGTTTCTCTCCAGCCACCACCTGGTTTTTCGGTCCCCATTTTCAATTCTACTTTCTGTCTCCAATTTCTCTCTTCTCACTGTCTCTTGAACCAGGCAGGCTGTCATCCCCACTACTCCACTAAAACTGTCCTTGTCAGAGGTACTAAGCCCCGCCATGTTGGATTCCGCGGTTAGGGCTTGATTCTCTTCTGGTGCACTCTTTCAGCAGAGTTTTTTTCAGAGTTTTTCATTTGGCTTCCAGGCAGTCCCCCCTCTCCTGCTTGTCCTTCTGCCATACCATCACCCATTTCAGTCTCTTGCTGGTTGCGTTTCCCTAACCTCTAAACAGAGGAGTCAGCGGGCTCAGTCTCTAGGTCCTTTGTCTGTGTAACTCACTCCCTTGGTGATCTCATCCAGCCTCGTAGTTGTTAATGCCTTCCTAGAGTGGTGATTTCTATATCCGGTCATGACCTCCCCCTGAACTCCAGACTCGTATACACAACAGTCTAGTTAGTATTCCTGAGGAGGTGTCTAGGACTCACTGGATTCCTGGCTTAACCCCCAAACTGCTTCTTCCACTGTCTCCCTCCTCTTACTTGGTGGCAGTTCCATTCTTTGAGTTGCATAGATAATCACTTAGTTCATCTCAGAGGTGTCCTTACTTCTCTTTTTTTCACCCCCCACATTTTAATCTGCCACCAGGTCGTTTAGCTGTCCCTTCAGCGTATATCCCACATCTGACTTCTCACCTGCTTCACTGCTGCCACCTGTATCCAAGCTACTCTTGTCATGCCTCAAGGTATCACTGCAAGATTGGTCTCCCTGCTGCTATACTTGCCCCTCCCCCCCAGTCTGTTCTCAGTGGGACACAGCAGCCAGAAAGCTTCTGTTTATTTGCCCTGCCTGCATTAAACAAACAAACAAACCCACAAAACAAACAAGCAAACCCTCAAAACAAACAAACAAACTCCCAGAAACCACTGGCTTAACAAATAGTAATTTGTTACTTGTCATGATTCCGCAGTCTGGGCTACATTCAGCTCCTTAGCTCTTACTAGGCCCCAGGGGAGGAAACATTCCGGAAGGTTTCTTCATTCCTACGTGTGGCACCTCATCTGGGCTGGCTGGAAAGTTAAAGCCCCCTCCTTTGAGTCTTTCTTTCTTTTCCATAAGAACTAGCTCTCGTCAGCAGCTGAGTAAGCCACTTCCTGCTCTGAGTTTGGGATCTAGGGACCTTTTGTGTCTTTCCTTTTGTTTACCTGGTGGTGAGTTTTTTGTGGGTTTTTTTTTTTTTTAAGTACAATTTCTTTTAAATCTTGAAGGCTTCCTATAAATTTTATTGAGGTTCACTCCCTTAGAGAAGGACGTACCCATTAGACTCTCATGACACACCCCTCTTTACTTTGGCTGCAAGTCAGAATGCTGTAGGAGAAACCCTTTCAGAATGCTGTAGGAGAAACCCTTAAGGTTTTTCGAAGCATTTTTGTCCTGCTGACTGGGTCTATGAGGCACTACCTTCATCTAAGGTCTTGATGAGGCATCTTCCAGCCACGCACTTGATTTGATCTTTAACCTGAGAGCACATTGTGCTAATAGACCCTGGATTTGAATTTTGTCCTAGGACTGCTTCTTTCTTTGAGAATCTTCTGCTGTCTGGAGAGGCAAGAATGACAAAAAGTTTTCTTTTCTAAGCTGGCAAATCCTGGGTTGAACAATTTTCTCTAAATCCCACTTGAACACTTTAGTTCATCTTTGTCTTCCTGTAATCAATCTTGGGCAGCTAAATGGAGCCAGTTATCATGCTCAGAAATCTTCTTAGTCAGGTCCACAAGTACATTAGATATATTTTCTTTCTTCTGTATTATTGCAGTGTTGCCAGGCATTTGGCCACAGTGTAATGTGTTGCCCTCTCTCCAGCCACCAGTAAGAGGTTCATCATTGCCTTTCTAACTTTGACTAGAAAGAGTAGCTTTGCTGCATTTCAGGTGTCTACCCACCACCTGATCTCATTAACAGTTTTAGTATCAGTTTTTAATTGCTATGTGATAAACTCCTCCAAAACTTCATGGTGTGAAACAAGAACCATTTTATTTGTTCAAGGTTTGGAGGTTAGAAATTTGGACAGGACACGGTGGTAATGACTTGTCTCCATTCCACAGTGTCTGTGGTCTCAGCTGACTCCAGTGTCCAAGGACTGTCTGAGATGGCTCAAGACGTTGGGTCAGGCTGTTGGTGGGTTCTTTCATTCTATTACACTTGGCCTTTCCAAATGGCTAGATTGGGCTTTCTCAATCTAGAAAGATGAGATTGATGATGGTCTCAGGGTTGTCAGACTTCTTATATAGTATCCAGCTTCCATAAAAGAGGAAGTGGGAGCTGCAAATCCTTTTAAGGCCTGGGTATAGAATTCCCAGACTTTACATTTGTTTCATTCTGTTGGGAATAGCAAGTTAGAAGGCCATCCCAGATTCAGTGGGAGAGGACATAGACTCTACCCCTCGCTAGGTAGCTTGTCATGCTTGTTCAACGAGGGATGGTGCCGATGATGGCAGCCATCTTTGGAGATGATCAGCCACACATTGTGATCCTGTTAAAACATTAATTAGGTCATGCTCCTCCTCCATTCAAAACCCTCCTTAGCCTTTTCACCTCACTTCTGTAAAAGCCAAATTCCATTGCAAAGGTCAGTAAGGCCCTAAGTGATTTTTATCTCTGTTATCTTACCTACTATTCTTCCACTATTTCAGTCACACTGACAACCTTTCTCCTCATCACACATACTGCTCTGTTCTTATCGAAGTGTCTTGAACTTGCTGTTCCCCTACTTAGACTGCTCTTCTCTCAGATATAGCCTATTCCCTTACCTCATTGGCTTGGTTCAGTATCCCATTTGTGGTGAGGTTTTCCCTAACTCATGTACTTCCTGTTGCACTCCCATCAGCACTGTGTTTAAACTCTCTTCCATACACCTATAACTATCTGACATACTACTAGGTTTATAACTACTAGGTTTATAATACTTTCTAAAACTCTTAGGGTCAGATATGTTTGGAGTTCAGATTTTTTCAGTTTTTGGAAAGGTAACAGTTACTGACTGAATTATGTGTCCCTTCCTACCCTACCCTGAAACCCCCATGCAAGAGAGGCTTACTCTTTTAGAAACTTTCAAATATGCAATACAGTATTAACTATAGTCACCATGCTGTACATTACATTCCCATGGCTTATTTATTTTATAACTAGAAGTTTGTACCTTTCAACTCCTTTTACCCATTTCACCCATTCCTCAACCCCCTGCCTCTGGCAACCACCCATCTATTTTCTGTATCTATGAGTTCATTTTTATTTATTTATTTTTTTAATATACCAGTCTTTAAAGAGTCACTTCCTCTGTGAAGTTCTCCAGGCAAAGCCCCAACTTTACCTCCTCTCAAGCCCCCTAGAAATATTGACTACATTTCTCCTTTGTTTTTGTCCCCTCCTGATGGGTACCTCTCTAATAGTATCGGCAGTATTTTATTATATTGACTTGTTTTCAGATTGATTTTCCTCTTGAGTGAATGATGAAAGTGGTACCAAGAATGACAAGAATTGTGATGATGGGGTTGGAAGGGCTGGAGTTTGGGAAACGCAGCATCCTTGTGTGCCTAGCACCTTGCCTGGCACATAATCGATCTTTTTTTTTTTTTTTTTTTTTTTTAAGATTTTATTTATTTATTTGAGACAGAATGAGAGAGAGCACATGAGAGGGGGGGAGGGTCAGAGGGAGAAGCAGGCTCCCTGCCGAGCAGGGAGCCCGATGCCGGACTCGATCCAGGGACTCCAGGATCGTGACCTGAGCCGAAGGCAGTCGCTTAACCAACTGAGCCACCCAGGCGCCCTCATAATCGATCTTTAATAATGTTATTTTTGCTGTCCATATCTATCACATATTGCTGAGGGGCCAAGTGATAAAAGGTTTTGAGAAAAGGAGTTTGACTAGATTTGACCGGAAATAAATCATCAATGATCAGATAGCTGTTGGAAAACCAATACCAGCATATTGTCAGGGTCAGGAAGGGAAATAGAATTTCCTGAGGATCTAATTTGGGCCAGACTACTGATAGAATCCTTACATTCATTTTTAGGATGATGCATATGAGCTTTTTTAGATCAGCATGAGCCTATTAGAACTAAAAAAAAGAGGGAGGTGCTGTTTAATATTTTGTGCCAGTTTTTATTGAGGGGATCATTTTATAAATTGCAAAGTAAATCCTTCAGTAAATGAAAGGAAATAGAAACAAGACACACCCTATTCTTTAAAATTTTTTAATAGAAATTTTTTCATTTTCTTAATTCTATTTGCCAATTATTTTGAAAAAAAATATTTCAAAATACAAAAAAGATGAAAAAATTTTTGTAAAAATAGTAGTACTGTTAATATTTAATTTATTTAGTGCTCCTTCTCCTGAGAATCCAAGGAAACAAATACATAGACATAACAACTTTATTATGTCACTTTAAAATTTGCAGTAATCCCAGATGTCAGATTTTTAAGAATCTGTATTTTATATCATTAGACTTTACCCCTGGACTCTTCTCATTGTTTTGTGAAGGACTTCTAAAACTTCAGACCTGTGGTTTTATGATGGCTGATTTAGATTTGATATTGAGGTATCTCTCTTCTAAACCTTGACCTTTCTTAATTCAAGACACATTACTTTTAGCCTCTGCAGTTTATAAAGTATTGGCTCCCAGGCTATGGTTTTGAATCAAGTAGGCTTACAACGGACCAGAAACCTTCCTAAAAATAGCAAATATTTATTGAGCACTTTTTCAGTGCATGGCTCTTTGCCAAGTGCTCTTACGGATAAAAAACTGAACCAAACATAATTCCTTTCAGCAACTCATTATCTACTGGAGCAGTTAATATTGGTATCCGAAGAGCTGAGTCATCCAGTATACTTATACTGAACAGCTGTCCATTCTCTAAACATGCTGTGCTTTCTGTCATTGCAAAGCATGTGGACATGCGCGTCCCTCCTTGGGAATGCTTTATTGCATCCAGTATTTTTTCCTATACCCTTTCTTCTGACTCACACACCTGGTCCAGAGGTTTCAGTTTCATATTGTTTCTCAGGCAGATTTTCCTAAACTTCCAAGATTGGATTAGGTATGCCTTGTTCTTTTTTTTTTTTTTTTAATTCAGTTAATTGACAGATAGTGTATTGTTAGTTTCAGAGGTAGAGTTCAGTGATTCATCAGTTGCATTATTAATACACAGTGCTCATTACATCATGTGCCCTCCCGTATCCCTTGTTCTTAACTTTATTTAGTAAATATTTCAATAGTTAGCATTTATTGTTGGCCACGTGCCAAGCATTTCAACTTGTGGAATCCTTGTAAACTCCTTGAGGTGCTTTTCTCACTGCTTTTCAGGTGACTCAGAAGCACCAAGGGTCCAAGCACACCTTGTGCCCAGGATCCACAGCTAAGTCTCTCTCCAAAGCCTGTATGCTTCACCTAGCATGTGCTATTTCATTGGAAAAACTAAGAAGAGGCATAAAGATTAAAAGGGAGGCGGTAGAATTATCATTATTTATAAGTAAAAGCCATGAAAATTAACAAGCTATGAAAACTAATAAGCAAGTTCAGCAAGACAGCTAGACAGAGTAACAAAAACTCAGTAGCAGTTTTTAACACTAAATGAAATATCAGCTAACATAACAATAAAACACAGGGCACAACCGCCCCCACCAGGAAGACATTTATCATAATCAAATGGGATTTACTTGAGGATTGTATGGATAGTCCAATATTAGAAAATCTATCAATATAATGCTAATGGATGAATGTAGGAGAAGTTATTATCAGCATTTGGATAAGAGCTTCATGAGATTAAATGGGATCTTCCAAATGCGTGAATGAATGAATGATATCTGGTAAATAATCTCTAGTGAATGTCATTCTTTAATAATTTTATTTATTTATTCGATAGAGAGAACTCGAGTGAGAGAGTGAGAGAGTGAGAGAGAGCCCGAGCAGGGGAGAGGGGCAGAGGGAGAAGCAGACTTCCCGCTGGGCAGGGAGCCCAATTGGGGCTGGATCCCAGGACCCTGGGATCATGACCTGAGCTGAAGGCAGATGCTTAACTGACTGAGCCACCCAGCCGCCCCTAGTAAATGTCATTCTTAATAAAGAAATTTAAAAAGCACTTCCTTCAGTTTTGGAGAATGATGAGGATGTCAGTATCCACACAACTATTTAACAGAGTACTGAAAACAAAGATAATAGCCACTCATTTTTCCTGAGTACTTACTATGTGACAAGCAGTATTCTAATTGCTTTGTAAGTTTTGCTTATTTAAACGACCAGAAATGTTAAATTCTTTACTTATCTTTGCTTCCGATATCTTTTTGCTTTCTCCAAAAATTACTTCAAACGGGCCATAAAGGGTGAATTTTTCTGACGTCTTGTGTGCCTGTGAATATATTAATTTTGCCTTCACATGTAAATAATGATTTACCCAGATATTTAATTCTAGGTACAAAGTTATTTTTTCTTCAACATTGTGGGGACTCTGCTCCATTATCTTGCATCTGTTGTTCAAGAAGTGTGACATCATTCTGACCTTTGTTTGCTTTCACTCTAATGAATATGGTTGAAGTTTCTCTTTGGCTTGAATTCTTTTTAACATTCCAATATAATTAATATACAGGGTTATGAGGTTCAGGTGTACAATACAGTGATTCAACAGTTCTATACAGTACTCAGTGCTCATCATGATAAGTGTACACTTAATCCCCTTCTCCTATTTCACCCATCTGTTTATTCTCTATAGTTAAGAGTCTGTTTTTTTTTGTTTCTCTTCTTTGTTCATTTTTTTTGTTTCTTAAATTCCACGTGTGCGTGAGATCATATGGTATTTGTCTTTCTCCGACTGACATATTTCACTTAGCATCATACTCTCTAGCTCCCTCCATGTTGTTGCAAATGGCAAGATTTCATTCATTTTTATGGCTGAGTAACATTCCATTGTATACATGTATATCTCTATATATCTATTTATATATCTATCACATCTTCTTTATCTAATCATCTATCAATGGCCACTGGGTTGCTTCCATAATTTGGCTATTATAAATAATGTTGCAGTAAACATTAAGGGTGCATCTATCTTTTCAAATTAGTATTTTCATATTGGAATTACTGGATCCTATGGTAATTCTAGCTTTAATTTTTTGAAGAACCTCCATAGTGTTTTCCACAGTGGCTGCACCTGTTTACATTCCCACCAGCAGTGCAAGAGGGTTCCTTTTTCTCCACATCCTTGCTGACACTTGTTGTTTCTTGTGTTTTTGATTTTAGCCATTTGGGCAGGTGTGAGGTGATAACTCACTGTGATTTTGATTTGCATTTCCCTGATGATCAGTGACGTTGAGTGTCTGTTCATGTGTCTGTTGGCCATTTGTATGTCTTCTTTGGAGGGCTTGAATCTTTTCGGATGCCACTAAAATATGCCTGGCTGTGAGTGGGATGTGTTTTCAATTTATTTTCTTTGCTACTCTTATCTTCTTTATTTTGAGGTCTTATGTTTAGAATTTTGGGAAAATCTTGGTTATTATCTTTTCATTTATTACCTTATTTTTTTTCAGACTGCAAGTAGACAGAGTTGCAATTCCTACTCTCATCTTCCATCTACACTTCCTTTATTTTTCCCCATCTAATGGTTAGTTCCTAATGCCTTGCAGGATACTGCGTGATCTAACAGTCTGGCTCATTCTGCCACTCTCCAGCAGTATTCATTCTGACATTCAGCCTATCTGCTTAAATCTTTACTTTTATCACTTGTGGGTTTGTTTGTTTGTTTGTTTGTAATATTTACTATACCCAGTTATTTCTTCATATTTTTTGTTCCTGATTCAGATTTCCAAAATCCTTCTTATGTTCTACCAAGTATTTTTTAGTTTTTTAAATTCTTGTTTTATCTGTTCCATTTGGCTTTTCCCATCTGGCCTACATTTTTTTTTTTTTTTCAGTTTTGTCTCTCTCTTATAGAGACCCTACTATATATTCTTCCCTATAAACTTCTCTTTCTTAAGTTGAGGTCATCATTGGCTAGCATTATTGGCCAAGAGACAAAACCCTTGACTCTAGCTTATGTCCTCCAACTGTGTCGGTGTGGGGTCCCCTTCAGGTTGAAGAGCCTATACTGTTGAACAACTGCATGACTCCCCCACAAGTCTAATACCTTGTTCAAGGATCTTTCCCAGTCCCTTGTTCTAGGTGCCCCTTCTGTCTTGCACCAGTGATGAGAGGAACAATTAGTTGGGTCCAGGGTATGGGCTTATGCAATCATGTTGCCGATTTTCCAGGTTCTGAATGCCCTGCAATCCAGGCCCAATCAGAAAGTGCCAGTTAAGGTTAACACCTGCAATAAAACAAGCATCTCCTAACCGTACTTTTCAGGGACAATATGGGAGGAAACAAGGTACAGCAACTAGAACCTTCTTCCTCTTCTCATCCTCTACTTCTGGCCCTAGGCTGTCCAACTCTGGTCTGCTGAAATGAGATACAATTTCCTCCTCTCTCCCAAGGGAGTTTTTACAGTATTGGCATTAGCTCGTGAGCATGGGTTGACATTCCACGAACCATCTTATTTCTCTGGAACCTACAGGGCAGATTTCCAAAGAAAAAGCTAGTTGTTCTTACCGGTTCTTCATTTAATTTGGAACTGCCTGGGATTAATTATTTTCCCTTCTCCCAAATGATTCATCCAAGAAACAGTACATATGTAAATATATGATGATATTTACCATTATTATCGTCAAGCCACATTGGACAAAGATCTCGAAGATCCCAGTGTAAAAGCAAGAGGGTGATGGCTTAGCCACAGGGTAAAGGAGATTATGAAATTTCTATCTTCCCCATCCCCCAAGGTAGAGAGGTGTCAGTTGGGCTACAGTGGGTTAGGATGACACAGAATTGTTATGGGTGGCCTGTTTACTTTAGTCGTTCTGACCCAGAAAGTAGCTATTTGGAAACAAGTAGAGTAAATGGCATAATCACAGCATTTTGCTGATGGTGCCAGTGCTGGGACAGGATAGTTAGATCTAAGGTTTGAAATTAAAACAATTCAAATTCCACTAACACTGCCCTTTAGTTATGATCAGTACATATCAGATTGTAAGCCCCAAGCATTTTATAACTCTTGATTTTTGGGATAAGTAGACCTGTTTTGAAATTGAAACGAATATGGAGAGGGGACCCAGGGTATAGCACATGTCTTATGCTTCCTGTTGACTGAATGAACTACTGGTTAAGACTTAAACCAAGAATCCAGGACGACACTTGGTAAACCCCAGTTTTACCTCTTTGTGTAAAACTGGACAATGTATTTAGTTTCTCTGCACTTTTTTTCTCTTCTGGAAAATTAAGATGATTAAAGCCGAGGAATTCCCTCAGGTGTCAAATCTGACGGCACTGATGATTAATATAATGTGGATGGATTTGACTATATGCTGATAAGCTACCTGTGACCTTAATAGTTGTACGTAAACACTGGGAAGGACTTTGGACATCTTCCAGTCTAGTTTCTTTATTTTAAAGATAAAGAAACTGAGGTTAAGAGACACAAAGTACCTTGCTAAGGTCACATAGCTTTCTAAAGACAAACAGGATCAGGGTTGGGTTCTCTAGGCTTTCAGTCGATTCTGTGCTTTTGGTAAGATTAGGGAGGCTCCCAGATTTTATCAAGGAGCCGTCAGTCTCAGTGTTGCGTAAACCATAGTTTTCGAAATTGCAACGTTTTAGTGATGAATAGTTTGTAAAGACATCTGCGTGGCGTCTGGTAAAAGAAAAGATAGTGAACAACATTGCTATTGTTTACACAAGTCCAAAGAGAGAAATTCTCTTTGTCCCAGCAAATGGTAGTGACACATTTCATGGTGGTTGCCTAGAGGGCTGTGTTCTGTTACTGAATGGAGATTCTTTTTTTTTTTTTTTTAAGATTTTATTTATTTATTTTGACAGAGAGACAGAGAGAGGGAACACAAGCAGGGGGAGTGGGAGAGGGAGAAGCAGGCTTCCCGCTGAGCAGGGAGCCCGATGCGGGACTCGATCCCAGGACACTGGGATCATGACCTGAGCCGAAGGCAGACGCTTAACGACTGAGCCACCCAGATTATTTTCTATGCTGTTTTCTATCCCGGATGATATATTCTACAAGACCTTTCAGTTTCATTTGCTCCCATTCCGTGTTTGTCACAAATCTTCTCATTAGTAATTTGGTCATTTAAGTTAATAGGACAGCCTCTGTTATGTAGGGATGGTTTTGGCGTAAAAAGCTGCCACTTTATCTCTCCATCAGCCCCTCTGAGGGGGTGGGGGGACCTTCAAAAGAAATGTGACATTTTAGGCTACAAAAATACGGCCATTTGGAGGCATTCTGCCAAATTCACCCAACAGAAAGGGTCAGAATTTTAAACGCTGTTAACAAATATGTAATCCCGGGCGCCTGGATGGCTCAGTTGGTTAAGCAACTGCCTTCGGCTCAGGTCATGATCCTGGAGTCCTGGGATCAAGTGCCGCATCGGGCTCCCTGCTCAGCAGGGAGTCTGCTTCTCCCTCTGACCCTCCTCCTTCTCATGCTCTCTGTCTCTCATTCTCTCTCTCACAAATAAATAAATAAAATCTTTAAAAAAAAAACAAAACCAAATATGTAATCCCATAGAAGGAATGGGGCACACTACGTGTTCGGTGAGGTCTATATTACCATTTTTCTTTGCACACAAGCTGAGGAGCATGGAAGAATTGATAAAAAGCAGAGAAAAATGAAAAGCAAAGGTTAGAAAGAATAAAGGAATGACAATATATTCATAGCGGTAGTTTTGGTAGCTACTATTTAAATAAGAATATCTAGTGAGACAGGGGAAAGAGGAGATAAAGAACGAAAACATCTGATGCAATGTCCTAATCTGGGGGCAGGCATTCTGTTAGCTGTGTCCCAGGAAATTGCACACAGCCCTGGTGGAGAGAAAAGAGCCAGCAGTGCTGTCAAAGATAGAGAAGGTCTGCATCCAGTCCGGGGAAAAAAGGCCGACAGCCACATGGACCACCCTAGAACTCAAGAGTCCAAGCACTCTGCCGATTGCAAATAAATTTTATGAATAGAGACAGTCTGCCTCTTGGCAGGTCTTTTTTTTTCTCCAAAGATTTTATTTATTTATTTTAGAGAGAGAGAGAGTGAACGAGAAAGAGCATAATTAGAGTAAAGGGCTGAGGGAGAAGCAGACTCCCCACTGAGCAGGGCACCCGATGAGGGACTCGATCCCAGGACCCTGGGATCATGACCTGAGAGACGCTTAACTGACTGAGCCACCCAGGCGCCCAGCCTCTTCCCAGTTTTATAAGCACGACTGCTTTGCTATGGAGAGTTGAGCAGTTTAGGTTACTCGTCAAGAAGGAGCCCAGCAAGTAATGCTTTAGAAACAAGACCTTTGGGACTACTACAGCAAATTTGTGGCCACTGTGTTGATTCAGAGATCCGGTGCTCAGAATAAATCACTTGATGCATCTCATAACAACCTGGGTATTTGGAATGGGAAATACCAAAGGCCTAATCAGCCAGAAAAAATAAAACATGAGAGGAACGACAGCCAACTCTGGCAGGACTGTCTGGGGACAGGGCGCTGAGAGATTGTGGCCGAAAGTGCATCTGTATTTAATATGAAAGATCTACTTTGCCTTAGACTTCTTTACTTAATTGTAAGTGATACTTCTGAGGATTGTGGTAATCTTACCTCTCTGCTTCTGTGAGGGATTGGTGAGAAGCCATAGAAATGTTAGAATCCAGTTATTTGCCAGCAGGAGATGTGCTATATAATTAAACTGTCGTTTTCCCTGATAGCTTTTTATCAGCAGGTAATAAGAAGTGTGCGTCATTCTAAATTGTCATACAGCATTTCATGCTACAGCAGATAAAGTATGTCTTCTGCGGCAACACAGAGCAAGCACGTGGTGCCAGCATGTGGCCGTTACAAATCACAACATACACTTTAATAGTTAAACAATTATCTATAGAGGCCGTACTGGAAAATTGGTTAGTAATAATTGGCTGATTTTTATGACGAGGAATAATTTTTATATAGGTCTTTTTATATAAGTACCGAGGAATTCAAAAGAAGAACATTCATTTAAAACACACACGTGAGCACTTTTTTGGGGTTTTTTTGGCTCACTTATCTTTAACTGCAAATGTTTGAAGGGTCAGAAAGTCACTGAAATAGCTTCCCATATATATTTTCTGAGTTTAAAGTTATATATATTTAATATTGCTATTATATTATGTGAAGATATACCACACAGAAGCACTAAAGAGGCCAAAACTGGCTGCTAGTAGATTCAGGTTTGTCTGGTTTTCTGTTGTTGGAAGCCACAAGTTAGCAAGGGAATGGCTTGGCCTCTGGGCTAAAAGGAAACTATTTCTTGATTTTTGAAGGGCTGGCTAAAGCTATGAGTCTTCTCTTTTTCCTTTCCCTTGCTATTGTTCCTTGGCCGTTCTTCTCCACTTCTGTCTCTCCTCTCATCATGATTTATGTTCTTTGAAATTTAATTCACATTTACCAGCTATAAAAACCTCACCTTGACTGACCCAGCTGCCTCTCCCTTTCAGTTTTGCTGGTACTAGACTTTGCTCTCTACATGGCGGAGTATGACAGATGCCTTCTTTGTGAGAATTTTAAAATCATATCCAACTAGACCATTGCAGTCCAAAGTATGAAAATGTTTGTTTCCAGGATTTGACCCAATAAAGAGCTCGTACCAGAATGCAAATTCACCACACCACTAGCACACATCTTTAGTTCGCCCAACATTTTTCTTTTTTTTCACAAAGTCTTTTCTGAAGAAGGAATTCTTGTAAGCTTTATTCGCTGTAGACTGGTACTTTAATAACACTGAACTAGATGGTAAGGATGTTAATGGCCACTTTTTCTGAGGGACTTATGGGAGCGGGGGGAACAGCCGGATTGTGAGCGGTTCGTGGTGAGGTGTCACAATCACGGTGGTGATAATCACAGAGAGGTAACATCTTCGAGCGCTCACTGTGTGTCTGGGCCTGTTCTGTGTGGTTTTCATGAATGAACTTACTTGACTCTTACAATGACCCGGGGAGGGGAGGCACTATCATTTCCCCCATTATACAGATGAAGAAACTGAGGCCCAAGGAGATTGATGAATCTCCTCTAAACCCTATTGTTAGTAAGTGGCTAAGTTGGGCTTCAATCCAGATAGGAGCGAAACCAAAGCCTCTGCTATACCGGCATCAGTGCTGTCCAGAAGGAGTTTCTGCGGTGGTGGGAATGTTCTCCGTCTGCTGTGTCCAGTAAAGTCACCACAGACCACTTGTGGCTTTTGAGCCCTCGAAACATGGCTAGCTCAACTGAGAAAATGAATTTTTAATTTAATTTAATTTTAATTAATTTACATTTATATTTAAATAGCCACATACGGCTAGTGGCTACTGTATTGGACAGCATAGCTCCAGATGCTTTTTAGATGACTATAGGCTAATAACAGAAAAACCAAACCAAGAAAATACATGAAAGAATGTGCTATTCTTCCTCCATTTCTAGAGTTTCCCTGGATCCTACATTAAAAATTTTTTTTTGTTTATTATAAAAAAAGAAAGAAAGGAAAAAAGGGCTACTTTAAATCTGTTGCTATATGGAAGCAATAGGATTCAATTAAAAAGCACATTATTAACTGCCTCCTCTGGTTCAGGCATTCTGCTAGGCTTTGAGCATTACAAATAAATGAATAGGAAGACATAGTGCCTGTCTTCAAGGAGCTCATAATCTAAGGAACTAAGAAAAATGTTACACATTTTTTTTTTCCCCAGGGTCTCTTCATATATAATTAGACAAAGTATTTAAGTATCTGCTATTTAATACTTTGTGGTGTTTTGCTTTTAATTTTTAATATTTTAATTTTTTTTCAAAAGGTAATCTATTCCCATGGTTTAAAATTCAGAGGGGACCAAGTTGCTTTTAATTCCCTTTTATGGAAACAACCGCTGCTATCATTTCCTAGTTCATACCTTTATAAATATTTTGTGCATGCCCAAGGAAACATAAACATATGTTCAATCCTTTTTTTAAAAAACAAGTATGCACTATTGAGTAACCTTGCTTCTTGCACTTAAAAGTATGTATCTGGGATACTTTTTCATACTGGTACTTAAAGACCGTCTCATTTTTTTCCTATGGATGCATAATATTCCATCCTATGGCTATATCATAATTTGTTTAAGCAGTCCTCTGTGGAGATTTAAGTTATTTCCAATCTTTTGCTATTACAGGACATATAGACATGAATAACATTAGCAATTATAGTCTAATGTGAGCTAGAGTGAATTGCATTCATGTTTCCCAGAGCATATTGCACAAACAGTCTCAGAAGGTGTTCAATATAAAAAGAGGGTTCTCTGGCTAAATAACTTTCTGTAACTTCTGGGTATTTATTGGGGATTCATAGTGCACCTTGTTAAATTAAAAGAGATCCTGCAACAGTCTACGTCAGTGTAGGCCAAGTGTTTCCCAATGTTCGATTTTCTCAAGTACTGGAATAGACTGTTTTTGTAGGTTGAGTTCCCTGGGAAGCAGACTGTGATCTAGAAATGCACATGCAGGAGGTGTACTGGGGCGTGTTCTCCGGGAGGACACCTGATGGAAGTAAGCCATGACAGGAGTAAGGTAGGCAGAGGAAGTAGGTGAAGAGGGATGCGGTTGGCAATAGAGGCGTTGGCCCATGAGTCCCATGGATAGTGAGTGCTCTGCAGCCCAGATGGAGCTTCAGGAATGTTCCAACTGCAGCGAAAGAGGCCAGGCCCCCACAGGGAGGTGTGATCTTGTGCTAGGCAGCTCCCTTCCACTGAGGGCGTTTCTGGGGAGAGACTCCACTCTGAGCTGTCAGCTGGGGTCATGAGAGCCTCCGTGTTCACTAAAACTCTGAGTAGCACCTTCACATCTTAATGGGAATACGTATCAATTCCTTCATAGCCTTGCTGTTTAGAGCAAGTCACTTGATTTTTTCATGACCCAATTTCTTTATGATTTATGGATGCCCAGCTGGAAGTTCTTGGGAGTATCTAACATTCTTTGTTTCTAATTCCATTTAAATATGTACTAATTAAACTCTAAGGGATGAGATAAGTTTTCCCAAACATGTATTCAGCCACATAGGGGCCAATGACCTGGCTAGGTCAGCCTTAATCTGCAGGAATTACTGCTGTGCATTCATGGAGAAGGCACATTGTAACAGCGTTTTTAAGAGGATGTCACTTAACCTGACAGATTCTTGGGGCAAAATGGCAGGAAAGCTGAGTTAGAGTTTCTTTTGTTTAAGTATTTTTGTTGCCTCTTCTTAGGTGTTTCCTGAAAGAGCTAGCCTGCAATCTCCCTAGGCTAGGAAACATTAGCCCACGTTGCTAATAGGTGAAGGATTAGACTGTCCTGAGTCCAACCAGCTTTAAACCACAATCTTAGGTGCTCTTATTCATCCTCCCTTTTGAAGCTCAGGGTAAACAGAGGAAGCCAACAAGCCATAGCCTTTTCTCAAGGGCATTCTATTTGAAAATCAGATGTGAGTGCCCATCCTGTGCCTTTTAGTGTGTCTGCTAATTTCATTCTCATGCCTCATGCAGAATTCGTCAGTTGTCCTGGCTGTCAAGGAAGCTTGTTTCCTGATCCGAGAGGGAGAAGGATCCAAGGAATGGGCCTGTCTTAGGTGTGCCTGATAGAGTTGATGGAGCTTCATAGACAGGATGAAAAAATATCCAAGAAAAATCTCGAAGAAGTTCTTAGGAGATGATGGAGGAGACCAGTGAAGTGGGAAGTAAAACCAGGATTAAGGGGTTGGCTGTTACATAAATATGATGCACAGGTGGAGACAAAAAAGAAAAAACATGCTAAGATTGATGGCTGTGTCCAAGACCAACTTTGAAATTGAACATTTTTCTCAAAAACCTTAATCTTTTCCGTCAACACAAAGCTTAGTAAGAATTCTTGATATTCTTAATATTGTATAATAGTAATGCCTCAAGTGAGAGGTTATTTAAAAGGGGGATTTGAAAGGGAATAAACTAGAAAAGATATTGTCAGAGGATGGGAGAAAATGATGAAAATAGGAATTTGCCTTAAATCGATCCAAAACAAATTTATCTTTTCTGACCAGTCATTGACTCTTTCCTTTTCCTCCATAATAGATGGTATATAAGATTCTTTGTGCTAACTCTGAAATGTTTCTGGAACCACTCCCCTCATAATCCATTTGCAGTGATTCATCTGCAAAGTGTCAGGCCCTATAGCATGCTGGTTACTTCCAATGATGTAACTGTGGAGTCCATTTAAGACCCCAGTCTCATCTTCATGTGTTCCTCCAGTTCAAGTTAGACCTGCGGGACTAGAAGGGGGAAGAGGGTGTGGTTCACGTTTTCATGCCTACTAGCCTCCTTCTGGTTTTCCCTGATGGAAGTGGAGACCGGGAGGGGACATAGGGCAAAAGGGCCAGATTAGCTTCTGATTGGAGGTCATTCTCTGTTGGTTGTTGCTTCTCTTCCTGGCTAATAGTAACTCACCATTGATACCTTCTGTGGAGGAGGGTTCCAAAGTTGGGCATTTCTGTGGGACATGTGTGAGTTCTTCCTCACATGTAGAGTGGTCTCTGTACTGGCCCTCTGTGTGTGATTAGTCTTAACCTCTTCCTACCCTCTCAGCTCCCTCCATTAGTGGGATAGCCCACCAGGTCTGATTATCCGAGTCCCCTTGCAAAGACGCGAGCTTTGATCCGTAGCTTTGCTGCATCAAACACTGGAAATAAAATCTGATGCTTTTCTGCATTATTTTTTTTTCCCCTTTGGTAAGGTAGGTTTAACAGCAAATCAGCAATCTCTTGAGCTGATATGATGTCTACCCAGGAGATGAGATGCCAGTCTGTATTGCTCAGCTCAGGCTCTCATAACAAAATATCATGGGCTTCTGGAGGCTGGGAAGTCCAAGATCAAGGTGGCAGCTATTCCCTTCTCTGGTGAGGACTATTTCTGGCTTGCAGATGGCTGTCTTCTTGCTGTGTCCTAACATGGTGTGGCGGGGTGGAGGGGATAAAGTCTCTGGTGTCTCTTCTTACAGGGACACTAATCCCATCATGAGGGCCCCACCCTTATGACCTCATTCAACCCTAATCATATCTCTAAAGCCTCATCTCCAAACACCATCACAATGGGGTTAGGGCTGCAACATAAGAATTTTGGAAGAAGCAATTCAGTCTATAGCACAGTCTCTTTTATGTATAGTCCCATAGCATTTCTCATCATGCTCTTGGCTGGTGATTCTAACCATTGCCTTTCTCTTCCTTCCTGGTATTTTAGTCTTCTGTATATGGACTTGGGAAGGGTGCTTGGGGTGAAGTTGGTGGTTTGGTGGGAGTAAAAGTAGTAAGGGCTTGCCTACCTCTAAGTTAGCTCTGGAGCAGGTGTCTGGACCTAGCTGTAAAACTCTCTTTAGAATGTGGGGTAACTTAATGCTTCTTTTTTTTTTTTTAAGATTATTTATTTACTTGACAGAGACACAGTGAGAGAGGGAACACAAGCAGGGGGAGTGGGAGAGGGAGAAGCAGGCTTCCCGCCGAGCAGGGAGCCCGATGCGGGGCTCAATCCCAGGACCTCGGGATCATGACCCGAGCCCAAGGCAGACGCTTAACGACTGAGCCACCCAGGCGCCCTCTTAACGCTTCTTCATCCCCAACATGGAGCTCTATTCACCAGTTCCAGGGCGAGAGTAAAGCCACATTCAAAATCCTCTTAAAATATCATTCCTCACCCACCTTCTTGAATTCTGAGCTCTGTGGGCAGCATTCATTTTGCTAGAGTAACACTACTCATTCTTAAAGGCCAGCTCAAATGTCACCTTCTCACTGAAATCGTTCCTAATCCCTCATCTTCCTCATCTCTTCAGAATTAATTGCCTCACACTATGTTTTAACATGGGCCTTTTCTTATTTTTCTATTCAAATACGAAGTGCATTAGTTAGTTGTTTGCATTCCACTACCCCCCCCCCCCCCCGTTGGCATGTTTCTTAAGGATCAAAACCAGTTACTAGGTTCTTATATACAATAAGTTTTGAATAAATGTTTTAAATAATTCAGGAAGATTCCAGCATATAGGCATATATATTGAATGGCTAAGAGAGCACAAGCAGGAGGAATTGCAGAGGGAGAGGGAGAAGCAGACTTGCTGAGCAAGGAGCCCCTACGCGGGGTTGGATCCCAGGACCCTGGGATCGTGACCTGAGCCGAAGGCAGATGCTTAACCGACTGAGCCACCCAGGTGCCCCAAAACTTTTATTAAATCAGTAAGAGTCAGAGATAAGATTATATAGATAATTTTGTTATCATTATTAACATAAATATCCTGTATATCATGGGCCGTACTGAATTTTGGTTAAAATGTTTCTTATTTTATAAAATAGGAATTATACTGCTTAACTTTTAAAAAGGGCATAAGTTTGACTACCTTTTTTTAAAATAGGAAATACCCAACTTTAGGGTTTTCTAATGGTGTAATCTGTTGGCGTATTCAAACCCCTTCAAAATTACATATCCCGTGAAATTATGATGTTATAATGTTGTGTTTTACTGTTAAGTGTCTGAGTGGAGACTTTGCTACTCCACTCTTAGAATAGATATTTGTAGCTTATTTTTAGCATCTTCCTTGGAGTTGGTCAGTAACTTGGTATCAAGTCCACAAATAGATTTGATGACATTACATTTGCTTTGTGCTGTTTTTGGGGAAATGAAAAACATTTTACTAGAGAATTGCATGAAACATTATAGTTTATTTTAAAAGGTGTATGATTATTTGTCTTCCAAAATGAAGTAGCTATAGTCAATATGGATATGAATTAAATTTTGGGGAAGTCTGAAGATTTTAGGAAAGATTAATCCAAAAAAATTCCCATGGACTTCTGAAGCTTTCTCCATATGAGTCTCCCTGTCTTTTCTAGCATGATCAGGCATGGAGATAATCATAAATCTAAAGAAGGGAGTATTATTCAGTACATAATTGTAAATCTTTTAATTCCTACCTTTGACTCCTACAGAATGCATTCCTATATACTGCCATCTGGCTTCTTTAAAACAATATCCCGTCAGGTGCCAGGCTGGTATTATCACAGAAAGCAAAGAAGTCAATGTGAGCACATAGCCAGCCCACAGGAGGTCGTAGAAGTAAGTTTTTAAGAATTATATCAGGTAGTAAAGACTCTTTCATGTAATAATGTAATTAATAATAAGGAAGATGTGGAAAACCAGTTGAAATTTTATACATACATAAACACACTCAAAATTTTAAACATGAATATCTTGGTTATGAAAGAAAATGCTATTTGTCATAAAATGTTTAAGGGATTTTCTGAGGACAGAGAACACTGTACATAACAGAAGTAGGCAATTTTTTTTTTCTGAGAAGAGCCAGAGGTAAGTATTTTAGCCTTTATGAGCCAAATGATCTACCGAAACTACTCCACTCTGCCTTTATTCCTGCCATAGATGTGGATAAGATGGGACTCTGTCCCAATTAAGACTTTATTTACGAAACAGGTGGTGGGTGAGGTTTGGCCTGTGGGTCATGGTTTGCCTACCCTCTGCATATAAGATGAAGAAATTCTGTATCTCACTTTCTCCTATATTATTAGGTTAATTTTAAAGGAACTAAGATGCTTAAAACCAAACAATATATGTAATCCAACCATCCATTTTCTGAATGATTTCACCAGTGTAAGGAAATTAGAGAATAATGTAGATCATATTTTTTGAATGACTCATTGAAATGTTTGAAAAATATTGAGAACAATGTGAAATCAAGTTTAGGCTCAAGAATGAAACAAAATAAAGTCACAGAAATGGAAATTCAAAGAACTGACTTCTTTTTGATAAAGTGAAAACACACATTTTGTTTTTACTTTCAGTTATAATTTACATTTATCCCTTCAGAAAAAAATTCCATAGCATGTGTATAGATCAGGATAAACAAAGGAGTAAGTAAAGGTGTTTATGAAAATTGAAACAATAAGAATCCTCGGAGGAAAAAGTAATTCATCTCTTGTGCAGTCATTTCCGGCATCAGAAAATAATAAAGGAAATATAAATTGAAAGAAAAAGTATGAAGAGCATGCTTCATATGCTTCCTTGAAACTGCTCTGTTTCATAGAATTTTTATTAAGAATTCCCCAAACTCAAGAAACAACTTACTGACAGTCTTAGGGGTTGCTACCACTGAGAGCTCAGAGAAGAAGCAGGAGGGCATTTTGGATATTGAGGGATAGAACTTGTGACATTCTTAAAATAGCAACGTAGCTCTGAATTGTCTTGTCACTACGAGAGATTTATGAAAATGAATAAACACATTATTTTTTTTTAAAAAAAACTGTCATGATCAACTCGGGGTAAGAAATAGGGGAATTTTCTTTAAATGAAATCATACTTGCAATATGCAAAAAAATTAAACAGGAACCTCCCCTCAGTTGTTTTGAGATCATAAGCAAAATGTCATGTGCTTTCTGTGTTTCAAATTCTCCTTGCTTCCTAGATTTTTAGTTATTGCTTCCTTTGGGGTACTTCAAAACAGAGGCATTTTGATGTGGTCATTTTGTGCAGGCCTGTGATAGTTGTTCTTGTGTGATGTGAGGGAGGATTGAGAAGGATATTGGCTAGGTAGGATTAAAGATACATTTCTTACAATTTGCATAGTCAAAGCAAACCATCTAATTGTAAGATGCTTCTTAATGAGCACCGGGGTTACTGTAACAGGGATCCAGAAAGCTGCTATTTCTATAGGATGTTCCTTTGAAGGTAGCTTTTATTTTGGGGACTCTGTTGGGAAGCATACTAGACTCTGTGCTCAAGAAATTTTGGCTGCGCTGACATTTGTGCTAACTGAATATCACTTGTAGTATTTATCATTATCTTTGTTTTCTTTTTTAGATTCTGA
This sequence comes from Halichoerus grypus, assembly GCF_964656455.1. NCBI lineage: Eukaryota > Metazoa > Chordata > Mammalia > Carnivora > Phocidae > Halichoerus > Halichoerus grypus. The sequence continues at coordinate 121,035,166 of NC_135714.1, forward strand.
GAATAAATGCATTTAGAAAGCTGAATTTGGGTATAGACTAAGTTGTAGAGGATCTCACTCAAAGCCTTCTCCTCTTTTTATTTTGGCCAGGACTGCAACCTACAGGCGTGGGTGGCCTTGAGTCACCATCTTTAACTCAATTTATATCAAGTTTTTAATTTTTTTCCTTGCTATTTTTCTGATTATCAAAGTAATATGTGTTTATCGTAGTAAGAGTGAAACTATAGGAAACCGTAAAGTGGGGGAAATATCAGATCCAGCAATGCAATTACTAAGAGACAACTCGTTGCATCGTTATTTTTTCTACATAGTGGATATAAAAAAAGTTTGAACATTTGCCTTGTAGTTTTGTTTTCTTAACAGCAGATGGTGACATTTCCCTGTGACATTACGTCAGTAAAGCAAATACTATTTTTAATGTGAGTATAATACTCTGATTTAAAATGTATCACAATCCATTATGATTGTATAAATTTGTGGTTATTAAAAATAATACTTATGTGAATGTATCTTTGAATAAATCTCCGTCCAGTTTTCTGACAATTTTGTTAAGGAAAATTTCCTAGGAGGAGAATTAAGATGTCTGACATTTTAAATATTTTAACGGTGCTCAATACATATTCCAGAAAATATGTATAAATTTATACCTTCGGCACCCTTCTGTGAGCCTTGGTGACACCGCATCCTCACTAGTGCTGAACTCCGAGGGACTACACATGGGCTCCTTGCCTGGGCTCTCCTCCTGACATGGAGATGGGAATGAATGAACAGGCTCTGTGGCTCATCCTTGACCAGGATGACGGAAGAGTTAGTAACACATTCTTGACCTTTTCTCTGCCTGAGAGTGACCACTTATGGGGCAGTTTGTGTGCTGTGTGCCCTTAGAAATGGCCAGCCCCACGGTACCCCCTTCTATGGGCTTTCTCCCCTTCTCCTGCTTCTTGCCCATTTTCACTTCCTCTTGCTTGCCTGGAATCGCACTCCTTAATGGAGTATTTCCTCTGTGTCTAATGATGATGTCATATCTTAAATTGTTTGATTTCCTTTGGGATTTCTCCTCTGACTCATTTGTTATTCAAAAACATATTGCTTGATTTTCAAGCAATTACGAATTCCCTAGTTATCTTTCTTGTTATTGATTTCGCAGCCAGAATTCTGTCAGAGAATAAGCATTGAATAGTTTCAGTCCTTTTAATTTTGTAACGACTTGCTTAATGACCCAACATATGGTCACCTTTGGCAGATGTTCCGATAGAACTTGAAAAAAGTGTGAATTTTGCCGTTGTTGGTACAATGCAGCATCCAAGTTAGGTAGATCAAGTGTGTTATTTTTTTTTTTTTCAGACCTACTCTCTCCTTCCTGAATTTATATTTTATTGTTACTCTATGAGCTTATGAGAGGGATATTTTTAAATCACCCACAATAATGGTGAATTTGCTTATTTTTCTTGTAGTTCTACTCATTTTCTTTATAAAATTTAAAGCTATGGTTTTAGAAGGTTATCTTTTGGATTGTGCTATCCCCTGGTGAATGGACCTTTTCATGGATATGAAGTGCTCTCCTGTCTTTCTAATACAGTTATCTGGCTTACTGTCTGCTTTTTCCAACATTATATAGTCACCCCAGATTATTTCCTTTAATGTTTGCATAATTTATAGCTTCCCTTCCATTTACTTTCAGCCTGTCTTTGCCCGTATGTTACAGTTGTGTCTCTTGTAAACAACATGTAGCTGTGTTTTACATTTTTGTTTTTAATTCCACCCGACAATCTCAGTCTGTTTTCATTTAATTTAATTACTGATATAGTTGTGCTTATATCTACCATCCAACTATGGTTTTCTATATGACCCATCTCTTTATGTAGCTTTTTCTTCCTTTCTTGCTTTTGTGTGCGTTAATCAACTTTTTATTATCCCCTTTTCCTCTACTAATTTGTTAATTCATATTATTTTACTCTTATGTGTTACCTTAAATATTACAACATGCATCTTTTTAAAGTTGATACTCTGGATATTAGTTGTTATATAGATATTATGATATTCATCATTTGTATATTATATTCTATCTGGTGATTTTTTTAAGAAGAGATGGTTTCAGTGTGATTTAACCCCTTTCAGAGTAATATAAACTTTAAATTATTTTCATGAGGTCGTAATATCATTGACCACCTAAGCTTGGTCAAAATTTCACAAGAAGAAAACTATCCATGATTTCATTTATGAATATCAATGCAAAACTCTTCAGAAAATTATCAGGAGAAAGAATCCAGCAACTCGTTCAAGGAGTAATATATCATGATGAAGTAGAGTTCATTCCAGGAATGAAAAATTATGAACTCCATTAAAAAGAATTCATCATATTAATTGATCTAAGGGAAAAATTATATGTTAATCTCTATAGATGTCGAGTGTTCATTTGACAAAATTCAACAGCCATTCTGGATTTTTTTTTTTTTTTAAGACACAACTCAATAAAGTGAGAGTTAAGCATTTTGTAACCATAACAAACTATTTATGCATTCACACGTACATACACACACCAACTCAGCCCAAAGACGGTATAATAATTAATGGCAAAATGCTAGAGGCACTTCTGTTATTTCTGCCAAAAGACAAAAAAGATAAGGGTGCACAGCTCTCACACTCACTAGTGACGCTTTACCAGAGTTGTTAGTCAACAAAACCAGAGAAGAGAAACTGTTATTGTAGATGACTTAATACTTAGAAAACCCAAAAGAATGTAACTGAAAAGATTTCTAACTATGATTCAATTCTAACGTCTAAAAGAGAGAGAGGAAAAAAAAGACAAATCTGACTCATTAAATCCTTTGGTTTGGCAACAAAACAAAAAAGCAGCTACTCTGGAGAAATTCTAAAGAAGAATGATAAACTGGGAAAAAGTATTTACCTCTGAAATCACCAAGAGTTTTCTTTTCTTTTCTTTTCTTTTCTTTTCTTTTCTTTTCTTTTCTTTCTTTTCTTTTCTTTTCTTTTCTTTTCAGATTTTATTTGTTTATTTGAAAGAGAGAGACAGAGCACAAACAGAGGGAATCACAGAGGGAGAAGCAGACTCCCTGCTGAGCTGGGAGCCAGACATGGGGGTTTGATCCCAAGACCCCGAGATCATGACCTGAGCCAAAGGCAGACTATTAACCATCTAAGCCACCCAGGCGCCACACCAAGAGTTTTCTAATATATTTTAGAAATTGTGGGGTTGGGGAAAAGTAAAAAGCAGTAGAACAATGGTCAAAGATTATGAATAGGTAGTTTGCATAACAAAAAATGCGAACAGTCTTTTCATTCATAAAAATTCAACCTCATGCAAAATGCTAGTCGTTTTTAAAATTTTATTTAAGGAATGTGGGAATGTAAGTATATATTCTCAATTTGCTTGCATTTCATCAGAAAACTGTCAAGGATTCACAGGAGCTAATAAAAATGGTTATTTAAATAAAGAGAAGAGGGTGGAGGGAATACAGGGTGGACAGGGAAAAGAATCAGGGTGTGATTTCTAAATGAATACCTTTTCATATTGTTTTGTTTCTCAACCATGTGAATATATTACCTTTACAGAAAAAATACAATAAAATATAATTTTTTGCAAATTTGTTAAGTGAGAAATTTTATCTCATTTTATCTTGCATTCTTGATTACTGTAGACACTGAATTCCTTAAAGTGTTCATTTGTTGTCTGTATTTTCACTCTTCATACTTATCTGTTTGAGTTTCTCATATTTAGAGATGTTTTTTCTTACCAAATTTTATAACCTTTTAATATATAAGGAACATTTAAAATTTTTAGTTCCACATTTTTAGTCTGTTTATCCTATTATTTTATTCATTATACATTAAATCTATCAATCTTATTTTGTTGAATTTTTTTAAAATTGCCTTAAGCCTATCCAGAAATCAGATGCTTACTTACATACTTTTTTCTAGATGTCTTTTTTTAAAAGCTGGAATTTGTCATATGAAGTGAGAGGAGAATATAATTTTTCTCAACAGCTAACCAATAGCTTCACAGAATCTTTGTTAAATAGTAACCATTCTCTTACCTGCTGCTTCAAGATTCTTTCATAGAAAAAAAAAAGATTCTTTCATAGAGACATCTATCAATACGTCAGTCACTTATTTTCATTTTGTGGTAAATTTTGACATCTACTAAGACTGGTTTTGTTTTTTTAAATTACCTTTCTATTTCAAAATTATTTTCACCAGTGGACTTTTTCACATGAACTTAAAAATCATAGTGTCAATTTCACTTCCTGATACTTCCAATTTCATTTTTTATGAAGTAATTTGGAAAAAAATTATACCTCTGTAATATACAGTGTTACCATTCAGGGATAAAATATGCTTCTCAAATCATTTTATTGTCCTTTTTGCTTTTCAATCTAGTGTTACTGATTTTTTATATCGTTCTAGTATATTCCTTATCATATTCATTCCTAAGTATTGTATAATTTTGTCAGTAATGTGAATTAGATAATTTCCTCTACATATTGCTAAGATACAGAATGATGAACATGAAAATAAGTGGTTATTTAATTTTTATTTTTCATTTATTTTGTTACAAACTATCTCATAGAACTTGCTATTTTAGTTCATATGATGTCTCAGGTAATTTGCTTAACTTTGTTAGTTAAATAATTGTAAAATCAAAAAAATAATTGTAGAATCTACAAGTAATGGTTTTATGTTTTTGAATAGTTATAATTGTATATTTTTACGCCTTGTTTTTATTAATCAGAAATTCCAGGGGCGCCTGAGTGGCTCAGTTGGTTAAGCGTCTGCCTTCAGCTTAGGTCATGATCCTAGTGTCCTGGGATCGCGTTCTGCATCTGGCTCCTTGTTCAGCAAAAAGTCTGCTTCTCCCTCTCCCTCTGTACTTTCTCTCCCTCTCTTGCTCTCTCTCAGGTAACTAAATAAAATCTTAAAAAAAAAAAAAAAAGAAGAAATTCCAGGAATTTCTTCCAGATGCCAAAGAACAGCCACCAGAGTATCCATTCTTATTCTTGAATACAATGGGGATACTTAGAGTGATTTGCTAGTAGGTTTGAAGTTGGAATTAGTTTAAGGAAGATTTGATTGTATTAAGAAATTATTATTCTATTCCTATTATTAAGAATTTATTATTATTTTTTTAAAAATGTGTAGTGAATTTTGCCAAAGGTATTTTTATGTCAAGCCTGGTGCAGTGTTGAAGAGATTGGACTGACTGCAGTTTGAAGCCCGGCTCTACCACTTAGCAGCATTGCATCACAACCACGGCTAGCTGCTTACGCTCTGCTCTCAGTTTCATCATTTATAAAGTGCAGATAGCAATCATACCTACCTCATAGGCATTCTATAAATGGCACATGAACTGAAGCCTGTAATGTGTTTGGCATTGCCCTTGGAATATAGTTGGCACTCAGTAAGCGATGACTGTCATTGCCATCTGTTGAGATGATGGTATGATCTTTCTATGGGATAACTTAAGATGAAAGAATTCGAGCAAAGCGAGTCTGACTGGAATCTTAGATTGCATGGCCCATCTTAGTAAGAGCACACATCTGTCCACCCTGTGTTTGAGCATCTGTGGTTTAATTCTTATCCTTTTTTTCCACTCTCAGTATGCTCTCACCTTAAAAAAAAAAATGTGTCCTTGCTTTGTCCAGTCAGCAGTATTAAGAAACAAGTTTGTCTTCTACTTTTCAGGGCTCTGTTTATTCAGTTATCAGGAGGAAGGGTAGAGTTGAATCAAATACTAATTTTTCAAACATTTTTTTTTTCTTCTAGTTCTCTTATAGTGGGTGATATTGGGAAAGGTCTTTATTTTTGTCTTGGTATTGTATGCACATAATATTTAGGAAGTTGTCAAAGCACCCTGAGGGTTAACCATGTATACATATATACCGAGGGTTAGTCATGTATGTACGTAAGCATGAACCTCACTTCCATCATCTACTTAAATAAGCTTACTTAATTCTCTTATCTAAATTTTAATTTTCTGATGCAATAGGTTATTTAGATATTCTACGGAAAAAGCTAATCTGAGGTTAACATTTCTTTATGGGACATTAGGCTTTGTCTACCTCACTGTTACCAGTAAAGCTCACTTTACAGAAATGGATTTGTGCATTTAAAAAGTATACATGATGTATGATTATCTTTTCTCAATATGTATTTTACAATTGTGGTTAAACCACTTTAATTTTATTAATATTCATTAAATGATTGATTCTGTGATAGAGATAATATTTAGTGCCACATATGCTGGAAGGTATATGCATATCCTTGCTGAGAGAGATTTTCTTTAAAATGGAATTCCTTTGGAAAGATGCTGCAGATCCTCTGAGCCTCAGTCTACCCTCCTGGGCCATGCTTTTAAGCCATCTCTGTTCCACTGGGGTCAGCTTCCTTTATGCCACCTCCCCACTGCCTTTTCCGTGCACACTGCTGGCTCTTTCTCAGTCATCTTCTATGTTCTCTTGTGGGTTTAGGCAGAAATTTCTGACTTCCTTCCAGAGAGGAGGCTTTGTTGTGTTCTCAGTCTTTTTCTCTGCCTAGCTAATCCTCACCTTTGTTTTTCTATCACATTTCACTGCCTCTAGAATGGGGTTACCCATCACATTGGTATCCATTAGGAATTTCAAAGCAGAGAGGCAGGACCAAACCTTCCCCCAAGTGTACTCTCCACTCACTTTCCCAAAGATATCAACCCCTGGAGGGAGAATTCACTGCACAGATGTCTTATACTACCTGTTTCTCTTAGCCTTCTTACCCTCCTCACTGAAACATGTACTTGCATTACATCTTTCTGATCCCAAGGGTAGCCTGTTGTCTAGTGTTTATACATAGATCGTATTTTTACTCTCTACTGTGGAAGAAGCTCTGTCTAGACCAACTTACATTTTCAAGGTAGGAGCCTCTGGAAAGCTATGTGGTAGGGATCTTCCAAACAGGAGTAAACACTGGTTTAATTGAGAAGAGCGTAGTATGGTGGCAAAAACATGGATGCAAGCCAGGCTGCCTAATACCTGCTGCCACGTATTAGCTTTGTAACTTTGGGCAAATTATATAATTTCTCCGTTCCTCAGATTTCTCATCTTTACAATGATGATAATAGCATTACCTTCCTTATAAAGTTGCCGTAATAAAAAAGTTAATTAAAAATATATGCATAGCTTGGAACAGTAACTGATAAGTAGTACTTGATTATTTGTTAGCAATTATTCTTTTAATATTATTAATCATAGTAAAAAATTATCCTTCTTTTAGATATTTGAAGGCATGGAACATAAGTAGAATGTGGTAAAGTGATTGACCTAACTGGAGGGAAATAAGAAACTTGCTATTGGCAACTAAATGGAAAATTTGGAAATGCACGTGCCTGAGTAAGTAGGACTTTGAAAGTGTCATAGTATGTATGTATATATGTATTTATTTACTGAAAGTGCCATAGTATTTAGACATACAATAGTAAGCAGTAGGAAGACTTGATAAAATTTGGGTGACAGTAATGTTGTTGTTATAAATGAACCCATACAGAATACAAAGAGTAGAATCAAAGAGTGAGAGAAAGATTGTAGTTAAGACAATTAAGCCTTAAGGACACACAAGCTCAGATTAAGTTATTGGAAATAGCAGCAGGGATCCAGGAGGACATAGAGATGTGGCTGACTGGGGTCACAGAGGGGCTCTGGCCAGTGTTGAATAGGAGAGAAATGGAGAGTAGTCAGGAGAGGGTCTAGGGAGAATTTTTTTTGAGGGGGAGGGGGAATGTGTGTTGGGAAGTATTCCTTTCTCTGCTGTAGTCTATAAGAGTTTTTGTAGGCCTGGACAAGAAAATTTTAATTTTCGGTTAAGTTTGAGATAGCAATAGGCTATTCAGGTAGAAACATCCATTGGTCAGGAATTGACAAATATTTTGTGTTAAGGGCAAGAAGGTAAATATTTTAGTCTTTGTGCGCTAAATATGGAATCAGTTACAGAATCTTCTTTTTAAATGTCTTAAACTCTTCTTTTAATTTTTTGAAAAGGTAAAAATGTAGAACAAAAACAAGCTGCAACCTGATTTGCCCCCCTAAAGACATAGTTTGCCAACCCCTGCTGTAATTTATTGCAAAAGAACAGAACCTTGGCAGAGTTGTTGGAGTTCGAGATTTCGATTTTGATTTCTTCATCTTCAGCATCTATATAATTTGAGAAATCATTAGTGAGCATGGATACATGTATTACAGTATTCTAACTAAAATTGAATAGTGTTGTGAACATAAAATTACATAAATATTTAAAATAAAAGAATTTTTGCCTAGAAATAGATTTTATAAAATTATGTTTGTCTTCTTGTAAGTCCTGTAAAGTTACTTTGTAAGAACTTCTCTTTCAACTAGATACCAAAGTAAGTTCAGCAAAATTAATATAGATATGTTTTTAAAATTCTGATGAGAACTTAACATAACCATTTCAGAGAATTCATGATTTCATAGTTCCATGGAAATTAACGCAAAATTATGTTTGACTTGCTGGGTGTCACAGAGACGAAAAGTGATACCTTTGGTCTATGATGCTCTCATCATGGTAAGTGATGGAATGAAACAGGACATAAGAACTGTAGCCAACTGCTCCTGGCTTTAAGACATTGAGATTATTTATGTTTTAACTGTGGGGTTGGAGGGAGTTGTATTCGTTTAAAACTGACCAAAGTGAATGCGTATAGAAAGAATTTAATAAAACAATTTGAGTTCTTTAATTCTATCCAAATTAACCAGAATCAATGGCACAATTTAAAGAAGCCTCTTAAGTTAGCCAAAATTAATGAGTCCATTTATTCCCTCGATTCAAGTAGATTACTACAGAGTGAGTACATTTTCCTAACTGACTTTTATTGATTGTAAATTTAGCCAAGGCATTTTGCATTTTACAACAGATTTCTAAAGAGATTCAATCTTTTCCTATTAAAACCTAGAAATTATTTTGTTTTATTTAAGGTGATGCTTTATTTCAGATAAACTTTTGAAATCCACAAAGAATATTAAAATGCAGAGTTGAGATTAGAGAGAGTAGTTTTAGATAAACTTAATATTACATTCAGTTTCAATTTCTCAATTTTAAGAGAAACATTGAGAAATAGAATTTGACTTAGGAGAGGACAACCAAGAATACAAAATATCTAGGTACTAATTCAAGTGAAAAAATAGCCAACAACGATCATGGAAAAGTAAGACCTTGGAGGGGCTGGGTGTGGGGGTGGGCTACATGTATATCATTTTTCTTAAATATTTAAAATAGCAGAGGAGGCACCAATTGATTCATTCATCCATTCATTCCATCTATCTATCCATGCATTCATCCATCCGACGTTTGAAAAATACCCTTCTTTATTTTGGTCACCATGCATGTGCTTGAGATACAAAGATGGATTAGATAAGCCCTACCTGAAGAAAGTCACAGACTAATGGGGAGACTCAGTTTTGTGGACACACTTACTAACTGGGTAAACTAATCAGCCTTTGTTTCCTCCTCTTTAAATCTGGATAGTAAGAATAACTAGCTCATAGGTTATGTTAGGAAAAAAGGAGTTTGTGAAAAGTACTTCAGAGTGCTATGGAAGGTTAGATGATTTCATGTTAGAGTCTGAGGGATATATTGACAAGGAATTACGAACTCCTATTTTCTAAATCTTGTGATTGAAAAATTTATATATAGTGACCCAGTTATCTGTTGCTATATGACAAAACATCCAAACTTAGTGCCTTAAAGCCACCACACTTTATTATTTCTCATGATTCTGTCTGTCGGCTGGTCAACTTTTCTGCTGGTCTTGTCTGGTCTTATCCAAGGTCTCCTCACTCACATGTCTGGGAACTTGGGACTGGCTCTGCTCTGAGTTTTTCTCTCCACGTAGTTTCTTCATTAGAGGTTTCCCTGGATTTTCTTTCATGGCAGCGGAAGCATTCCAAGATGGAGAAAACACAGTGGCAAGGCCTCCTAGAACCTAGCCTTGGAGATTGCTCATTGTTTCTGTCACATCCTCTCAGTCATAGCAAGTTCTAGGGACACGGCCAGTCCAGATTAGTGGGAGGAGAAATAGACTCCACCTCTCGATGGGAGGAGTGGTAAAGTCACATTGTATAAGGGCCCAGGGATGACAAGGATTGTTGTGGCCATCTTCGTAACAGGGTGGGTTTTCATTTCACATCTGATAAAATGTAACTATTTTTCTATATACAAGGGCTAACAGTTGTATATTTTTTTCTGTACTTCAGTAATCATTACTAGCACATAATAATATGAGGTAAGATATGGTTTAAGTTCTGTACAGCTCATTGTAATTTTTATAATTAAAGAAAAATTGTAGCTACTTCTAACGAATGTGTTGAATGAAGGATCTGTTTGTATCTCTGAGGAAATCTACTAGTTTGAGAGTTTTAAAGTCTTGTTAGTCAATCATTATACTATCTAGAGTGGTTTAGCAATAGGAAGTAAATTCTTAATAGCTGTCACTTTTATTCCTTGATGACAAAAATGTAAATATATTTTAATTCAGTTTTTTTTTTTTCTCTCTCTCTCAGGGTATAACCAAGGCTTAAAGAGCATAGAATAGGGATGGGGAGTGATTTTAGTTTTGTGTTTGTTGTTTTAATCTAGTAGTTTCAATGTCATTTCAATTGGCTAGAGTTTCCTTACTTTTTAAGTGACTTCACAGCAAAGTATTTTGTTGCATATATCTTTGTTGTTTTATAGTCTCAGTGACTTTGTAATTTATATACTACAGTATCTTGTGGGTATGTATGACAAAACGGAAACACAAACTTGCCCATTTTACTAAAAACAAGGGTTTTCAAACATTTGGGAGTAGCAAGAATTTTCTGTTGAAAAATATTCACAGGATCTAGATTGAACAGTAGATTTCATACATAAGAGCAAACTTCATACATAAAATCAGGGAGGGCTCCTAACCACTTCTAGTTTGGCAATGCCCAATTTAAAAACACACAAAAACAGTAATAACAAAGTAAAAGTATTCCAGTTTATAGACAAGTATATATGTTGAGTATAGCCTTAGTTTTAGGGAATGTCTTCATTTTCTTGAAAACACAACTCAGTTTCTTATCTTCTAGCTTTTAGATATGTGGCCCCCTCCACTTGGAACTCTCCCATCCTCTTTTCACTTAAGGACTGTCTGCTTGCCCTGGAGGTCCCAGCTTCCATGTTACTTCCTTCAGAAAGTTTTTTTCAGGCTAGACACCTCTCTTGAGTGTTTTCATAGTGTCGTCCTTTAGTAATTCCCACTATTATGTAATAGCTGTGGGTTTGTCTTCCTCACTGGACAGTGAGCTCAACAAGGACAGGTATGACATTGACCTGGATCACCGCCATATCTTCACTTCATAGCCAGCACTTAGAGCATTGCAGTGGGCGATTGATATTTGTTGAATGGATTAATTTGGGGTAGACTGATAAAATTTCCTTCTTTACGTATTTTTCATCCAATTACAAATACATTCAGCCCAACTATTCACATTCACATGGTCTCTCGTTAAAGGGTAGCTTTATGCGAACCAGGATATGATTTTATTTGATTGACTTTGTATTTTTTGGCAATTCCCTTAGCACATTGCTCTGGGAATTATGGTCACCCAAATCAAATACCTCAACTTCGCCTTACCTCCTCACCATATTTCCTGTGTTGATGATCTTTCTTTGCTTCCAACAGCTTTCTACAGCTTCCTTGCACTCTTTGGATGGATAATAACCTCCTGGTACCACTGTCCTCAGAGCTCCCCACTATTAGATGGCGGTTCTTTGAACACATCTGCCTCTTATGACACATAAGAGGTAATGTGTTTATTTCTTCTCACAATGTGTTTCCACTCACATTCTGTAATTTGCTGCCTTTCCCTAACTTTTGTCCATTTGCCTAACATACAAAACATCCTGTCATCCTGAAAATAGCCTCATGAATTCACTCTCTTTTCAATTTTATTATGTGGTTTATCTCTCTCAGAACAAACACTCTGGTTTCTTACTCCATTCCAAATATTCCAGCATAATTAACTATCTGTCCTTCTCTCTCAACACACATTTGCACTTCGGTAACTGCACATTATTTGGAGTAGTTCAACAAGTCAGCAAATTGAACATTAACGAAGCACTTGATCTTTCTGTTTGGGTGCCAAAATTTAAAATGTTTCACTAAAGTTGATACTAGATTTGTGCAGGTTTCAGGTAATTCTTCAGGTGCTCTTTATTGTAGTAGAGAGCTACAACCTAGAGCTCTTGGGACCTTTGCTTACTGATTAGGATGCACATCCTTTTTGTTGTGGTTACTTTATGGTCGCTTGAAGTGTAGCAAGTATAGGATGCACATACAAATTAACAAGACTGCTTTTCACATGTGCTATGTAGAATCATCGGATTGTTTTATTGTGCTATCTCGTATAAAAGTTCATTTTAATTTCACAGACCTGTAAATCTGTTCAGTGTATAGGGGAACAAAGGCAGAAGTATTACCCAAACAAGTTTGCAGAGGATCTCAGAAAGGTTGACTTAGAAAATGTGTCAGAAGTCTCTGAAGTGTCATAAAATGAAGTATTTAAAGGTACAGTAATTGCGTCTTGAATTCTTACTGCATGTTAAATACTGTACCAGGCACATGATGTGTCTTCTCATTACAACCATTAATGATTTTGTATTTTATGTTTTTCAGAAGCTCTGGAAGTTAAATAAATTTCCTTATATATTAGTTTTCTATGCTGTATAACAAATCTTTACGAACTTAGTGACTTAAAATTACACCTGTTAACTATATCACAGTTTTGGAGATCAGAAGTCAGACAGGCTCAATTGGGTATTCTACTCAGGGTCTCAAGGTAGAAATTAAGGTTTCTGCCAGGCTGGGCTATTATCTGGAGGCTCTGGAAAGAATCCATGCCAAACTCATTCAGCTTGTTGGCAGAACTTAGTTCTTTGTGGTTGTAGGAGTGAGGTCCTTATTTCCTTGCTGGCTATCAGGAAGAGTCATGCACCACTCCCAGAGGCCACCAGAATTGCTTCTTACAATGGCTCCCTCAAAGGCATGTGTAGTCCTTCTTATGATCTGAGCCTCCCTGGCTTCCGCTTCTGCCACCACACAGAAAAAAATTCTCTGCTTTTAAAGCCTCGTGTGATTAGATTAGCCACCTCCTCCCCACCCCCTTCAATAATTTCTCTATTAAGGTCAGCTGTGCCTATATAACATAACACAGCCCCAGGGGCGATCCTTCATCATATGCACATTTGGGGTGGGATTTTGGGGGTGGGATGGGGTGTATAATTCTGCTTGCCACGTCCTATTACTCAAAACAGTAATTGACAGATCTAGAGGTCAAGCCGGGGTTTTGGTTGAATGATAGACCTTTGTCCCCGTATCACATTGATCAGAGGGTTGGATGTTATCCGTGGGCATTATGGAGACCACTTACTGCTATACAGTCAGACTGTGTTGGTGCCACATGGTGCTATCAAAGGTACCAGCTCACGGCGTTCCCACACAAGCTTTCCATGCACATGGGTTCCGTAAAATAGGAGATCCAGATGGTCAAGAATCACGGACATTAGGTTTTGTTATGCTGTCCATATTTCTGTGATTTGCACTAATGTTGGTTGAGTCTGCCCTGTTTGATTTCAAGCTTTGGTTTCTCCTTTGTACCCTGTCTCCCCCCTGCTTATCTTTTTTTTTTTTTTTAATATTTTATTTTTATATTTGACAGAGAGAGACATAGTGAGAGAGGGAATGCAAGCAGGGGGGGTGGGAGAGGGAGAAGCAGGCTGCCCACCAAGCAGGGAGCCCGATGCGGGGCTCTATCCCAGGACCCAGGGATTACGACCTGAGCCGAAGGCAGATGCTTAACGACTGAGCCACCCAGGTGCCCCCCCCCCCCCGCTTATCTTATAAACACACTTTAAAGAGTTGGTTAACCAAGAGTCATGCTCATTTCCATTTCTTCTGGAAGTTTGAGTGCAATCATAGTTTTTCTTTTTATTTATATGCTTTTAAGAAGCAATTGAGTTGAGTGACTATAATTCCTATAGCAGTGTGCTAAAGATCGCTGCAAACTGCCGAAGACATAAAGTCAATTAAGAAAAATCCCATTCTCAAATAAAGCTACCATTGACTGGAGACCACATGGATTTTTATGAAGCAGAATATTTGAAGTGGTGTACACTACGAAAAAGGAAAACAGATTAAGTTTTCCTTTTAAATAACATAAACAATTTTAAATAACATAAACAATTATATGGCATATATTTCTTAGGCTGTTGAGGACAACTTTTTATCAGAGAATCATTGATTTCTTTATTGGCAGCTTTGAATCTTCTTTTTTTCCCCCTCATTAAGACGATAATAGGCATCTGCTTTTTTCCCCATGATTTAACCAGGTCAAACAGCCTCTTAGACTATAACCTGCTCAATTGTATTGGGAACAGTGTAGTTTGTGTGTGAAACAAAGTCCAGTCCTGGTTTTTCTCAATAACTACATAATTTGGGATAAGTCACTAGACATCTCTGAACTTTATAGTCCCCAGCTATTAAATAAGCAGTTTTCTAAGTTTCTATTATTTTATGACGTATTTTGGTCAGTTTCTGAGTTGCTGGAGTTTTTTTTGTGTTTGTTTGTTTGACTGCTTAGAAATTTGTTTGCTGGATCTCATAAAGACACATGAAAAAATTTTATAGTTGAACCTGTGTGAATATTATAGTAAAATTCATTGGAATGAGTATGGAGCTTGTCATACTTAAGTTATAGGATTTGTTTTCTTTCTTCACACAAGAAAACTTTCTTGGGGTCCAACTTTTATGCACACTTTGCTCTTCTCAAATAAGTGTTCCATTTTTTTCTTGTTTCTCTTTATTTTACCAGAAATATCTTTTACTTGGCATGCTATTGGTCACAAAATATGCATGATTGTTCTTTAATGAGAAATTCCTGTTTCTGCTCTCAAGGATAAAGTACTGAATATTAAAACACAGACATCATTAATGGCAGACGATGGCCAGAGTTGTTATGTGTTGTCTTAGCAAAGTTGATTTTGCCTTTCTTTGTGAAGTATGTGGTATGAAGCTCTGGTATTGCCATTCTTATGGGTTCTCCACCAAGTTGATGGCCCAGTTGTGACAAGTCAAAGCATCCAGCTGATGTTTTAAAGTGTTAAAGAAAATTAAATGAACAGTTAAATTAGAAATGGGGTCTGAGCTATATAACTTCTCTCCCTGGAGGGGAGGATATTATGGGCAACATGCACATAGGGAATGATTTTTCTGGTAATAAAGTTTGGAAAATGGCAACCAAAACAGAACAAAATGATTCATGCTGTCATTCAGTGTGTAGAGAACAAAAAGAGTTTTCACTGTGTAAGAACCTACACTACTATATGTTTGCAGTGATGCCTTAGTGTAAGGGAAAACAGCTGTTTGTCTGTTTTTCTTTTGGTTTTATTTTCTTTTTACACTGCCATTCCATCAATACGTGGCTTCATAAAACTGTAGGATTCTGATAGGAAAACTACCGAGTCCATGTGCTTTGGAAGCCAATGTGTTGATTTTCTAGCTGGATAGCAATATTTTATTATAGCTGGAGGGAGAGTGTGACTCTGAGTGTTCAAGGCAGGAAGCCTAATGCCACCAATACCATGTCCAGAAGTGAGCTACCTCCTGTGTTTTATGTGCTTCGTTCCACTGAATAAATATTGTATTACTGTTTTTATTTTTTTGTTGTTCTTTGAATATCAGAGACTTGTCAGTTGGTTCTCTTTCTGTCGAACACTTGATGGAAAGTTTTGTTGTAAAGCTTCCTTTATGGAGATGGCTTTATGTCTTGGCTATAAAGGAAAGTCTTATAAAATGTGATCGGAAATTATCTTTATAAGTTGCTGCCCTGTGTGCCATTAAAAACTCAGAACCTGAGTGTTAGTTTTAACTCAGAGCTGTGTTTGCCCAGTGTATTTGGACGTATCCTTCATATGACCACTTTCTTCCATACAGAACTCCTCTCCCACCAGCCTTCCTTCAGGGGCTCCATAGTCTTGTTGGACCCATCCATGCTGTACATTAGACCCAAGCTTTCTGGGTGTCTTCCTTGGATATTTACACTGTCAAAGACCAAATATCATTTATGTTCAGTAATTCACCTCTTTTGTTACCCTAGGCATAGCTCCCAAGAACTGCCTCAAACCAGGGAATCCTCAGTGAGTATTAATTGAACATTTTGGGGAGATTTCTTAACTGAAATGAGCGTCCTTTAATGAAAATTCTTCTATATTAAACTTTTTCTCCACTTACATTTTGTGGCCATGTCACCCTGTCTTTGTATTCTTATGGGCTGACATCTATGATATTCAGCTCAGCCAGTACACACCTAAGTTCTGCGACTTATTAGCGGTCCTGTGTTGCCTTCCTTAAGCAGAGCCTGAGAGACTGCCTGTTTGCCCTTCTTGTGTATTTTTCTTCTTTCCCCAAAACACCTTTTGATTTTTGCTCTGAACTCTTACATGAGATGCACCGTGAACGTGGTTTCTTTCCTTCTCTTTTTTTCGTGTGAGTTGGCATGTTTAATTAACCGAAGTTAAAAAGGAAGAGAAGACATTTTTTTTTCAAAGGGAATAAAAGTCATACTAATCTTTTGCTTTTCCTGGAAGCAGGTTGCTCAGCAGCCAAAAGGAGTCTAAAGTATACAGATATTTCCTGACATTTTCCCTTAAAAATAAATAAATAAAAGGGTACATGGCAGGCCAGGCAGGCGGTTTCATTGTGCTTTAATGGCCCATGGTAGCCCAGATGTTGAAATGCCCTAAGTGGGAAAAGAATTTTCTGTCATCTTCTTTTCTGCTAATGGTGTTTATTTTATGTAAATATTCAGTTCTAGCATGATAATGGGTGCCCAAGGGAATCAAAGTGAAATAACAGGATTCTTAACATATTTCTCATTCCCATATAATTTATGTTTCAGATATTTCTACTGGAAAGTGAGAAAACATTTTTTTTTCCTAAGGCAATTACTCCACATGGCCTTTTTACCCTATTGTAGAGCCTTCTTTTTTTTCAGATAATAACCCACAGACTCTCTTTGGGTGCTCGAGTTAAGTCATTAATTGGCTTGATAAGGGGTTATTAGTACAGAAAGCCTATTATCTCCATTTGTTGTATGTAACTCCCAGACTTTAAGTGACCCATTTTGTTGTTCCTGAGGCCAAGACTCATTATTTTCTTTTGGCACCATACAGACTGTGGATTTCAGTTTAATTCACAGACTTAGAGCTCATGTCGAAGTAGTTTCTGCTGAGAAGTGCTTTTTCTAGACAATTGTTCAAAATTTTTCATGAAGAGTCAACATTAGATACAACATTTGAATGCATGTACTCTACTATAGAGATTATTAATGCAAGACTTTGTTCTTTTAGTGTACCTTTCCTCCTTCAAAAATAGTTTTCTCTGAACTGTGGAGTTTTTTTCTGGGCGTTTGTTCAGAGTTAACAGCAAAGGCAAGTTTAACTATTAGCTTCCCGTATAAATTATTAATACATTAATATCCAGCTTTGTTCGCCCTCTCCTTAAATTAAGATCCATATTTGTTGAAAGAAAATATGAACACTAGGAAAACTTTACTTACTGGTGATTAACTCTGGATTTTCTTTACTGAGTCTAACCTTGGAAAATATTGATAATTGAATTCCACAAATAAAATTAATTTTATCAAGTTACAGACATTTCCCCCATAAATGTCTGTAACTGAACCAAACGAGAGTTCGTCCACTCAGTGCACAGCAAGCCAATAAAAACGGACACTGAGCTCTTGCAGTGAACAAAGATAGACTATTTTATTGGTATGGCACCATCCAGGAAAATGGGGTGCTAATGCTCAAAAATCCCAAATTCTCTGATGCCTTGTAAGTGAGGGTTTTTAAGGGCAAACTTTGGGGCAGGGGTCTCCTGAGAAGGTGGACACTGCTGATCGGAGGCCCTGAGGGTCATGTTAGCAGATGCTACTTACTAACTTCTGGTGCCGGCTCCATCTGGTCCTTTGGAGGTCTGTTTCATCTCAAGAGACTTGGAATCTGAAAAATATTTTTGTCTGTATGTGAGAGATTTCATTAGTGCTGATTAACTCCTTGTCCTATGGGTTACTTTGGATGATGAGTAAGTATTCCTATCCCTTGAGCCTACGCCTATGTGTTCCTTGGTTGGTCTGGCCATGCCTTGGGGGTTGATATGACCTCTAGTTGTTCATTCTTTCATCTGAACTGACAAGATGGCTGCCAGCTCCCTAGGTAGAGTCCTACAGGGGGGCTATACCCCAATCATACTGTGAGTGGATTTGTAGAGAGACTGAAAAATGACTAGCTTTAGTAGCCAGGTCAAAATACAGAAACAGTATGAACACTTGATGAAGCAAATTTAAAAAAAAAATACACTTAAAGAAGCAACAGTAACAAAGAGGACCACGGTCCAGAAGAGAGCTCCTATTAGGCATATGTGCTGAGGAGCTGGAAAATTTCATATAGGATATGAGCTAATTATGACCCAGCCTTGTACTTATCCAGCTAATAATTAACACATGGGCTCAGTATTAAATCAATTACAAACTCTCACTCTTGAAAAATCAAGTCTTTCCTTTCCTGTAAAAAGAATGACTGTTGATTACCAGGAATCACAAACTTACTTATTAAAGTAGAAGGACTATTTATCAGATTAGGGCAATAGTTTTTTTTTTTAATAGATGAATAACTGGTCTGAGTGTTTATACAAGCAGATGTTAAAAAATGATATGTGACTTTTTTCTCTTCAGTTTTGCATTGAATTAATAATTACTGTCAAGGACAACTGTTGGGTAACATCACTGTCTCAGAATCTAGAAAATCAAATCAGATTCCTCAGCTTCACTTTCTAGGTCACATGTAATCCTACTCCAGCCTGACTATTCAAATGTATTTTGATGGTGAAAAACTTTCCTCTACCTTTCAAGATTCTTGTGGCTGGTCTAAGAATTAAATTGACATGAGACAGATTAACAGGAGAAAATCAAATTGAACTATGTATGTAGGGGGCTCCATAAGAATATGAGGCCCACGGCAGTCAGGCAGCTGAGGCGTATACGCCATCCAGAGCTAAGGACAACAGGTTAGGGGTCTGGGACTTCAAAGGGAGGGAAGACAGTTCACAGGAAGATGAAAAAGAGTAAATTTTTTGGGGGGGGGTAATTACTGAACAGGTAGGGAGTACCTTTTATTTATTTATTTATTTATTTATTTATTTATTTATTTATTTTCTTCAAATTTTTATTTAGATTCTAGTTAACATACAGTGTAATAATGGTTTCAGGAGTAGAATTTAGTGATTCATCACTTACATATAATACCCAGTGCTCAGTCATAACAAGTGCCCTTTCGGTAAACAAATATTGGCTGGGCCATGCAGAAGCACTGATTTTATTAAGTTCCTCCCTGTCTACCACCCCTAGTTCATATTATACTGTTGTTATCCATGCTGATATCTTCCTTTCCAGGGTAGGTACTCTTAATTCTTTTAGGCAGTTAGGAGTAAGGCCAGAGTTTTTCCCCGAACCTTCTGCTTCTTTTTTTTTTTTTCCCAAAGATTTTATTTATTTATTTGAGAGAGAGAATGAGATAGAGAGAGAGAGCATGAGAGGGGGGAGGGTCAGAGGGAGAAGCAGACTCCCTGCTGAGCAGGGAGCCCGATGCGGGACTCAATCCCGGGACTCCAGGATCATGACCTGAGCCGAAGGCAGTCACTTAACCAACTGAGCCACCCAGGCGCCCCCGAACCTTCTGTTTCTTAAAAATAATCAACTTAAAATAATCCAGTGCCAAAGAGACACATTTTGGGGTGACAAATTTTGCTTCCCTACAATTTCCTCTCACCCCCTTTAATACTTTATATTCAGTGGAAGCTCTTGGGTTTTCTCCTAATCAGATGGTATTACTTATGCTGGGTCTATCTTAGCTGGAATATCCTCCTTCCTATTCAAATTTTGTTCACTTTCTTTTTTAAGTTTGTATTTAAATTCCAGTTAGTTAACATACAGTGTAATATTAGTTTCAGGTGTACAGTATAGTCATTCAACACTCCCATACAACACCCTGTGCTCATCACAACTTACTCTTCAATACCAACCGCAATGGCCACCCCATCCAAAAGCCTTCTCCACTAGCAGTAACATTTAGTCATTCCTTATTATTCATTTATTCATGTACTCACAATCACCTTACAGATATTTATTGAGTATTGTCTATGTTACAAGTGCTGTCCTGTCCTAAATGTGAATTTTTATTGCACATATAGTCCTATCCAAGTGGTTATGCTGAGTTTGTACTTGAATGTTTATTTTACCTCCACTGTAAAACTGAGCCCACAATGTTAATGATTGTGTCTTCTTTTTTTTTTTAAGATTTTATTTTTTTATTTGAGAGAGTGAGAAAGAGATAGCATGAGCCGGGGGGGAGGGACAGAAGGAGAGGGAGAAGCAAATTTCCTACTGAGCAGGGAGCCTGACATGGGGCTCGATCCCAGGACCCTGAAATCATGATCTGAGCCGAAGGCAGCCACCTAACCGACTGAGCCATCCAGGCCCATGCGCCTCCCTCCCACCCCGTTTTTGTTTTGTTTTGTTTTGTTTTTAAGAGAAATCATGAAATAGTGTAAGACATGACCAGGCAGAGAGTGATGAGGCTGGTTCTGTGTCTTCAGTTGGCTGCAGCTTAGTTCTTGGATAACTCAAATCAGTAGACATTTACTAAACTTCTACCATATTTATTGCAATATTAAGCACTATAGGAGATACACAGATAAGTGTACTTTATGCATGTATTATGGGCATGTATAAGAAAAAAATCATTTCATGAAGCCAACAATCTAGAAGAAAGATCTTTAACCTGGGATCCTGAGACCTCTAGAGGACCGAATGTTTAATCTTAAGATGATTTTATTTAAATTTTTGGATATGTGCTTATGTGCATTTTTCTGAGGAAAGAGTCTATAGCTTTTAGATGTTAAAGGTGTCATTGATCATTAAAAAAAAGAGCTAAAAAGCTCATGACCTCACTATGTATAAAACAAGTACCCAATCAAAGAACAAGAGCCACCAAACAAAGCCTATGCGGAATTTATAAAAAGGTAAAATGGTCTGTGACTGTGGTCATTTAGGGAAAGGCGTCCTGAAAGAGATGACTCTTGAAACATATGCCACATATCTTTTTGGCCTCAGCTTCCTCATTACAAAAGAGGGTAGATTCTAGGATCTCTGTTATTCTTTCCAGATACGAAATTTTTTTCTCAATGTGATCACCAAATACCTATCAAAATGCCAGTCACTTCATAGGTACTCAGAAAACATCTGTTAATTAGTCTTGAAATGAAACTTTAAAAATGTGTTATCCCAAATATATCCACTATCTTGAGTTGAAATTTTAAAATATCGTAACATTAGCTCCCCAATGTTACATGAATAAAAGGAAGACTTAGCTTATGTTTATACACCATTGCTCACACTCTTTCACTTGGCAGATGAGAATGTTTAATTCATTATTTCTCCTTTATTTATTTGTGGCACTTCTTAATACCTTTGATTTTATTATGCTTTCTGTTGCAGCATTTTGGGTCTCCTTATTAGTCAACATGGTTTGTGGGGGATAGGAGCTTTATAATATCTGCCTGATGTTACCCAGCACCTAGCACATTCCCTTAATCAAAAAAGGGACTTAGTAAGTATTAAATGATACAATACTTAGTAAGTATTGAATGCATATCAAAGTGCATCAAAAGAATCTATAAATTGCTTATTTCAGTATAGCATAGAGTTGAAAGAACATGAGCTCAGGAGTGAGACGCGTTCAAATCTTGACACTGTCTTGTCCTCCGTGAGTCACTTTTGGCAAGTTCCTTAAAGTCTTTGTCCTCAACTTTCTCATCTAATGAAAGCATCTACCTCATACATTTACTTGATTAAATCAATTGAGTGCTTGGAAGAAGTGTCTAGCACATCATAAATAAGAGCGAATCCAGGTTTGTAGGGCCTCAAGCATTTACAGGGTCCGGGCCCTCTTTAATAAAAAGAGTACTAAATTATGAACACAAAATTAGTCAACTAGCACATTTTGGGGTATTTATTTAGAGTGGGAAGAGCAATCACAAATTGCAAATACTAAAAGAACTGAAAAATACCACAAACGTCACAAAATGTTATCATTATCAGTAAAAAAACTTCCTAACTCACCTTTATATATTTTATTTCCTACAAATCTTTGTCTGTGTAGACTCAGATGTCCTCTTTTAGATGATGATGATGATTTTAAATATTTTTTATAGAGCAAATAGAGAGAAAATTTATTTTTTTTCTATAGCAAAGTGAGTTGGAATTTGTTTGTTATTATTGATGGTTTAGGAAGTATTCATTTACCTTGATAACACATTACTGGAAATACTGCATTTCTGATTACCCCACAGCTGCCTGCTCAGGCAGTCCTCCTTGTTTGGAGGGAAGCCTCGGAGAAGTCCAGCTTTGGGGTTTCACTTGACCTGATCTGGACAGGCCAGTGCCTCCACAGCTTGGCCAGGTCCTTACTGCTTCCTCTTGACTCCCTGTCCCTACCCTGTGGGCAGGTCTTGCTGTGAGAGATGCGGGGAGGGAATGTAAAGTGGCTGAGAACTTGGGACATGGTGGCCCTGATGCATTGCATTCACATCCTTAGAGTCACAGATGAGGTTCAGATTCCTCATGAGGTCTGCTGGGGTTAAATTGTCATTGGAGTCCAAATAGATCGAAGGAAGTGTTGGCAGCCTGCCTGCGGTTAGGACCTGTTTGCAAACCCAGTATGACCTCTAGAAGGTAGAAGGGACCAAAGGCTGGGGCCACCCGTTCTTGATGCCCCCGTCGACAGGGCTAGGACTGTTGCTTCCTCACCATTGGCGATGCAAGACCGAGGTGTTAGAACACCACTGATTTTATGGTAAATCTGCCTGTCCTTCTAAGTGCTCAGTAACTTAGCACTTAACCATTATTATTTTACTCTTTCATTCCCAAATAATTTTCAGTAAATCCCTAGGAATTTTGCAGTGAATGTCTTTTTCGATCTTACATTATTTCTTTAATTTTCAGAAATAATTCTCTTTCTCTATTTTATCCCATATAGGGTAGGATTTCAGATGACCTATACTTTTACTAAAAATAGGAGGTATGTTCTGTGCTCATCTCCATTTTCCTGACTTGAAATGGGTTGTGCCAGAGAAGATTTATGTTTAATACTTCATGATCATAGTAAGATCAAATGATACTGAGATAAAAATGCTGCACTTCCTTCATTCATACATGTCACTTGTAATGGATGCCATGCTGTGACCATATTCTTCTTAAGGGATGAGAGTTGGTTACCACAGCTGCCAGGAGTGCCGCTTGCTAGAGTCTCAGAGGACAGTCATCTCTGGGAGAAACTCTCCTTATCCAAGGTCACACCCACACTCCAGAGGCAGCCTGCGTCCCGTGTTTTGGGAGGAGGGGAGTGTTTTAAGGGCTTTTCCCAACTTGGTACAGCTCCCGAGAGCCATCCCAGCTTTCGAGCTCCTCAAAGCCAAGTTGGTGATGGCACAGTGGCCTTACTTCTCCCTCTGCCCAGTGAGCTTTCTTACCCCTCCCTCACAGATACTGACCCTAAAGACATTTCTCAGTATACCTCCTGCCCATAAATCTGTCAGTCTCCTTCCCAGAGAACCTGTGGTGAAACACCATCAATTTTTTAAGAAGCACAATCTTTTTAATAACAGCTTTTCCGAGTATGAGGATAGAGATCATTTATAAGACGTGAACCCTATTTCAGAAATGTTCACATTGAAAAAATGTGCTTCTTACATTCAAGGAGATGCGCCATCAGAGTCCCTGAGAGCGCTGTAATTGCTTGCTGCGTGACCACGTTAGCTGTGACCAGTAACCTGAAGCAATTAGAATCCTTTCACTGAAGCCATTATCTGAAGAAAGGTTAAAGATGGCTGTTCTCTCTTTTCTCACTGCAGTTTTCTCTTTACATGCTCTCTGAGCTTGATCTCCTCTGAACTCATGGTTTAAGCCAATGCATTCTGTCTCTAGCCCTGCCATCTCTTAAGCTTTAATTTGCATATTCATCTGTCTGCCTGAACATTTTCTTTGGTATCCCAACCAGCTTTCCAAACTTAGCATTTGCAACACTGAGTGAATCATCTTCCCCTCCTACGAGCCCTGCCTGTGTCCAGTCTCAATTAGTGACCTAACGACCCTGACATCAAAGCATACAACCTGTTAGGCGTCCTAGACTCTTCCTCCTCCCTCACGCAGCATTCCCAGACTGCCAACAAGCCCTGCTGATTTTGCTAGGCAGTATTACTACAGATAACTATGATAATATTGTGGCTACTTTTCAATTCCTATTACTTCTTCCCCAGGTTAGTTCCTTATGTTGACGACTGTAATAATAATTTACCTATTTTCCTACCTTCAGTCTCGCTTCCTTCACATACACCCTCTGCACAGTGGTCAAGATGATCTATAGCCAGTGCAGATTTAATCATGCCGTGGCACTCATGAACACAGTGAACAGCACATTCTCCTGTCAGGCAGGGCTCCCCATGACTTAGCCCATTCATCCTTCACTCTACCACTACCACTCCCTTTCTCTAACTCGTGCTAGGAAAATTGCAGTGTTGGAGTTTCCCTGCATGCTTCCTATTGTTTCATGCCTCTCTGCCTTTGCCCACTATTTTCCCTCTGCCTGGAAAGTTCTTTTCTCCTTCCCTGGATTGGCTAATTTTATTCATCCTCTCAGGTAGTCTATTTTTGTCGTATCCTCGAGGATGTTTTCTCTCAACGTAAAAAGCTGGACCCCCAAACTGTCTTAGCATTTATAATATTATAATGAAAGTATGTGTGGGTTTCTATAATTTCCTGAAGAAACGGGGGCTATGGTTATTCCCCTTTGTAACCCTTAGTGCCTCGCACACAGGGGATACCTAGTAATGCTGTACAGAACTGAACAGTGAAGACCAATAGGCCTCTGGTTCCCTTTGCCTTCACTGATTCATTGCTTATTTGGTATATTATCAGTATTCCCATAATTCTTTCTGGGACATCTGTGCTGAAATCCAGCTCTCCTCCACACATCTTAATAAAATTGAATATCTAATAATCATGAAACTTAATCTTTTCAAAATTGAGCTCCTGACTTTTTTTTCTCAGACCTGTTCCTTTCAGAGCCTACTTTGTTTTAAACAATGGCAACCCTGCTCTTCCCCTTTCAGGCCAGAGCCTTCAGAGTCATCCTTGACACTTCTCTTTCTTTCGTACCTAACATCAGTTCATCGGGATATACACCTCTCTCCATCGCTGTTACGAGTACCCTGGATTATTGTAGCAACCCCCCAGCTTGTCTCCCTGTGCCCACGCAGAGTCTTCCTCAATACTGCAGCCACTGCGTGGCTTTTGAAGTCTAAGACAATCCCATCTTCCCTGTGCTCAACATGCTTCAAACAAGTTTTCCAGTTAAACCCAAGTCCTTACCTGATGGCATACTTGCCCGCCACTGTCCCTTACTTAACCCCCCCGTCCCCTTACCTCCTGGACATCTGTCTGAATGAGCCTCCTTGCTCTTCTTGGCACACTTCTCCCACG
Source organism: Halichoerus grypus (assembly GCF_964656455.1). Lineage (NCBI taxonomy): Eukaryota > Metazoa > Chordata > Mammalia > Carnivora > Phocidae > Halichoerus > Halichoerus grypus. The sequence goes on from NC_135714.1 coordinate 121,060,839, forward strand.
GCGTCTTTATATTTCTTCCTCTTTTTTTTGGTCTTTGTGTTTCTTGTTGCCTCTGCCAGGAAAACTATTTCCTCAGATACTGTTTGCTGACTCAAGGTTTCTACTTTAAATATAATGTCACCGTTTTCGTGAGGTCTTTCTTGCCATCCTGTGTAAAATTTCACTTTCTCCACGGTAACTGAGGACACTGTCAGTGATACTTTAGAATTACTCATTTTCACCTTTTTATTTTTCAGTGCTGTGTCCTTAGAAGAAGAGTTACTGACACATAGTAGGGGCTTAGAAAATATTTGATAAATGTGTACGTGAATGAAGGAACCAAGACTAAACTCAGATGTGTTCCTTCTCAGCATGTGTGATGTTGGGCAAATTACTTAACTTCTGAGTTTTACTTTCTTTATTTGTAATTTGAGGCTGATAATAATGATGCCTGCCATATTTTCTCAAAGGTTCTTGAAGAGTTGTCAAGGTAATATTAATAGATGGTGTTATGAATCGTTCCCATCTCATGCAAGGTCTAAAGTGCTTCCCATGTAAAATTTCACTTAATCTTCACAATGATCATAGGAGGTATGTTCTGTGCTCATCTCCATTTTCCAGACTTAGAAAGAAAATGACTAAGGTATATATATATATATATATATATATATATATATATATATATATATGTCTTAAGATAGTGAGAGAGCAGGATTTGAACCCACATAGTTGTGACTGCATATCAGTGTTCACAAGAGATTGCCAGATAATTTTTCTTTTTTGGGATATCATTACACAGTATTGACATCAGATTTTGGTGCCCCAATTTTTTTAAGTAAGGTATAATTTTCATATTGACTTTCTCTTTTATACCAGCTTTATTTAAACGTACCATTTTACTGTGAGCAGATTTTAGAATTTTTCTCCTTTTATTATTTTAATTCAAAATTGTTAATATTGTAATTCAGTATGATTCACTTCATTAATCCAACATTATTGATTTGTAATCACGTAACATGGCCGGTATGATTTCAGATTTTTATAATTTTTGAGACTTTATTTTAAGTTTGGCACATAGACATTTTAGATCTAGGTCAGAGACAACTTTTATGATTGTTCTATGTGCTGTTCTGTAGGGCAGAATGGTTTCATCTATCTGTATCTATTCAATCTAATATACATATATACCACATAAAACATTATTCATTGTGTTTTTAAAATTTACCATAGGCAGTGGTATGCTGGAGAGCTCTAACTGGCTTGTGGAAGCCTTGCAGGCATTTAGTGAGCCAGTCGTTAAACCATTGGTGGCTTGAAATGTGAAGCATATTCGTGATGATTAATTGCAAAAAATCAACATAAAAGTTTACTACAGAAAAAAAATGAAATATAACATTATAATTATAATTTCCAAACCAAAAAAAGGAAAATAAGGCAAAGAAAACTTGAGCAATCCAACAGAAGGCCATGGAGGCGGAAAAGGAAAAAATTCGGTAAAGGAGGCACAGTTAAAAATACAAAATAAAGTGGCATTAGTAAATCTCAACATACAAGCGAGTCCCTCCGCACATGCAAAGATGTGATAAAAACTCTATCTGCTTACTAAAAGAACAGACACTTAGATTGAGTTTAAAAAGGAGAAAGGCAGAAAGACAGACAAATTTTAGAATATGCCATTTATAACCAGTGTAACAAAAATAAAATGGTACAAAAAGTGTCAAAATGAAAGAACAGAAAATGATATGCTAAGCAAATATGAGTATAGTAATGATAATTCCAGGAAAATTATATTTCAAGGGACAAGTACTAAGCAATACAAAGGATAATGCTCATGGGTAAAAGTTACAGTCTACAGAAAGATAAAATAATCACAAAACTTCATGCACCTAACAATTTAGTTATAAATTGTATAAAGGAAAAACTAATAGAAAAACACAGTTAAAACACAGAAAAACACAAAGCTTTTAAAACATTTTTGAGAAATTTAAGTACAAAAATGAGTAAGGCTATAGTCCATGGTAGGCAAGGAAGTTGGTTCTTAAAAAAAAAAAAAAAAGGCGGTGATACGTAGCATTCGCCAATTTCGGTTGTGTAAATTCCCATGCTGTATACCTAAACTGAGTGTATTTTATTAAGGCTGAAATTATACCTCAATAAAGCTGATTTTTAAAGTGTGGAGAATGTCAGAGAGCAAGAAATTATTAGCAAGATGTAGAGATGGTCCATTGGAGGTTGTGTCTCAAGAAGTTATAATGGCATATTTTTTCTAGCAGTACTTTGTAGCTTGTAATTTGAACTTAGCAAAATCAAAGTAGCAGAAAGATGAAATGCGGAGGGAACTTAGGGTGCCAGTTAGGGTAGTTTTACAGTGACTAACTGCTACACCTGCTGGATGGGGACGCAAGGGCAGCTAAGAGATTGATGGTTGCGAGAAGAGGAACAATGTAATTGCAAATAAATGAAAAACCAAATCCAACAAACATAGAATATGCGCTTATTATATTAAGCTAGTATGCTTTTAGGTGTTGGAGGTACAGTAATGGACAAGACAAACAGCATTTCTAATCACAAGGATCTCACATTTTTGCAAAATGAATGAATGAAGCAGGTAAAAGACCTTGTACTTTAGAAGAACAGTGCCTTTATTTAAACCCAAATATAAATGTTACTTGTTTTATGCTTCATATTATTATATCCCACATCTTTTTCTATTATTTTGGACATTTTTATTTTCCCCAAATGCATTTTCACATTTTCACTATTATTTCACATTCTGTGGATCTTACACTTTCAAAAGTCTGGTATGAAAGAATATTTTTTGCCCTCTTTCTTAAATACTAATATTTTTCTAGGTTCAAATTCATTTTCCCTTAAACTTTGAAGATTAGTTCTGTTGTCTTCTAAGTACCACATGATCAGATTCATTCTGATTCTTGTTTTTAAGTAACTTGGTTGTACTCTATGAATACTATTAGCATGGTGTTCTTTATCCCGGAATTAGAGAATTTAGGTTAAAAAATATCACGTTTTCCATCAGTACTTTTTATGCCTCTTCAAAGTGAAAGCTGGTGTCTTTTTCCAACTCTATAGCATTGTTAAAAATCATTTTGTAATTATTTCCTCCTCTCCATTCTCTTTGCTCTTTCTGGAGTTCCATTTCAATCCTATGTTGGAATTTCTAGCACTGTCTCATAATTTCCAACTTTTTGTTCTTTTGTGCTCTGATTTGGGAGAATTTCTTCACCTTTCCCAAGTGTTCTGAATGCAGTCCTTTTGGAAACTGGGCTAGAGGAACAGATCTCGTTAACTATTCCTAGACACTAGGTTAAATATTAGAGCTGTGCTATTCTGGGCAAGCTGTCCATTGTACCTGCCCTAGAGAATTATACTAGCTAGCATTTTTCAAAAACACTTAGGCAACACATTTTTCAAGAACCTTTGCACCAAATGATTAAAAAAAGCACATGAACATATTGCTACATGGAACTATGATCAGAGTATATGTGCCCTCCAGCTACATGTATGCATCATTGTCTTTCTTAGATGATAAACTACCTGAAGTGTTTCTCTATTTATTTTTTATAATACCATCTATTTAATTAATGCTTTTTGAGCAGTCATCATAAGTATCCAAATTTTATTATTGCCTTGGTCTTTGGTAGTATAGACATTTTTAAAAAAGATTTATTTATTTGAGAGAGAGAGAGAGGACACACACTCACATGCACGCGAGTGGGGGAGAAACAGAGGGAGAGGGAGAGAGAGAATCTTAAGCAGGTTCCAGGCCTAGCATGGAGCCCGATGTGGGGCTTGATCTAATGACCCTGAGCCAAATCATGACCTGAGCCAAAATCCAGAGTTGGATGCTTAACCCACTGAGCCACCCAGGAACCCCGTTGGTAGCATAGACATTTAAATGGTTATGACTTGCTTTAGAAACATTTCAATATAATCAAGCAATTTGTCTTAACTATTCGCCAAAACTAAATACTGTTTTTATTTAAAAAATATATATATATATATATATTAAAAATACATACTTTGTAAACCTTATGTGAAATAGTATTTTTAAAAGAAGAAACATCTTACTTAATCATTTATTTTTGTTGTTTTGATAAATTGGGAGATTTATAGGCCTTGTTAACAAGTTGTATGGCCTTATGAAAGAATTGAATACCAACTTTAGATCTTATATGAATTAATTTTTAAAAGTCACAGTAGTACCCATGGTAACATTGTCCATATTGGGTTTTTTTTTTTTAGCTTTAATACTGAGCACAGATTGTGTTTAATGCAATTTTGTATTTGAAAATTTCATAATATTAGTGTCAATTGAAAACAGCTTAAAAGCGATTACTGAAAAAAATGCTGGTACCCTTAATAACAGGACAATTTGAGACATTTAAACGTATCACTTTCTCAACTCTTTTCCAGTTGGGACTGATTAAGAGATTCCCCCAGGAGTCAGAGGTCTGTGAACTATAGCCCGTGGGTCAAATTTACCGACTGTCTGCTCCAAATGCATTCATTCGTGCATTGTCTATGGCTGTTTCCCACTCTCATACGAGGGTTGAGTAGTTGTGACTGGGAACGCAAGACAGAGGCTGACAGTCTTACCCCCGGCCCTGTAGAGACTATGTTTGCAGTCCCTGCTTCGTACACCCACGACTCTTTTGTCCACTCGTACCCACCCCAGCTTTCACACTGTTAGCCGATGACACTCTTTCCTCTGAGGACACACTGCACTTGTTTGCATATGTCCTTGCTTGGGCTCTTTCCTCCACCTTGAATGTTGTCTCTCTCTCTTCCCTTACATCTAACATCTGTTTATGCTTTATGAGATGATTCCAGGAACACTTCCTCCATGAAGTTTTGTAATAAAAACAGAAAATTAGGTTTCCTGGATGTATCTCCAATATACTCCCTTACATAGACTCGAAAGTCCCTTGCCTGTCTCTTGCTTGTGCTTGTTGACATACACGACCCCGATTAAATACAGTTCTCCACCTATGCCGGGCCTGCCTCTTCCTCACAGTTTAATGCGGCTGGAGAAAACACACACGTGCCGACTAATCTTCCTTTCTGACCATTCACGACCACGGATTTGGGCATGGGTCCCATGCTGTACTTACATTTGTCGTTCTCCTACTTACCTCAATGGCTATTTCATACGTTTTCCTCTGTCCTCAACCCCTAATGCTCCCTCCCTGCCCTCACTCTGCCGATGACTTTTTGTCCTAATTCACTGAGAAAACCGAAGCAACAGTCGAGCACATACACCACGACAGCTCTCTACCACCCAGACATTGCACCTACCCTGACCCATAGCCTTCCTTCCATGACAATGGGTGACCCAGCCACCAGCCCACTTGTGCATGAAATCCCATTCTCCTCCTCACTTGCCTATTCAAGAACATCACTCTGGCAATGGTCCCTTCTCCTTCTAACATCCTCAAGGTTTCCCTCAGCATATAGACATGCTGTTATTTTCCCCCCACCTTCTACTACCTTTTACCACCCTTTTTCTCCCTTTTGGAGCAGTATTCTGCAAAATGTTGCCTGCACGAACATTTTATGAATCCTTTCCTCCCACTTTCTCCTCTACCCATTTCGGGCAGGCTTCTGTCTCCATCACTCCCTTGAAAATGCTCTTGTCAGAGTCCCCCAGGACCCCCATGTTGCTAAGCCCCCTTCAGGGCTCAATCTATGTCGTCTTTGACCTGTCAGCACCTTTGATGTGATCATCATTTATTTTCCTGGATATAATTTTCATTGATGTCTAGAACATCACACTCTCTTCATTTTTCCCCTTTTCTCTGGTCTTCCCTTTGAGTTTTTCTTTGCTGGTCCTTTTTTTGTCTCTCTGGCTAGTTAATATTGAAATGCCTTGGCTCAGGTTTGGTCCTTTTCTCTACCTTTTCCTTGGTGATCTCAACCAGTGTCATGAATCCGATGTGGATTTCAGGCTCAAAGCACTTTCCTGAACTCAAGATTCTTACGTCTGACTGCCTATTTGACATTTTCATGTAGATATGTACTTGATGTCCCAAACTCCACATGTCCAAAATAAAAACTCCTTATCTGCCCCCTCCCTTCAAAGTATCAACTCCACCCACAGCCTATCTCATTTCAGTTGGTGGCCGCTCCATTTCTCATGTGCTCAGGGCCAACGACTTGGGAGTATTTCTTTCTCAGATGCCCCACATCCGGTCTGTCAGGAAATCCTGTTGGTTCCGTCATAATGGTGTTTCCAGACTCCAACCACGTGTCCCAGTCTCCACTGCCAACCCCACGTGGCAGCCACCGCCATGGGTCACCTGCACCCCTGCTTCCAGCCTTGCCCTCCTGGCCCCGCCCTGCCCAGCCTGTCCTTAAAACAGGAGCCAAGACAGATTCTTAACAAGGTCCTTCAGATGGTATCAGCTGTCCACTGTGACAAAGTGCTGCAGTGATTTCAAGCTGTAGACGTGTGCAGTGACCGCAAGGGCCCAGTCTGACCCATGCCTCCCTGTGTACCTTCCTGCTCTCATCGCCGACTACTTTCTCTTGCTCGCTCCCTCGGCCTCTTTTCCGAACCTCACACTCATAGGCATGCTTGCTGCCTTGGTGCCTTTGCTCTAGCTCTTCCCTCTGCTTCAGATGCCCTTTACTCAGGTATCCTTGGGGCGCATTCCCTTGCTGCCTGTCCATCTTTGATCTGATTTTGTTCTCACTGAACTCGACCCTGACAACCTACTCCAAATCGCAGCCGCATCCTTCATGCCCAATTCTGTGTTTCCTTTTTCCTTACATCACTTATCTCTCCCTAATGAAACATATAATTAACTAGTTTACCTATATTATAAGTAGTCTGTCTTTCCCTCTAAAATCAAGGTGGTTTGTCCTCTGCATTCATTGATGTATCCCAAGGTCAGAGAGAAATACCTAGCACATAGTAAGTACTCAATAAATATTTGTTACATGAGTACAGGGCAACAATGCTGTCTTCCATTCTTTTTTTTTTTTTTTTGAAGATTTTTTTTTTAAATTTGAGACAGAGAAAGAGAGCACAAGTGGGCGGGGGGGAACAGAGGGAGAGGGAGAAGCAGACTCCCCGCAGAGCAAGGAGCCTGATGCGGGACTCGATCCCAGTACCCTGGGATCATGACTTGAGCAGAAGGCAGACGCTTAACGACTGAGTCACCCAGGCACCCCACTGTCTTCCATTCTTTATAGTCACATGAACATGCAGCATTGGTCTTCCCTCATTTTTTGTTTTTTTGTGTGTGAACAGATGAATGTGTTTACCAAATTAACCGAGACTTAAAACCCTTCCTCTCTGCTAAACCTTTTAAAATTGACTTCAAATGTGTGACTGGGCGAGTAAATAATTAAGCAGAATAAAACAAGACAAAACAGCAGTGTGTTAGATTATATTTCCTCGCCGGGAAGGACTATAGTGTTGGTATGGAGTGCAAGATGTGTACAGTTATTTTCACAAGTCACTCCAGAATTACAGCTCTGGGAGCTGCCCAGCTGTGTTGATTTGTCAGCTCTTCCCGATGTCTTACCCCGGGCCGGTGACATCCTGCTAGCGTAGAGGTGTTGCCATAAGGTCAACAACCATCCTGCGGTGACACCCAACCACAAGATCGCAAAAAAAAAAAAAAAAAAAAAAAAATCCCTGCTTAAACTTTGTGAGCCACTTGAGCACAAGGCCGGGATTCAGTCCTTTTTTGATCCTGGGTCTGGGCCCCCACATGACTGAAGGACAAACCAAAGATGCTGACTGAGAGCACATTTCATGATCACACGCAATTAGTATGCCAGGATTAAACACTGTTTGCCTATTTGTATCTCTCTCTCTCTGTCAAATAAATAAATAAAATCTTAAAAAAAAATTTAACACTGTTTTCCTGGTTCTCCAAAAATATGATATAAAAGGAAGTGGGTAATTTATTTCATCCCTAGATTTGTCTTCTCAGAAAGTAATTAACCTGGTTTCAGCCACTTCCCTCTAACAGGTATTTTGTGAAAATTAAATGAGATAATGGATGTGAAAGAGCTTGAGTTCTGTTTCACACAAGGAATTTGAAAGACCTGTTTTTAAAGTGTCAGTAGAGCAGTGGATTTTTCTTATTCACACGGGGTGGGTCGGTTACTTCCTATAGGAAGGGGCTACTCGTCTGTTTCTGGCTTCCCTCCTCCCTCTGCCCACCTTGGGTTGTGAGGTCAATTTTCATGGCCACACGTATGACATTTACCTGAAGCAAGTCACTTAACCTCTCAGAACCTCAATTTCTTCGCCATAAAATAAGAGTAATATCTTTCACAGGAAGAGATTGTCAGGATTGAATGAGATCATGTGTAGGAAATACTTTGGTAAACCTGAAAGCACCAGGTAAACAATACTTATCATAATGTTACCATCATTAATACTAATTAATTATAGTAATTGTTAACTTTGAGCCCTGGCTAAAGAGAAAAGAGTATTTTACCTTCTCAGGTTTCTTTGACCCGCACTGAGTTTTGACCCACACACGTGCACGTGCACCCCCACACATATATTTCTGGTAAAATTACTGGTCCACGGAACTAGCAAGTGGCAGGTTGAATGCTTCCAAAGCTGCTATAAAAACTGGATTCTTCACTGTTAACCCAGGAGACCGTATCAGTTCTTTTGTGGGTGGCAAAGCTGTAAAAGTTCCCTTTGCGGCCACACTGGCCTCCATGATCGTTATTTTGCTTGCAGCTTTGGAGGCGGGCTCCTGCTGCATTCCACCATGCTGGGCAGGAGCATTCAGGGTACAGGCTTAGTCTTCCTTGACGGGTGCCCGCCAGGGGTGGTTGGGCAGGGTGGTGGACGTCCACTGCACCCCGGATGAGAATCGAACACCCTGCATATGTGGAGACTTGCTGTGAAATCCTCGCTGCTTACTCAGGTAGCTTCATAAGGGCCTTATTAACACCTCCAGCACCCTTGGTATTGCTCAGGCTCTGGTCAGTAGGTAATTTTATTTGAACAATGTGGAGTTTGGGATACAACTCAAAAGGATGTAGGGAATCTAAGAGGCTTTGAAGCCCTGAGATAATGTAGACAAAGAAGATGATTCTAAGATGAGAGCAATAAGGAGGGTTTGCTGTAATTAAAATCGTGCGTATGAGTCAGATCGTATGTAACAGGAGGATTCGATTTCATATGTTATTATTGAAAAAAAGGCATTCCTGTTGAATGTACTCTCATAGTATCTTGCTTAATGCTTAGATAAATGCTAGTTTTTTCTTTTAAAGATTTATATGTTGTATATCATAAAGCAATCATCTGGATAATGAAATAATTTAAATAATTGAATTTACAGAATTTAATTGCAGTGAATATTTATGTCAAGACCATAGCAGATTTTGAGTTTTGTGGGGACGTCAGTAAACACATAACTATTTTAAAAAGGATGGCACAAATAACTTTACATTTTATGTATCTTGGTTTTAATTTTTGCTTTAATACAATGGAGATGAAATTGGGAGTGTGTGATCTTCACATTCTTCATTGCCTTGAATTAGAAAAAAATAGAATTTGTTACTTATGAAATTCTCAAATAATGTTTTAATTAACAGTGATTTATTTCAAAACACAGCTGTTCATGTCTGTAGAAGTAACCTTTTCTGTTGTAAATGAAATGAACAGTCAGTAGTTTATACGAAGCCAGGTATTTGGTTGCTTCTACTGTTTACCAACATAGAATTTTGGAATTTGCCAATTTGGGCTTAGTCATCAGACAGGCCTGGTCTCAAATCCTGGCTGTCTTGCACCTGCTGTGGGGCCTGGGCAGCTTACCCAAATGCTGCTAACCCTACCCCATAGGATTGCTGTGAGGATGTAATGTGATAGATATATTAAGTGACTAATAGAGATCCCATGAAAAAGTAAGTGCTCCATGAATATTAATTTCCTCCCTTTCTTCTTGTCCACTTGTGTTTTTAATGGATCATTCCCTTACCCTGGATTGTATTGTAGGAAATATTCTGGATGGATGGCTGCTGGAAACCCATTGCCATAGCCAGCTCTTCTTCAGTACTTAAGGATTTACCCTGGCATTGAGTAATGAGAATTTCGGTAAGAAAAATTAGAGAAAGATAGTACATGGACTTTTCATAAAAGGTCACTTGAATCTCAGATACTTCATAGTAAGTTCTATGACTCTTCTCCAAAAACCTTGAGATGTCACAAATCTCTGGTCACATATGGATTATTCTTATTTTGAAAGTAAATAGAAACAGGTCTTTTAACTCTACTCACATCAGGTGCTCTTCATGTCATTGTAAATGTATTATTTCACTTACCTTATTTTGTTCTTTGAATTTTCATCTAATCAATGAATTGTCTAGTCTTTGATGACAATGTCTGGATATTATTCATCTCTTTAGTGTAGACTAAATGAAGCACAGATTCTTAGTGTTTAGGGTACTTTCTGAAACTGTAAAGGTTTTGACAGTGTGAGAGAGGCAGGCAAAAATATCAAAACTGAGAAATTCTAAGATAAGTATGTTCCTAAATCACCAAGAGAAATTATTATATATTGCTTGTTATGATGGCATAGAGTATCTTTAGTTGGGTCTATTTTTATCCATTCTTTTCCTCCAAATGATACCAATATATAATTAATTTTCATTTGAAATTAATTCACGTGAAATTAATATATAACTAGTACACCTGTATTAGTAACTCATGTTATTAATCTGTGCTATATGAAATATGTTGAACTATTATTGTCAACCACACCCAAATAAAAAAATGAACATGCCATGGAGAATTAAGAGCAATCCAACAAATATATGCTGAACTATTCAAAAGGAGAAAAAAAAGATGAGAGGGAGGATAAAGATAATAGAAACAAAGTAAGTGATGATATTAGTATATATGTAAATTAGTAAATATGTGAACTTTCTTAAAATTATTGTCACTGAAATGCACCTGGAGAAATACATATTAAAGAATTTTGCTCATAGAAGACAGAGCTGGAGGTGCGGACAAAGCAAGAAGGATAAATTCTAGCTTCATTAATTCTAAAAAAGAGCATTAATCCTGAAATTGTGATAAACTTAACTTTTGGAATCTAAAAATATGATAAAATATTATTTTAAGTATCATTTTTTAACTAAAAAAAGTTTTAACCACTTTGCCTGTGATGATATTTTTTAGAAACCACATTTGAGAAGTACTTCCATCCAGTGCTACCTGTGTTTACTTTTGAACAGTCATTTTCTAACTGAGGCTGGCATTCATGTCTTCATTTTGGGGTAAGTTTATCTTTCAGCATAAATATCATCATGTTAATGGCCTTGATCATTGTTCTTCAGTATCTTTTCTTTTAAACTGCTTTATGTTCAGTTTGCTTAAATCCTTAGGAGCTAAGTATTTGGGGTAAGATAGAGGGCAGATTACGGAGATTCCGAGGAGGTTTGGTAAACACCCAAATGAGCATTTCTACATTTGGGTATTATTCCAAATGAGTGTTATATCTTTCCAATAAATTAGACCTCTTGGTATTTAACTAAACTTGGAAGTCCATTCCTTATTAATAGCTTACATGATTTTCACAGCAGTAAAATACGGATATTTAGGGCTTGTCCATGTTACTTTTTTATCTGTCCCTGACACTGCCATCCCCCATCCTCTGAGCCCTACCCTACTTCAGTTTGAAATGTTTCTTTCTTTACTTAGGCCTTTCGTTTTTCCTCCTAATAGACATTCATATATTTCCATGCTTACTAACTTTTTTCTTCTCTCTTAGATGTAGCTAATTCACTGCATACAGTTGGCCCAAAGCACCCAGCCTGTAGTTACGTCATATGAGCCTCAGCTCAGTTTTCCTTACTAATGCCTTCATGGTGTGGGGAGCCAGAGATGTGTGCAGGTGCATCTTCCTCACAGGGAAGATTAGTGTTGGATCTCTTGCTTCCGTGCAATATCCATCAGGGAGCAACTATTTTTCCTCAAGCTTGAAGAACCATTCCACAGTCACTTGGTCAGTGTATGAGCCTTTTGTCCTGATGTTAAATTTCAGTTTTACCAAAATGAGTAAGTGTATGATCGTTCAGACTAGATTGGTCTCCAGTCTGTAATATTTCTGAAGAAAGCTACCGCAGGCCTAGTCACAGTGTGAGCAGTGTGCAAAGGGCCGTGTTTAATCTATGGTAAAGAATATGTACTATCAAAATCTGTACATGAAAACGATTAGTGCTTATTTTAAGAATTTTACCTATTTATTGGACTTAAAAGTCGGATGGAACCTCTACTTAAAGAAAACTCGGAATTCATTCAAAAACATTTACTGAGCACTACTACACATCTGGTGCTGTGTTTATTCCATTGTAATAAATTACACCAGGTTATTTATAAGTTGTCCTTCCAAATTAGGTTTTTCTCTAATCCCGGTAGGTCAGTCCTTAAGTTAACCTCAAGTGTCAAGGGGTTGTACTGTATGTTTGCTGTTTATATTCATCTGTTGAATGCACAAAGGCAAGGATAACACTTATCTTTTCACTGATCAAAATAAAAAAGATCTTGATTGCTCTTTTGCCTGTAATATTCATCAAGCCAGTATTATTATGCTCATTCAAAATGTTTTGCTCTTTGGTTTTGCTTTCAGCAGTATCAGTGCAGGTCTTCCTAAAACAGAGGCAACCTGGCAGTTTGTAATAAGTGATTTGGAAAAAATTGACAATATTATTCAAGTGAGTACTCATTTTTCTATAAACTATCTGGTATGATTGCTATGGAGTATGCCTCTCCCTATGTTCTGCTGTCAGTCTTAATGAAATCTCACTTGAAACAATATTTTTGTAGAAATTCATGAGCCTTAAATGAAATCTTTTACAATTTTCAGATCTTAATTATCTTTAAAACTCAATTTATAAGTGGCCTGCTATGAAGAGCTCTCTGTCACCACAGTCCAGAGACTCCCGTCTCCAGCAAAGAAACTGGGCAGCTTGGCCGCTCTTGTAGGGAGCATGGCCTGACCCAGGGAGGAGCTCTCTGTCCTGTGGCTAAGGAACCCCCTCCCTCACCTGGAGACACCAGCCGGCCTGGCAGAACCTGCAAGGGGAAAGAGAGCAGGAGCCCAGGGAATTGCCTTCCACCGCAGGGGGTGACACAGCAGGGACCGGTGGGAGTCCCAGGGGCGCCAGGTGAACCAAGCATTTCAAATTAGCACCACAAAGATTCTGAAAGCTACACTGTCATTAGAACTGCAGCTTACAAACAGACGTAAACCTAATTAAATAGGGTGGCTGCGTGCTGGTATAGAATATTTAAATGGAACCCGGGTCTCGTAACATAAAGCTAAAATACCAGAATACAGCTGAAACTCACTCATTATACCAAGAAGCAAGAACATCACAACTTGACTGAGAAACAACTCTGAAATAGACTTTGAAACAGAGATGGATTGGATGTTGGAATTATTTGACAAGGATTTTAAAGCAGCCATCATACAAATGTGCCAACAAGCAATTACAGATGCCCTTGAAACACCTGGATAAAACAAAGTCTCAGCAAAGAAATACAATACGTAAAAGGAACCAAGTGGAAATGACAGAACTGAAAAATACAATAACTGAAATACAAAGCAAACTGGAGAGATTCACAAACAGAATGAATATGACAGAGGAAAGACAGTGAACTTGAAGATAGAATAATAGAAAACACACTGAAAAAAAAAAGCCTCAGGGATCTTTGGTATAATAAAAGATCCAGCATTCTTTTTTTTTTTTTATTTTTTAAAAATTTATTAGAGAGAGAGAGGGAGGGCAAGCGGTGGGAGGAGCAGAAGTAGAGGGACAAGTAGACTCTGTGTTGAGACTAGAGCCCGTTGCGGGGCTTGATCTCATGACCTTGAGATCATGACCTGAGCTGAAATCAAGAGTCTGACATTTTACTGACTGAGCCACCCAGGCACCCAAGATCCAGCATTCTTAGCATTAGCATCCCAGAAGGAGAGGGGAAAGAGAATACAAGTAAAAGACAGAGATTGGCCAAATTGATAACAAAACACAAACCAGTATTTTGCTGTCTACAAGGAATTCACCTCAAACATAATGATATAAGTAGGTTGAAATTGAAAAGAGAAAAGAATATACCATATTGTAATGGGTTGTTGAATGGTGCCCCCCCGCCAAAAAAAATTCATGTCTACTCAGAACCCCAAATGTGACCTTCTTTGGAAATAGTGTCTTTGCAAATACAATTAGTTAAGGTGAGGTCCTACTGGGGTGGGTTGGACCCTAACTCCACGACTAGCTGTGCTTCTAAGAAGAGGACAGACCACAGAGAGAGTGACAGGGAAGAAGGCCATGTGAAATTGGAGGCAGCTACAAGGCAAAGGAAACTAAAATAATGCAGCTAGAAGCCACAGAAGACCCAGGATTGCCCGAGTCACTAGAGACTTGGGAGAGGTAAAGAAGGATTGTCTTAGAGCCCTCAGAAGGATCATGGCCCTACTGACATCTTGATTTTGGACCTCTAGGTTCCAGAGTTGTAAGAGAATAAGTTGTTGTTGTTTTAAGCCCTCATTTCGATATTTTGTTACTGTAGCTCTAGGAAGCTGATACACATACAGACAATAATTTCAAAAATCAGAAGTAGCTCTCTTAGTATCAGATAAAGTAGACTTTACAACAAGTAAAATTACTAGAATCAAGAGATCCATTACAAAATGGTGAGAGATGAATCCACCAGGAAAACGTGATCTTAAATGTGTACACGCCAAACAGCAGAGCCTCAAAATACAAGATGCAAAAACTAATCAAACTGAAAGGAGAAAGAGGCAAATTCACAATTATAGTTGAGGACTTCACCACCTCCTAAGGAACAAACTGAACGACAAGAGAGAAAATCAGAAAGGATATAGAAGAACTGGACAACACAGTCAGCCAACAATATCTAATTTATATAGATGAAACATTTCACTCACCGAAAGGAATTAATATTTTTTTCAGGCACCATTCACCAAGACTAACCATATCATGGGCCATAAAACAAACTTTAACAAATTTATCAGAATTGAAATCATGCAGAGTGTGTTCTTTGAGCACAGTGGAATCATGTAGAAGTCAATTATATAAATACAGCAGGAAAATCTCCAAACACTTGGAAACTAAATAATATACTTCTAAATTTTCCGTGGGTCAAAGGTTAAATCTCAAAGGATATAAAAAAGTACATAGACCTGACTGAAAATGAAAGTACAACACATCAACATCTGTGGGATTCAGGCAAAGCATTACTGAGAGGGAGATTTATAAAACTAAGTGATTATATTAGGAAAGAGGAAAGATCTCAGATCAACAATCTAAGTTCCCACCTCAAAAAACTGGAAAGAGAAGAGCAAAATAAACCTAACACAAGCAGAAGGAAGGAGAAAGTAAAGATAAGAGCAGAAATTAATGAAATTGAAATCAGAAAAATAATAGAGAAACTTAATGAAACCTAACACTCATTATTTGGGGGGAAAATCAATAAAATTGATAAACCTCCAAAAAAACTGATAAAGATTAAGAAAGAGATGACATAAACCATTAATATCAGAGCTGAAATGAGAGACTATCGCTACAGAATCTGCAGACATTAAAAGGATAATAAAGAAAAACTGTAAACAACTTTATCCTCTAAATTTGACAACTTGGAGGAAGTGGACCAATTTCTCAAAAACCACAAACTACCAAAATGTGACAAAGATGAAATAAACAATCCCAAACTACTATAACCATTAAAGACACTGAATTCACCATAAATAATCTCCCCCAAAAGAATCCCCAGGCCCACCTGGTTTCACTGGCGCATTCTACCAAACACTTAAAGAAAAATTAACACTGATTTTACAATCTCTTCCAAAAATAGAAGAAGGAAAACTTTCTAACTCACTTAGGCAAGTATTACCCTGATGGTAAAACCAGGCAAAGATTATACCAAAAGAGAAAGCAACAGATACCTCTAATAAACTTAGATGCAGAAATTCTCAGTAAAATATTAGCAAATAAAATGCACCAGTGTATTAAAAGAATTATATATCATGACCAATGGGATTTATTCCAGGTATGCAAGACCTGCCTACTACTGGGAAATCGGTCTCTGTAACCCACCTTATTAACAGGCTGAAGCAGATTATCATGTGACCGGATCAGTTGATGGAGAAACAGCATTTTAAGAATATACCTATTCCTAGTAAAGTTTCTCCACAGACAAGGAAAGAGAGGTAACTTTCTCAACTTGATACAGAGCATGTACAAAAAACGTAGAGCTAACATCATACTTAATGAGGAAAGACTGAATGTTTTTCCCCTAAGATTAGAAACAAGACAAATATGTCATCTCTCACCACTCTTATTCAACACAGTATTGGAATTTTAGCTAAATTGGCAAGGCAAGAAAAAGAATAAAAGTATGCAGATTAGAAAGGAAGAAATTATGAATCACTGCAAGTCTTTTTCTGGGAGAAAGTGCCAATAAATGGCTGTACATTATTTAGAGAATGCAAATTAAAACCACAATGACATCACCATGCACTTATAAGAATATTTAAATTAAAAAATAGTAATAATGCTGAATGCTGGCAAGGATGCAGAGAAACTGGATCACATATTTTTCATGAGAATATAAGATTTTACAGCTACTCTAAAATAGTTTGGCTGTTTTTTATAAAATAAAACATGCATTCGCCATATGATCCAACAGTTGCACTCCTGAACATTTATATCAGAGAAATGAAAACTCATGTCCATACAAAAACAGGCACATGAATGAATGTTCATAGACCTTTATTTGCAATAGCTAAGAACTGAAAACAACCCAAATTCCCTTCAGTGGATGAATAAACTGTGGTACATTATATCATGGAACAATACTGAGCAAATATAAAGAAAGAGTTACTGATAACTCACAACAGGTTGGATGGACCTCCAGAGTATTCTTATGTTGGGTGAAAAAAAAAACCAGTCTGAATAGGCTAACTGTGGTACATCCATACAATAGAATATTATTCAGCAATAAAAAGAAATGGAGCTTCTAGACATGAAAAGACATGGAGAAACCTTAAAAGCATATCCACTAAGTGAAAGAAGCCAATCTAAAAAGGCTACGTACTGTGGTACCAACTACATGACATTCTGGAAAAGGTAAAACTATGGAGACAGCAAAAACATCAGTGGGAAATTTCCAGGGGTCAGGGGAAAGGGAGAGATGAATAGATGGAGCACAGGTAGTCTTTATGGTAAAGAAACTATTTTGTATGATACTAAAATGGTGGGTACATGTCATTATATATTTGTTAAAACTCAGAATGTACAACACCAAGACTGAATCCCAATGCAATCTATGGACTTTGTTACAAATATATCAATACTGACTCATCAATTGTAATAGATGTACCAGGCTAATGCAAGATAATAATAATAGGAGAAACTGGGGTGGGGGGGAGGGGATATATGGGAACTTTCTGTACTTTCTGCTCATGTTCTATAAACATACAACTGCTCAAAAAATAGTGTATTCAGAAGGCCAATCTCAAACAATTATATACTATATAAGTCCACTTGTATAACATTCTTGAAATGATACAGGAATGGAGAGGAGAGAAGTGGTTGCCACGGATTAGAAAGGCGGGGGGTGAAATGTGTGTTAAGAAAGGTGGTTTGGGCTATAAAATAGTAGGAGGAAGATTTTAATGATGTAACTATGTAACCGTGGAGGTGGTTACATGAATTTACACATCTGGTAAAATTGAGTAGAACTGCACACATCCATTAGTGCACATCGAACTGGTGAAATCTGAACAAGGTGAGTGGATTGTATCAATGTCAGTTTCCTGGTTGTCATATTGTACTGTGGTTATGCACGATATTACCGCTGGGGGAATAGCTAGGGGGCACAGGATCTCTATTTGTTCTTACGATTGTGTATGAATCTGAAATTATCTCAAAATAAAAAAATTTAAAAAGCTTAATTTAATGTTTTCAGTAGGTTGTTCTCACTATATCTAAAGGAGGGCATAGTTTTTCATATTATCTAATTTTGTTTTCTTTCAGTCTATACATATTGATACCACTTTATATACTGAAAGTGATGCTCATGTGAGTATAGTTTATTTTTTTGAAAATTGCTATATTTTCCAGTTTCAAAAGTTGAAGAAGTGTATCTTCATAAATTTACTGAAGGATGTGTAGTTTTTAAATCTAATTTTCCGTGTGTTCTGACAACATATGATCAATGAATTTTGGATGTGTAGTTTTTAAATCTAACTTTCCGTGTGTTCTGACAACATATGATCAATGAATTTTGTAGGTAACTGTTGAGGTTGTGGGACGTGGGGGCAGAGAACTACAAAGATGCTATTTTCATAACGGTACCAAATCAAAATCTGAAACAGCCTTTTCCATCAATGTCAAACAAAATATATTATATATTTTGTGATGCAGTTAGATCATGATGCAATTAAATGCAAAAATCAGGTTAACTGATTCAATTTAAAACTATCCACCATATCTGTTGTTTCCAGTGCTGTAGTGTATTACCACCCTTAATCAAATTTTCTACAAATCGCTTAAATGCATTCATGTTCTACATTTTGCATGAATCTCTACAATTGTCAGAAGAGGATTCTGTCTGGTTACCCTCTATGTGAGAAAAGAAATAAACAGAACTCATAAAACTTATCAGAATTCAAAAATGATCTTGAACTTGTCTCATTAATACCCTGACATTGCCGAAGGTGTGTAGGATTTTAGCCATGTTGCTGGTCCTTCTCTCTGGATTGGCTACTAAAAACCAAGAAACAAATCCCTGACTTCTTCACCTTGTGGAAAACAAACTCTATGTTGTGTGCATGGAGAACCGTGAGTCTGCTCTCAGTTAGGACCTCTCTGAAATAGAAGATTTTGCTCCTATGAAGACTTTCTTAGCTTTGGGAGGAAGCCTTCACCATGAACTAGAAAAAAAACCAGATGTTCATCAACCACTTGGCTAGTGCTGCTACACATAGAAATTGTCTGCCTCTTCGGCTTCAGCATGCCTTCCATTTTTCCAAAGTAGAGAGCAGTCAATTAACCCCCAAAACTCAGCATCCTGAGATTGCTTTTTTTTTTTTTTGCAAGAAGATAACCTTGTAACTCACGGGTTACAGAAAGAAGCTGAGGTTGAAATTTAGATTTAAACTCTGGTTCAGCCCCTATCTAGCTGTGTTACCTTACAAGTCACTAAGCATGTCTGACCCTGTTTTACTTATTTATTATTTTCTCTATCTATCTATCTATCTATCTATCTATCTATCTATCTATCTATCTATGTGGGGACAGTATTTACCCTTCAATCCTGAGCAGCTGCTGTGGGACATGGGCATATTGCCAGTGCCAGACACATGGGTGGGTTCCTTCCTTCCCTCGTCCATTCAGTAAGCATTTGTGGAGTGCCGGCTGGGTCTCAGGCACTGTGCAAGGCAATGAGAACAGAAAGTCAAACAAGTCGTGGTCAAACCTCCAGATATTCATCAATGCTTCTTTTAAGTTTAGGCTTTTGTTCAATGAACCGTTGTGGGAAACATACTTCTGCGGCATCTGAAAGATCCCTTTCTGGTTTGGCCAGCCCGTGAGTGGGCAATACTCCTACATTGATTTTTCTTTTTTTTTTTTTTTTTTAAGATTTTATTGAATTATTTGACAGAGAGAGACACAGCGAGAGAGGGAACACAAGCAGGGGGAGTGGGAGAGGGAGAAGCATGCTTCCCGCTGAGCAGGGAGCCTGACGCGGGGCTCGATCCCAGGACCCTGGGATCATGACCTGAGCCGAAGGCAGACGCTTAACGACCGAGCCACCCAGGCGCCCCGATTTTTCTAATACATTTCTTGGAATCACTTCTGCCTCTGGAACTTTGGAACTTGCAGAAATAGCACGATCAGCAGCTATCACTGTTTAAAATGTTAACAACACAATCTGATTCTAAAAATTCTTTCAGTGCACACTATCCATACTAATGTTTTGAGAGTCTCAGGCTGGTATTAGCACCCTTTTACAAAGAGGAAATGTTCTCAGTGAGAAAAAGTGGCCTATTATTTCCATGTTTTCTAGATTTATGTTCGCTCTTCTGTATAATATTACCATCCTCTTAGATTGTTTTGTTGTCAATTTGTTTGGGTTTGATTTCAAAGCCAAAAAAGAAAGAAAAAAAAAAAAGCTGCCTCCTATGTAAAACTTCTTGGGGGTATTGTGTTTCTTTATAAAATATTTGGATTGACTTTTTAAAAAATCATAATTACATCTATGTAAACATGCATAATGGAAAGGTCATTTTTTTTTTTTTCAAAATGATTCTCTGTAACTCTTATTTTTAGCCCAGTTGCAAAGTAACAGCGATGAAGTGCTTTCTCCTGGAGTTACGTGTTATTTTGCTTGAGTCCAAACATCATCTCCTTAATGAAACAGTAGAGAACCTTATCATCCTAGCAAATGATGGTTTATCTTCTAATGCGGTGAGTTTTCCAATAGTCAGACGGAGCTTTGTCTGATGCTCTCGACTTGGGTGGGAGAAGGCATTAGCTGGATATAAGGAACAAGCAGCTCTCGGGAGAGGGAGTTCATGTCTGCGGAGTGGCTGCACCACTAGGGTGCGCACAATCCTAAACTGGTTTATCAATTTATTCATTCAACAAACATGCCCTGCATGACGCCAGGCCGTGCACTTTGGTGCGAGAGTGATAGTGGTGAACCAGGGAGGTCATTGCCCTCAAGGTGTTCATCCCCAGGTGCAGTGCAGAGCCATGAATCTAATGACATAGTTAAGTGTTTAGCGTCAGGAATAGCAATTAGCATTTATTCGGTTATTACTCTATGCCAGACAACACCGTTCTTCAGCGGTGATGTGGCAATTCCTTGCGTCCTCACAATAAATCTGTGAGATAGTTATCGTGTGTCTGTTTTAAGGCTGAAGAAATTGGAGCACTAAGGGCTTGAAATCACTTCCTCCAATTTGCACAGCTGGTAAAATGGGGAGCCAGGATTCATACCTAAGCAGTTTCACTTCGGAGGATGTCTTCTTCTTATCCCCTGGCAGGACAAATGCCTCAAAAAGTTAATAATAAACATATTAATAATTCAAGTAGAATTTGGGCCACGCCGGGCACCACGAGCCGTACGGTTGCGGGGGGAGCACATGCGAGGAGCGCCCACAGCGGGCTTGGGGATGAGCTGCTCAGAGGCCCTCAAGTAAAAAGTGTGATAGCTTTCCCAGCACAACACCAGGGGCTAAAGTAGAGTGGAGAGAAAGAAGTTTTATGAACAAAGAAGGCATAAGAATAATTCATTAATTTAACAAACACTTTGTGAGCCTCGTTGTAGACCCTCGGGATAACAGACGTGAAAAAATACACTTGGTCTCTGTTCTTAAGGGTCTTAAATAAACCATAAAATAAAGCATAAATAAAGCAATCAGAAGGAAATGAATAATAATAACTCAGTTATTTATTAATTCCAGTGGCCTAAAAGAAGGTAGGTAAGAGGGCTAGGATTCCACTTTAGACATTTACCTACTAAGCTGACATTTGGCCAGGACAAGAGGGAATGAGCCTTGTCTCCGGGGAAGGATGTTGAGGCAGAGGCGACCGAAAGTGCGGAGCCCCTGAGCTAGGATGGCTGGACGCCGTGGACTTGCCCAAAAAATGCCAGGTTGCTTTAGGTCTTTGCTGAAATGTCACCTTCTCAGTGATGGCAGCTCTTCACATTGCAATCCCTTCCCACGCCCTGTCCTCTTGTCTGCATGCCCCACTAGCTGATGTTTTCCTGAATGGCTTTTGTCTGCTTTTCCCTACTCAAATGCCAGTTTCAAAGAGGCAGTTATTTTTGTGTTTGTGTGTGTGTGTGTGTGTTTTCTTCAGTGCTGTATCCCAACTCCCCAAACATTGCCTGGCATATTCTAGACAATGTATTTATGAAATGAACATACTGATGTTTAAAATGCTCTTGTGATATGTTATTTCTATGTTATTGGTAGAAAGGCTGAGCCAGGCAACAGATAACTCCTAACAACATCCCTGGTGAACTCTTTTTTTTTTTTAATTTTTATTGTTATGTTAATCACCATACATTACATCATTAGTTTTTGATGTAGTGTTCCATGATTCATTGTTTGTGCATAACACCCAGTGCTCCATTCAATATGTGCCCTCTTTAATACCCATCACCAGGCTAACCCATCCTCCCACCCCCCTCCCCTCTAGAACCTTCAGTTTGTTTTTCAGAGTCCGTCGTCTCTCATGGTTCGTCTCCCCCTCTGATTTCCCCCCCTTCATTCTTCCCCTCCTGCTATCTTCTTCTTCTTCTTCTTAACATATAATGTATTATTTGTTTCAGAGGTACAGATCTGTGATTCAACAGTCTTGCACAATTCACAGCACTCACCATAGCACATACCCTCCCCAATGTCTATCACCCAGCCACCCCATACCCCTCATCCCCCTCCACTCCAGCAACCCTCAGTTTGTTTCCTGAGATTAAGAATTCCTCATATCAGTGAGGTCATATGATACATGTCTTTCTCTGATTGACTTATTTCGCTCAGCATAACACCCTCCAGTTCCATCCATGTCGTTGCAAATGGTAAAATCTCATTCCTTTTGATGGCTGCATAATATTCCATTGTATATATATACCACATCTTTCCTGGTGAACTCTTGATGCCCATGGTCACAGTCACTGTGACTGTGATGTGGTGGGTTCAGCACATCTAATGGAAGGAGCGGGCAGGCTGCACAGTCAGAGAATTTCATTGATTATGTCAACTGAGATGCATCATGTAACATCTCTGCCTTGCTGGTTGCCATGATTATTTTCAAGGAGGACAGTTCTATATGGAATATGACAGTGCCTGGCATAGAGGATGTGCTTGATAAATGTTGGTGAATCTGAATTTCAAATGCTTAATGGATGTAAAATCTAATTTTGATTTTTGCTGGTATGGCTTTCATGGTTCAGATGATCTCTTAAATAGTTTATTGGTGATGACTACATTTGGAAGATTCTAGTTATCCATGAAATGGTGTTTGAATTACAACTTGTGGTCTTCACCTAAATAGTTCAATTCAACCGGTAACGACTAGGTGACTCCCGTGTGCTAGGCCCTGTGCTAAATGCTAGGGAAACAAAAATGTGTGGCTTTGCGCTCTTAGAAAAGCCTAGAGAATAATAGCATAAAAAGCGTGAAACTCCCTAATATCAATATAATATATGATGTGATAGGACGGAGGTCTGAAAATGTGGAGATGGAACATTTAGAGGAACTCCTCAGCTCATGAATGCCTTCCTGGTGGGGATAGCACCTGAGCGATCTTAACCTGAGTAGTGGTAGCTACAATGGCAATGAGGAACCTGCAGAGAGAAAAGTCAACACGGGAGGGTAGCTAATAGCATGATGTGTGCATGGGGGTAAAGGCATGAGCTCAGTGTACTTAGGCTATGTCCTTTGAGGTGGTGGGGACAGGTGAAAGAAACAGGTGAGGATCACTTCAAGGCCCCTGTGTGCCATGCAGGGAGGCATGGACTTGATGCTAGGGTAGACGACCAGAAGGGTAAATGACCACTCAAGGGCGGTAAGCAGGAAGTCCATGTCTGATAGACATGGCTTATTTTTCCAGTGTCTTTAACCTATTATAGGAAAAATAAGCCTAAATCGAATCTCCCAGTTCTCTTTTCCAGTGGTTCTTCCTACTATGATATTAATTTGCCAAAGTTTTCATGTCTTAAGACCTCACCGTATGGTTCAAATGATGTGATATTCCCAGGAAAGAGATACAGCAGACTTTCAATCTAATCCTTTCTTTTTATTTGGCAGAATGTAACTGAAACGGGATGCAAAGAATGTGAGGAACTGGAGGAGAAAAATATTAAAGAATTTTTTCGGAGTTTTGTACATATTGTACAAATGTTCATCAACTCTTCTTGATTGTAATTGATCCTCTTCAGCATTTCTGCTATTAACAAACATCTTCCCATGGCTTAAAGGCAATGAAACTCTCTGCAGTTCACATGGGCTGCCCAAACCAATTTTTCTAACAAGAGGCTGATCCGGAATTTTGGATCGGATGAACTCTTGGAAATGAAGGCAGAAAAATGGCATTGAGTAACATGGTGTCTATGAACTGTCCTCATAGTTATTTTGTTCACTTATTCTTAATTTATTATTGAAGTTGTACATATTTGTAGCATAGTATATTGAATAAAATTGTGTACCTACTTTATCCTTTGAAATTGCACTGATACTTACCCCTTTAAGGAAATAGGGGACATTCCTTCAAGGGCAGGAGTCAAATTACACAGCTGGCGGGGCTGAGTACCACTGGGCAGGTCAACTGTGTGCTCCAGCCAGTCAGGAACTGCTAACCACCAGCCTTCACTCACTTCTCCAGTGGGTGTCCCACAAGGAGGAAGAACTGACTCCCAATGAGAAAGGAGAAATAGGTGTGAAATGGGTGCTTTACTCTGTAGCATAGTTATTGATATCAAAAGCATCTGTTATCAAAGACAGTGCATGAAACTGGCATGTACTGCGCATCAGTGAATCTTAGGGGGGAGTGACAATAATAAACCTTCACCGGTAGGTAGAATCGTGTATGGAGGACTCGTGGTTGTAATGATGTTAATATTTCCATGCTTTCCCGAGTGCAGGTGTTCCCATTTTTTTTTGCTACTTTTGTATAATAAAAAAAACTGCTGATTTGTTAGAGCCAACATTATCTGATAAAAAATAATTGTTTATATATTTTTGCACTATACTGTCTGAAATTTCCAAGCTCTTTTTTAATAAAAGTCTGACTAAGGTGAAATATTTTTGTCTCCTCACGACTTCTTTCACCCAACTCACTTCTGGCATTCTTCACTCGAGGGGCTACAGGGTAGGAGTTGATGTCCTGCGAATTCGATTTCACTCCATTTCACAATACGAACCAGTTCTCTATCGAAACATTCTTTTATCCCCCAGTACCCAGTCCACGCTCATGTGTCTCATTGCTCTAGTCAATGTATGCTTAAACATTTATTTCGAGATAGTTTTGGAGAAATCTGTATCCTGTTTGACTTCCGAAGAGTCATGTGTCGGCTATCAGTTTGTTCCCTGATATCAGTCCAGACAAATAGTGTTTGACAGCCACACTTTAAAGTTTAAGGATTGAAATTGTGGCAAGGTGTTTTGTTTGCTCATTTGTTTTAATTTCATCGAAATGGATTTTTAAAAATCTACTTTTCATTTTCTCCCCCCTAGCTTTTCTATGGATGGAGATTAGGAAAAACACACCATTTTTAACTGAAGTTGCCAATCCAATCCTTAGACAAAAGTTAGCCTCCTTCCAGTGTTTGTTGGGATGGGAGAGGGAAATCATAATGGCAGTCACATCACCAATAATCTTTTATGGTGACCAATGACCCATTCCGGCTATATAAGCACACAGTGGGTTTAAAGTTTGGCATTTTCCAGTGCTCAAAATGGGGATTTCTTCCACATTAGTTACTTAGTATGGGTCTTCAGTTAATCTTAAGGAACTCAAGGCATAGAGGTACAGCTCTCAAAACATTCTTAGCTAACTTAAGAAAAGAACTAATTATGTAAAACAACCTAAGTTTTATTGTTCAGGCCTGAATTCTTTTTTTTTTAAGATTTATTTTTTTATTTTTTTATTTGACAGAGAAAGATACAGTGAGAGCAGGAGCACAAGCAGGGGGAGTGGGAGAGGGAGAAGCAGGCTTCCCGCCGAGCAGGGAGCCCGATGCGGGGCTCGATCCCAGGACCCTGGGATCATGACCTGAGCTGAGGGCAGATGCTTAAGGACTGAGCCACCCAGGCACCCCCAGGCCTGAATTCTTAACAAGATCAGTTTTTCATTTGTGTTTCAAAGCTTTTCCTTCTCGAACTGTCCTCCTTAGTTAGCCAGCCCGATGTTATTTGTGTAGATTAGAATACGTTGTTTTTATCTCACCTATTGCCCTAAATGCTGGAAGCATTTGCCTTATGTTACATATAATAAAGAAAGCACAAATCCATAGACTTAAAAGCTCAAATAGTAAAGGCAAGCCTGATAAAAATTAGGTTTACAGTCTGGAGTCATTTTGATGGATTATATTCTTACTCTTTAAAATTTCAAATGAAGGGGCGCCTGGGTGGCTCAGTTGGTTAAGTGACTGCCTTCGGCTCAGGTCAAGATCCTGGAGTCCCTGGATCGAGTCCCGCATCGGGGTCCCTGCTAGGCAGGGAGTCTGCTTCTCCCTCTGACCCTAACCCCCCTCATGTGCTCTCTCTCATTCTCTCTCTCACAAATAAATAAATAAAATCTTTTAAAAAAAATAAAAAAATAAAATTTCAAATGAAGAAAAAGATATATGAGAGAATATCATTTCTACACTCTCCCTGGCAATAAGCAAAAAAAGGGTTAGGAGGCAGAGGACATGGAAATACAAACTGAACCAATACATAATTTGTGAGCCCAGAGATTATTAAAACCCAATCACAAGCCTAGTTTTACATACTCTCATTTTTTACCTTAGAACAGAGAATTGATGGAATTCTTTTCTTTTGCTGCTATTACTCCTGTTGTGAGAGGGGCTTATTATGTGTTTCTCTATGTGTTACTCTTTCTGTCCATCAAATTTAAAGGCTCATAAAGTCAAACCAACATACATAACATGAAAACCAAGCATGTGATCGATCCCTTCCCCCCCCACCCAGAAATACTAGAGAAAGCATTTTTGTTCCTTCATCTGTGTTATCTCAGGCTTAGTGTAAGTTCTCTGCATTCATATGTGAGTCACAGTTAACATATGCATGTCATGTATAAATATTTTGCCCAGAGGAAATCCCATTTCCATAGAGATTTAGTTCAATGCTTCTGAATGTGTCTGATGATTGAATTTTATTTTCACTAAGGAATTTATTATGCAAGGCAAACTTTAGCTTCATTGAAAAGTCCCCTAATTGTATAATCTATCTGATGCAACAGAGAAGAAAAATTAATGAATCGTTAATAAAGAGTCATGATTTTGTCCTTGGTAAAAAACAAACGGAGACCAGCCTTGAAAATTCCCTGAGCAGACAAAATCAGTTTAGTCATACAAACACTAATTTAGCTTATTTTGCAAGACTAACCTGACTGGGTCATTTCTTGCTTATGCGTCTGAAAACCATAAGCAAAACCTAAACTGTTTCCCAAGATGGATATGAGGTAACCATTGACCAATTCCTTTTCATTTAAGAAAATTCTAATGTAACCAATCACTGTGAAGAATAAATCGTCACTGCTCTCTCACCTTTAAAGCTGCTACTCCGTAACAATATACCCCTGAGCTGCCTTCCATCTTTTGATTTGGATGCTTCTGGTTTGCAGACTGCCTTTTTGGTGTGTGCACAATAAACTTTCACTAATTACTACTTCAGTGATTGACTGGTTTTATTTTTCTGTATTTCTAAATTTCTGACAGTCTTATATTTTACCTCTTTACTTTTTTTAAAAGATTTTATTTATTTGACAGAGAGAGACACAGCGAGAGAGGGAACACAAGCAGGGGGAGTGGGAGAGGGAGAAGCAGATTCCCCACTGAGCAAGGAGCCCGATGCGGGGCTCGATCCCAGGACCCCGGGATCATGACCTGAGCCGAAGGCAGACGCTTAACGACGGAGCCACCCAGGCGCCCCTATTTTACCTCTTTAAACCTGGATTTCAAAATCAGTTAACCACTAGAGGAACTGAAGTGGAAATTGTTACACAGATGTCAAATTGAAAATTGTACATTGAGTTTTTACGAGCTGTGTCAACACTTTCGGAATATTATCAGAAGATGCAGTGTCACCCTAAAAGTGATTTGTCTTCATCATCCTCACTCTCGTTAAGGAAGTCACTCCTTCAGCCATATCGTAACCTGGTTTATTGAAAGCCAACTGTGTGCGAACATGATGGCGGCTACTGCAGTTACAAGTGTGAGGAAGGCATCCATAGGTTCGGCCCTCATGGGGTTGACATTCCAGGAGGAGAATCCTGTTATCCCATTAACCACTCGTGTGCTTATTTGGTTACCAGTTCTATGAAGGGCACCAGGTGAGCATATGAAGGAAGCAGCCGATCCTTCCAAGCTGTCAGAGCTTCTTTCAAACAGTGGTGTCTGAGCTCTGCTATAAATTATAAAGACTGATTGCGGGGGGCGGGGGGATCCATCTGAGAAACATCCTGCCAAAATCTTCAGTAAGGAAGGATTAGAGCATGTTCAAAGAGAAGAAGGAAGGCCAGAGTGGCTAGGGTCAGAAAAAGCAATGGAAGAAGCTGGTAAGATAAATATCAGCTGGTCTTATAGGCCAGGTAAGGATATTAGTGATAAAGATTTTGCTTTATATTCCAAAAGAAAGAGGCTCTTACTCTGACGTGTGAAAAATACAGCAGGCTTTGTTTCTGCTGTTGAGAAAAGAGTCAAAGTCAAAATCCCCTTGCCTCTAAATCCCGGGATAATAAAAGTATTTCTAATAACAGCATCTTATATGGACCTCATTATTGGAGTCATTTTAATGAACTCCTTGCAACACTTAATGGAGACTAACTTTGGCAAGTAATTATTCATTCACTGTCAAATGCAACAAACCTGTTTGCAGTATATATGACTTGACGTCAGGATTAACATGTAAATCCAGTTTTGGGTTCTGAGGCCTGCCAGAATTGATCCGTGGTCCAAATCTTTACACCAGGAAGTCTTTTTGAAAAAAGGATTTTTCAATCACTTCTTAATGAGAACTAGTTAATGTAAGGGAGACCAGTCATCTTCATCAAGAAAACTGGGGCAGAGAAAGGCCCCAGGATATAATGATGGTACTCTGCTGTCTGGTGGCAAGGCGTGGTTAAAACAGGGAATGGAAAGGTGCAAGATGGGTGCGGCTTGGTGGGTGAGTGGGTGGGTGGTGGGCAGGGAGGAAGTTTTGAAAGCACAAACACATATATATATCAGGGACTCACGGGGTTCAGCTGCACAATGGTCAAGAAAAGACAGATCTGAGATGTTTATGGAGAGGATAAGAAAAAAGAAACATTTCTGAATAAGCAGCTAAGAGCCTACAGGTGAGACTTTAGAATGTCAGGCCAGTGATGGCTCCCCATGACAAGTACCATCTTTTCAAGGCTTTTAAAGATCATGGGTCGTCAATGAAGTTCACTTTCCTGAGTTATTTAATAAAATCAAAGCCCCCAGTGTGTCTATGAGTTCTGCTCTCTAAGGACACACCAGGCTGATGGAAATAATATTAATTCTCCTACACTTTTATGGTTCTTTAAAGTTCACAATGCACTTTTATCTATATGATTTTATTTGATAAGAGCTTCTGTCCCTCGTGGGTATGGACAAGAAGAGATGCAGACCTATGAAACATTTTGCTTATGTTGCTGATGTGTAAAAAACAAAGACAGAAAGAAATCACCTGAAATGTCTGTCCATGTTCAGCTATGTATTTTTAAATGCCCTATTGCCTTTTATATTTCTTTTCAAATAAGCATGAGCACAATACTTGGGGTGAAAAATTATTTGTTGTTAAAGAAATCAAAACAGAGCTTAAGCATGTATTTTTATTCTGTATTTTGATTATTTTTTCTTCACACAATTCTATTCTGGTGTTTTGTTTGCTTTGCCCAGATGGCAAATGCACCATTAAGTTTATTCAGCCTGAATTAATTATCTTTTTATAGTAAAAGAAAATCCTCTCCTTGTGACAAGTAAGATGTTGGTGCTGTATTTATGAATAAATAAAGGCAGCTGTTATACACAGCATTATTAATAGCATCACTTTAAACATCTCATGTGACAAGAAATCCACTCTCTTCAATATAACAAAAGCTCTTGGTGTCCCAGAGTTTATGAAAACCATAGACCTGTTATCCACATCGCAGCGTCAGAAAAACATCACACTTTCTGTAGCAGAAGGATTTAATGCAAATTGCAGACATAAGACAGTACTCCTGTGAATGGTTATTGTCTTTGCTGGTCATTTGGCTCTGTCTTGAGTGCTTCACAGGTGAAGCATCTGGAGAGCAGCAAAGCACCTCTCCTCCCAAACAGAAAGTTAACAGGCAACCACAGAGTTTGTCTAAATGGCCACAATGATGCTATTCCCTGCTTTTCAGTTGAATGTCTTTTTGATGACTGATATGGCCAATGCAGAAGGGATTATTTTTTTTTCCTTTGGTAAGATAGGGTAGGTGTGCAAAGCAGAGAAACCTTTTCCCCTTACAGAGAGCTCTTCTGAACTCTGAGCCAGAAAAGATAAGAAGTATAACCCCTTGTCAACATGATGAGATCCTAACCCTTCAAGGCATCGGACTGGGCTTAGACTTCCCCTGTTTGAAGGAACTTGGTTTCCCATGAGGCCATGCTATTTCTCAGCCAAGCTGACTTGTCCCTAAAGATTTATTTTATTCTTAGTCATCTTTATCTTATTTCAAACACCAAATGTAAAATGCGCTCAGAGGAATAAATATTTGCAAGCACTGGCATACCTAGGGCTGACCCCACTAGGTGTGGGCTTCAAGTGGGTGCATGTCTGCGGATAATTGTCTGCAGAGAATAATAAAACTGACTGAAAGTCTGTCTGCTTTTATGATCACTATGTGTCAGTGATTCTAAATGGTGCCAGTGGAAAAATATTTTTGGAAGTCCGAGTTTTAAACATTGCTCAGGTTATATTGTTTGTAATAATATACATGTGATCTGCAAGTTGGCACCTATTTATTACTTATGTTTAATAAACATTATATTCTTTTTCTTAAGATTTTATTTATTTGTCAGAGAGAGAGAGAGTGCACACGCACAAGCTGGAGGGCAGAGGCAGAGGGAGAGGCAGACTCCCCACTGAGCAGGGAGCCCAATGCGGGACTCGATCCCAGGACCCTGGAATCATGACCTGAGCCGAAGGCAGGCGCTTAACCAACTGAGCCACCCAGGTGCCCAATAAACATTATATTCTACGTGGAAGTTCACTTGGAGACCTCGGTTACATGGCTGGCCATCAACTCTAGTGGATTCAGTTGACAGTCCCTTCTAAAGTGTTCAGCCTTGTTCACACTGGCTTCAAGGACCGTTGGTATTTTCACTGCTCTGGTCTTGCACATTCTTTAAGCAGATTGAAATTAAACAAGGATAACACAGTGAAGAGTAAGAAACTGAACATTACTTCAATTTTGATTTGTGTTTAGCATTTAAAACTGAGAAGGAGGGGCGCCTGGGTGGCCTAGTTCGTTAAGCATCTGCCTTTGGCTCAGGTCATGATCCCAGGGTCCTGGGATCGAGCCCCACATCGGGCTCCCTGCTCAGCGGGGAGCCTGCTTCTCCCTCTCCCTCTGCCGCTCCTCTTGCTTGTTCCCTCTCTCTCTCTGTCAAATAAACAAATAAATAAAATCTTTATAAAAAAAGAAATAGTTTCCCGAATGTGACTAATTACCTTTAACTTTGAAATTTGATCTTTTTAAAGTGTTGTTTGATTTAAAACTAAAATAAAAATGAAGAAAATGAAATGTTTCAGTGGCAGTATGATTTAGTAGTGTCTAAATTGTGTCTTTTGTAGATGTCTCAGTTTCATTAAAATATACTTGTTTGTTACTGGTCAGTTATACAAAATGTTACTTTATCAGACTATCACTGCAGAATCGAAGTCTGAGCTGTTATGTAGATTTAAATCAATTAAATAGTTGTGGGTTTTTTTCTTCAGAAACTTAAAGGAACTTATAATTATTTGTAGTATTTTTGTGAAAGGAACAACCAATTCAT
The DNA here is from genome assembly GCF_964656455.1 of Halichoerus grypus. Taxonomy (NCBI): domain Eukaryota; kingdom Metazoa; phylum Chordata; class Mammalia; order Carnivora; family Phocidae; genus Halichoerus; species Halichoerus grypus. Next base: position 121,092,613 of record NC_135714.1, read on the forward strand.
AATTATTCTGAATTTTGTAAAGAAATGTATGTGAGGGAATTATACCAACATGAGATTATATTGACAGTGAATTCTCTTCTAGAAGCACTGACAGTGAGGAAGAGAGAAGAAATGTTAGCAAAATTCAAAACCAAGAGGTTTTGGCTTTGTTTTTTGTTTTTAAATGGAGACGAGAGAGACGCTAGTAAAAGGCCAAGTAGGACTAGACCAAGACACTAGTAAAGACTTGGACAAGACCAAGTTTTCATTAAAGAAGAAAGGGTGGATTATAATCTGTTTTTATATCACTATGTGTCCAGAACAAGTTCCAGAGGACGTGAAAGTTAATCTGACGAGGAGGGAACTGGACCCTTCAGGATAAAAATAAGCATTCTCTAAGGTCCAAGGAAAGGGAGAAAAGGATGAAGGACACAGGCAACAGCTGATGACTTTATGGCTTTAGGAATATTTACAAAATGGTGAAAAAGAGTTGAGAACCTGGAGAGTCTAATCAGTATAAAAAATATATATTTGTTTTTGTCTTTTTTTTTTTTTTTGCTGCAGACTTGCATTTAATAATACAAAGTCTGGAATACCCAGTTTTTTAACTAACTTCAGTTATAAAATTATTGAAACTAAGTCTTTTTTTTTTTTTTAAAGATTTTATTTATTTGAGAGAGAGAATGAGAAAGAGAGAGCATGAGAGGGAGGAGGGTCAGAGGGAGAAGCAGACTCCCCGCTGAGCAGGGAGCCTGATGCGGGACTTGATCCCGGGACTCCAGGATCATGACCTGAGCTGAAGGCAGTCGCTTAACCAACTGAGCCACCCAGGTGCCCGAAACTAGGCCTTAAAATCATGGCTGAAACTATATCCCGAAGTCCCCAAGAATGATGTAACACCCAAACATCATCTTTGAAAAACACTTTTTATCAATTGTGAAAGATCTTTGCATTGGGAGAGAAACTCCAAATAACTACTGATCAAGTCCACTGAGAAGAAATGAATAAATAAAGAAATGGAGACCAAATTTCTAGGAAAATCTCTTGTGTCCATGTTCAGCCAATTTCTGGGAATATGTATGTGGTTCAACTTATATAATCATACTGCTGATGATTGAAAGAGAGGACATTGGGGTGCCTGGGTGGCTCAGCCAGTTGAGTGTCTGACTCTTGATTTCAGCTCAGGTCACAATCTCAGGGTTGTGAGATTGAGTCTCGCATTGGGCTCTGCCTTGAGCACGTGGAGTCTGCTTAAGATTTTCTTTCTTCTTTTTCCTCTGCCCCTCCCCACTCATGCTCTCTCTCTCTCTCTCTCAAAAAGGAAGAAGAAAGAAAGAAAGAAAGAAAGAAAGAAAGAAAGAAAGAAAGAAAGAAAGAAGAAAGAAAGGAAGGAAGGAAGGAAGGAAGGAAGGAAGGAAGGAAAGAAAGAAGGAAGGAAGGAAAGAAGGAAGGAAGGAAGAAAAGAAAGAAAGAAAGAAGAAAGAAAGAAAGAAAGGAAGGAAGGAAGGAAGGAAGAAAAGAAAGAAAGAAAGAAAGAAAGAAGAAAGAAAGAAAGAAAGAAAGAAAGAAAGAAAGAAAGAGAAAGAAAGAAAGAAAGAAAGAAAGAAAAAAAGAAAGAAAGAAAGAAAGAAAGAAAGAAAGAAAGAAAGAAAGAAAGAAAGAAAGAAAGAAAGAAAGAAAGAAAAGACTAAACCTTTTTTTTTTGGCTATGGTTTTTCACTTTCCAAACTCTTTATACTGCATTGATTTCCCTGTTACCTTAATCACCTAGGCATTTTTAACCTAGAGTCTACAGACATCTAGATTGTACATGCATGGGTTTCAGGGAGTCCCTAACCCTCAGGAAGTAAGTATAAGTGTATTTCTCAGTGTGGATATATTGTTTTTTCAGAGAAGTCCCGCAGTTTTCATCAGGTTCTTAGAGTGTTCCGTGAATCAAAAGGAATCCCTTTTCCCCCCAATTAAGTCAAAGGGCCAAGCAGTGCCATGTCTTGTAAAGTTTGCAGTGTACTTTAATGCTACCTCAGGCTCTTGTTAAAATGCAGGTTATGATTTATTAGCTCCAAGCAAGTGCCATGTTGGTGTCCAAGGACTGCACTTTGGATAACAGAGGTACAGTACTCATAAAGTTTGATGTAGGAGACCTTTGCCTCTGAGCTCTTCGAGAGGCCACCGTTCCAGGAGCCGTTCCAAGTGGACGCCACCCAGAGAGCCACGACCGAGATGTTGTCTCCGTCACCTGATGCTGGGCAAGTCGCCTAACCCCTTTGAGCCTGTCTTCTTGTCTCCAAAAAGGCACTAACAATATTATCTGACAGGATCGTTGTGAATTACGTTAGATGCTGACTACAGGTCTTGGTATGGAGTAAATACTAGATAACTTTGTTCCCTATCTCCTCGCCTGAGCACCTCATGGTTCCTGTTACTCTAGTGAGGCGATTACTCAGGAGTTATAATCAGCAAAACTGAGGATAGCCTCTGGATAAGAAAAGTACAGTATTGCATATGTCCAGAATTTCCTTGAAAGAGTTCTATTTTAGTATCTCCTGGACTCGAGCAGAATTAGAGTTCCAGTCTTTTCCACCTTGCAAAGTTTATCAGTAAAGTCTCAAAAACTGGTTGCCCTGGGGAATGCTGCCTTTAAGCTAATTTGACCAATGTCCTCTCTCACTTGTATTTCAACTTCAACACTTATTTGAGCAAATTGTATCAGTTAATTGTCCCCTACTACAGCGAATACTGTGATATTCCAAAATTCTTATCCTCTCTCCCAACTCATTTTCAAGCTATTCTACCTGCTAGTTCTCACCTCTCTCTCTACCATAAAACCTGCAGTGTTGACCCTATTACTGCTGCTGAATGTAATTGCTTACATTATTTATATTAATTTTTGATCTGATGTATTACCTTGGTCACTCATCTCATTTTTTTGTCCTCAGATTGTCAAGAGGCAAATATTTCTAGGTTGCATTGCATCAAAACCCCCAAGTCTCAGGTGAAGCTGGGGGCTTAAATGCTTTTGAAGAGGTCATGGTTACTCTTTCTTGGAGTTTAGTTCACTGCTCTTGCTAATGAATGATTTCATGCTCTCATTAAGCTACAAAGGCAGGACAGTTTGGCCAGTACTTTATTATTATTATTATTACCAAAATATCAAGGTCATGATTAACATGGAACTTATACTAATTTGACCTACTATCAAATTCTTATTATTAATGAAGTCTCTGAGCAGATGGTAGTAAACAAATGTGATAGAAAACAGAGGTCCTAATCTATAAATTTTCAATTCTTGAAGTTGCCACTTGTAAAGAGAGATCACAGTATAAAAAATGGAGAGAAAGAAAGACTTCTGTGTTATTCTTGAAGACCATTAGTCTCAAGGTTACCAGCCAAGCATAATTCTTGTTTAATTCTCCCATTACCACCTAATCCTGTTTATGTCAGGAACACCTTTAATAGAATGTCACTTCAAATCACTGAAATCCAAAGACAGGCACTGTAATTTACATTAGCTACAAAATGAGCATCCTTTCCATGGGGACCCCTGAGCTAGCAAGTACATCAGTGACAATGCATGCTGCCTCTGAGATCTTTCTGGAAGCTGTAGCCATTAACTTGATTGATACCATCCAAAAAAAAAGGGGGGGGAATAAAGGTAAATTTCCTTTTTTCTAGAACATAGATCTGAGTGTTCTCCTCCTTTTTTCTGAAGGAGGTTCTGGGTGCTTATCCAGAAGGGAAGAAAAAGATTTGTTGTTTCTAGTACTATTGTTTGATTTTAACAATTCTGTTTAAAAAGAGAGGGTTTGACTTATCTATCCAATTTCTGGGTGTTAGTTCTGCTGTTCAGGGTGTTCTGATGTTCCCAGGTGACTCTGGCTATCTTCACTGAGTAGTGTGACCCCATGAGAGGAACTCCCCAAACGACAGAGTACTCAGATATATTGAAGAGATCTGCACCAGCATCTTTAACTCTGCTTTGGTCCTGATAAATATATGGAGGCCATGTATGTGACTAACCATTGGTAGCTAGAGGCAAGAAAATACAACAGAGTAGAATTCCATTGATAGAACCTCAAAAAGACAATTTTAAGAACAAATCTCTAGGAATAAAACCCCTTCTAGAAATACCATATAATTTTTCAGTAACTCAATTTTCACATTGTTAAGGCAAGGATATAAATTGTTGACTATGTCAATTGATGACAAGAACAAACTTGGTGATTGCTCTTAGCCATGAATTGGGCAAGTGGAATATTTTTTGATTCTAGAAGTAATTAAAATTTATGGACACCATTGTTAAGATGACTAATAGAATTTGTTGCATGGCCAACAATTGGGTAACTTACAACTGCACACACTTTGCAAGTGCAAAACCTCACAGCATTGTTTTCTACCTTTCCCAGCTAAGTTGCCCAGACCTCAAGGAGGATGAGGTGGGGACGAAAGGAGGCTGAGTAACACTTCTGTCTATCTCTACCTCAACAGAGTACTAAATGGAAGCAAGCACACTGTTAGATATATTCTTAGGAGTGTTACAGGAACTCAAGAGTCCTGAAAGGAGCCTGGCAGGGATTAAAGTGTGTCTCTTGAAGGAGGTAAATAAAACATTTAAAAGATGAGTAGAAGCTGACCAAAAAAGATGTGTGGAGAAGGGCATCCCAGTACTGGGACCCTGATCTCAGGATTATTACTCTTGTCACTGGGCCCTCATCCTTTTCACCTCCTGGATGCTCTCTCTCTGCCCCTGTGACCATCTCAATCTTTCTCCCTCTTCCAGAAAAGTGAAAGAAACAAAGGCCTTGTTCAGTACATACATCTCTCACTCCAGGTTCATATTAAAGTTTTTTGTGATTTCTTTTTCCTTAAGTGCTGCACAGATTGTTCTCTGTTAGATCAAAGACAGAATTATTTTTCATTTTCTCCTCACATCGTTTCTCCTAAAGACTAATAATTTAACCTTTTCTGGACAGCTGTTTCCCCAAATAACTTAAGAACAAAATTGTTACTCTGGATGAGCTTGCTTTAATGTCCTAGCAATCACCTACAGGAAAATTAATCAAACTGAAATGATGATTGGTATTTGAAAAAGAAGGCAGGGTCTCCAGAAAGACTGGTCCTAAACAGTTGCCAGGGAATTCTGGTGGCTCACCCAACACAGGGGTTGTAATATTTTGCAAAGAATTATCAAGAATGCATGACCCCTGGCTTTTCTGGTCATCTCCAAGATTGGCTTAGGTTCTTTTGTATCCTTGACATTTAGACATTTCTGAGAGATTTTGGTGACTATTTGAAGTCACTTTATAGTTTTACAAAATACTCAGCTCAGTCTAATGTTTCTTACGTCAGTGGGATAGGTTCTCTCTAGTCACAGGCCCCACATGACTGCCTGGTTTTTACATCTGTGTAACTCCCTGGTGTCTGCAGCCATTTAATGATACATACATACAACCACCGGAAAATCCTGGCATTTATATTTTATATTGTGGGGTCATCTTAGAAACCATGGTGTCGGAACACAAATCCTGGCTGCTAGAGCCACCTTTTCCTGAGAGATTTCTGAGACAGACGTATGTGCTGAAGAAGAAGGCAGATACAACTGTATTCGTGACTATCACTAGCTTGGGTTCTGGCAACTCCAAGTCCCGGTGGGGAATCTTTTTGAGCTGTGCTACATGATGGCGATGGTGGTGCCCCTCGCCTTTGACACTGTAAACCCATCCCCTGAATCTCAAAGCTCAGCACCAAGGCCAAGAGAGTAAAAATAAACTCTCAGGAAAAACAAAGAATAGAACATTTCCTTAATCCTTAAATAGAGGAGAGTCAGTCTGGGCACTCTTGGCATAGAATTCTTGCTAACATTACCAGTTCCATGAGGAGAAGAGAGCCCCCAGAGAAAAAAGAAAGCCAAAAAGACACCCCCCACCCCTGCCACCAACACATACGCTGACTCCGATCTTTAATCGCTCCCCCATAACTAGTCCTAGTCAGCACAGCCATCTAACATAACATCTTTGAGGCTAAGTCTTCTATGTCTCAGGGTTTACAGGGTGTTTCTGTGTGGCTGGAGAAAGGTGCTTAGCATTCAGCTTGCGCAGTGATCCTGGACAGGCTCTTGTTGGTTGGGGAGGATATTGCCTGGAAGTGGCTCCATGGAAAAATTCCGAGAGAAATATAGTAACTTGAATTATGGAGATCAGTTTTTTTTAATTATGTTTCTTTTTTTAAAGATTTTATTTATTTATTTGACAGAGAGAGAGAGAGCATACAAGTAGGCAGAGCAGCAGGTAGAAAGAGATGCAGGCTCCCTGCTGAGCAGAGAGCCCTGGGATCATGACCTGAGCTGAAGGCAGACGCTTAACCGACTGAGCCACCCAGGTGCCCCCTTTTTTGAAATTTCTTAATTTTTTAGAGCAAATAAAAAGTCCTCAATCTGGATTCTGAAACTTTCCATCAAATGGGCCCACTTTAGTTGTCCAACCCCATCTCTCTAGTTCCCTAAAACTTCCTCTTCCCCTAACCTCATCAGTTACTACATCCTAGAATAATGAAATCCTCCTTTCTGCAAATTCAAATCCCATGTACTCCGTAAGGTTCAAGCTAAGCTGATTCTTCCCCAAGAATCTTTTACCATGGCATCGTAGGACATCTGGATCTGTCCCACTCATCACAGTCCTCAGGAAAAATCTCCACATCGTGCCGCGTTACCATATCATCTTGTGAGTGTAATCAAGTTATTTCGAGCAGGTATGATTTGTTTCCCAGAAGAGGCATCAAGTTTGCAGCAAGTTTCTCTCAGGAGAAATTATTATCTTTTTTGCATCTCCAGAGCACTAGTAAATCATGCTTTCATTCCATTTGCAAATGTGTGCGACTAAACGAATAGATGAATGAAACTGCCGATCTCCAAATTAGTTCATCTGCAGGTGAGAGCGAATAATGTCGGGTCAAATAGGCAAGACAAAACCAGGTAACGTGTAAGAGACCCATAGCAATTTCCAATAGGCGGCCCAAAATGAGTTTTTTGAATCAATTCTTCAGTTGTTTGGGAAGTGGTTCTTGTATAAACCAGATATTGATATTCTCCCTGATTCCTGACACAACTGTATTTTTCATTGTCATTGACACAATCAACTCTTCATTTATTAATTTTTTGTCTTACATGTTTTTTATGGGAAGATCAGACAGACAATTTGGGTTTTAATAAAGAAAAGATTAAAATCACACATAATACTACCACTTAGAGATAACTATGAACAACTGCCATTCTTGTGTATGTACACCTCTTAAATATAAAAATAAAATTATATTGTACATCATAGCCTATGAATTATTTTCACTTCATTTATTGTTAACCTGATTTAATGGCCATATGGCATTCTACTGTATTAATAGAATATATTTTCTTACTAAAAGCTTTTTTTTTCTATTTCTGGACATTGTTTACTTTATACTCTTCTATTGTTATAAACTATCTCTTCAATGAATATCTTTGAGACAAATCTTTTTGTATACTTTTAATCATTCTGTTAAGACATACACCTCTCTGTCCAAGGATCTGGATAAATTTAAGGACGCAATGCTATTGAATGGGACCCTTCTCCCCTCCTCACATTTTTGCTCCTGCCCATAATAGAGACTGAACATGCCCCCAGCTTCTTCATTCAAGAAGTGTGAGAGAAGATACATCTGACCTTTCTGCATCCCATCCTCCACCCTCTCCCAGGAGGAAGGGTGGCTGATCTAATGGGCCAGAGGGCACCTTCCACTAGCAGTTAAGATTTTTATTTTTTTTAAAAGATTTTATTAATTTATTTTAGAGAGAGAGAGCACAAGTAGGGGGAGCGGCAGGCAGAGGGAGAAACAGGCTCCTCGCTGAGCAAGGAGCCCGATGTGGGACTCAGTTGATCTCAGGACCCTGGGATCCTGACCTGGGCCAAAGGCAGATGCTTAATCAACTGAGCCACCTGGGCGTCCCAAGATTTTTAAAATAAGAGTCAGCTTTGTGTGCATTGTGTCTCCTGCCTTGTCTCGTACTTCCAGCATCTTGTACTTCTGCCTGGGCCTGACCGTCCATCTAGCTCTCTCTGGCCCAGCCATACTCTCTTTGTTCTGTGACTGAGTGGTGGGTGAATTGAAACCACAATTCTCTCTCTTGGTTTCAGGTTCTTGTGGTTGGGTGGATAAACAGAGTCAGGTTAAGAGGTTAGGGATTAAGAAATAAGAAGTCTTACTTAAGACTCCTGAGCTAAGCCATGTTTCGGGCTTGTTACAGTGTGTCAGTGTGTATGTGAAAGGGGTGGTATTAAGCACTGGCCAATATTAAATAAACCAGCCCTTATTTCTCCATCATTTCTTTTGTGCATTCTCTCTCATTGGTAAAACCTAGACCAAAGAGTAGGTAAGTACTGAAATAAAAAAAATCTATGCCTATTTCCTTAAGACAGCACTGTGGGCATGCGAAAGACTCAGAGCATATTATCAAGTACATTTGTCATGTTTTTGGCAGGAAGTTTTTAAGGCTCACGTACTCATGGTTAAATCGATTGAATACTTTCTTTATGGTTTCAGCCCTTGGTATCCGGGTTGGAAAGGCTTGCCTTAGTCCATGAATCTTTCCTCCAGGTAGGTTTTGAGTTTCATTTTTGTTTTGAAATAACTTGACCCTTTATTTTGGTTCAAGATATGAAGCCGGGGGGGGGGGGGTGTCTCAGTTCATTATGTCCCCAAAGGTGAACCAATCACATTTTATTAAATGATTATTCTTCTACATATATATTTAGATCCCTTTCTAGACTCTCTATTCTTTTTTCTTCATCTGTTATTCTTGTTATCTGAGCTGACCAGGAAACATTCTGCTGGTCTTCGTGATATTAGCAAGTAAACGTGGAAAAATAATATTAAAGATTAGATTTGTAAGAAAATTTAAGGAAAAGTTTTACCCCGCACAGAATGGTGAATTCAGAGTTTTACAAAGTCTTATTTAAAAGAGGAAATGAGGGACGCCTGGGTGGCTCAGTCAGTTAAGCGTCTCCCTTCGGCTCAGGTCATGATCCCAGGGTCCTGGGATCCAGTCCCGCATTGGGCTCCTTGCTCAGCGGTCGCCTGCTTCTCCCTCTGCCTGCCCCTCCCCCTGCTTGTGCTTGCTCTCTCTCACTCTCTCTCTCTGACAAATAAATAAAAAATCTTTTAAAAAAATAAAAGAGGAAGTGATTGGCATATAAATATATGGATAGAGCTAATATAACCGAAAAAGGAATGTGTCCATGATAAGGAGCTTTGGCCATAAATAGACTAAAGGAGGGGCGCCTGGGTGGCTCAATCGTTAAGCATCTGCCTTCGGCTCAGGTCATGAACCCAGGGTCCTGGGATCGAGCCCCGCATCAGGCTCCCTCCTCGGCGGGAAGCCTGCTTCTCCCTCTCCCACTCCCCCTGCTTGTGTTCCCTCTCTCGCTGTCTCTCTCTGTCAAATAAATAAATAAAATAAAATCTTTAAAAAAAAAAATAGACTAAAGGAGGACCACAAAGACAAGCAAATGCAGGGGAAGGTCATGTTTTTGCTCCCTGGAAAAAGGGTTCTGTAGCTCCAGACTTGACTTATCATTGCCAGAGATAACTATTCTCTCATAGTGACAAATGGACCAGCCTCAGGACAGAACGTCCGTCACTAAATATTTGAATTTTACTGTCTCCCCTGGCTCTGACTTGCTGTGGATGAGCAAATCTCTGAATAAAAGCTGGCTTCCTATTGGCTCGTCACCAGAAAGAGGAGGTCCTGGCCTGGGGATGTGTTCCTCTGGTGCTTTGGCAATTATATCTCTCATTGTACATTTTTTAACTGCTGTCCTCTAGTGAGCTCATTTGTGTTGGTGTCATTGAGATTTGGGGCTTCACATATAAAAGCAACACAATGACTCAGGAGTTTTCTCTGAGCAGAGCTAATAGAATTCACGTAATAGTAATCAGATATGCAACCCCGGTCTTGACTGAACCAAACAATCTAGATTTCCAAAAATGCACTTTCTCTATTTCCATCAATTAGTGTTCATTCCCCACCTTTTTGTGTTTAAATGGCAAGAGAACAGGATCACTGGGAGGCCCATTTAGTAATACCAAATGATTTTAGGACAGGTTTAAAATAAGAAAACACAGATATTAATTATTTACCCACAAGGAAGATTCTCAACTTAACAATGTGTTAACTCCTCTTAGGGAAAAAAAAAAATCCCAAGAAAATCATACATGTTTGTAGCCATTTGCATTGCATCAGCTTCCAGAGGTCCTCAAGTTTAAGTAAAAATTGGTGAACGACTCAAAGAAAGAAAAGTTGGAGTCGCTATGTAAAAGAATCCTATTTAATTTGCTTTTCAAATCATGAAAAACAAGTGAATCTAATTGCTTAGCAGTTCCCCATCCATCAGGTAGGAAGAGATGAGGGGAAAAAAAGGAAATTACTTTGCAAATCTGTTTCTTTTCTTTCTGAGACAATCTCATTGGAGGTGATGGCTCAAAAAGTACTTGTTTTCTCTCAAATTCTTTTCTCTGTGATCCAATAAAAGTGGAAATTATTTTTAAAGATTTGTTATGAGGGTAAAGAAATATGGTGTATTTCTTGTGGTCTTAAATTTTGAGGAGGGTGGGGTGGTGCTTTATTACAAGTTAGCAACTCCAGAAGACACTAAAAAGTCTCTCACTAGATAATAAACTATCCCACCTTCTTCTTTCTTTTCTCATTCTCTCCATCCTGTTTAATTTCCTTCCTCACTAAGTCAGAAGTGATTGGATGACCCCCTCCTTCCCTGTATGCCTTTCCAACTAACATCATGACTTACTTTCCCCTCCAGTGTTGCCCTTAATATGTTTTTACCTTACAAAAATATTCAAAAGGGGATCATTTATTTGGAGTGATATGTTATTTGTGATTATCTAAACTTGGGAATTGGTATTACAAAATTAAGTACATTTCAGCCTGCTCAGAAAATTGTTTTTCTGCAGGTAGTTTTTTTTTTTTTCCCTTACTTAAAAATAAAAGTACTAAAATCTCATTAATAGTCAAATTTGATAAATTGTGTTTTGGTACAAAATGTATCAGGGAGAAAGAGTAACTTCGTACCGATTTGTCTACAAGACCCGTGCCTGAAAGTTCTGCTTTATTGAATTTGGCTTTCTCTTTCTCTCTAATAAAAAGAATTTATGGACATATTTTTTTACAAGCCAGCAAAAGCCATCCCATGCCCCATGCCTGAGGCCTGCTCATGTCACATCCACTGTCAACAATTGTGACCCTCCATGTTTCTCATCATATTTCTAAATGCTAAGTTTATTTCTTAATAGAACAGAATTTTTAACTCTAGATATTATCTCATGACTCTTTTCTTTGGCAGATGGAATTTTTCACGTTCATCTTCCCCTGTTCCCACCATATACTTCCCCTCATACCAATACAGCCATACCAAAATCTTTGCTTCAATTAATACTCAGGGTTTAACTATGATGAGTATGCAGATACTATTCACTGATGAGCCACTAGTGCGATTTACTTTGCTAAAGAGCATGTTTTGGTTCTTTGTTTTAAGGAGAATTCGCTCAAATAGCATTGGTAACAGAGGAATGATGTCAGTACAGCCCATAAGTCACACTGGTTCCTATGATATTTGTCACAGAATGTTAATATTTTGAGGCCGCTAGGGGGAAAAAGTGATCTCACAGTTAAAACAAAACCTCAGGGCGCCTGGGTGGCTCAGTTGGTTAAGCATCTGCTTTCGGATCAGGTCATGATCCGAGGGCCCTGGGATCGAGTCCCACATTGGGCTCCCCCTGCTCTGTGGGGAACCTGCTTCTCCTTCTCCCTCTGCCTGCCACTCCCCCTGCTTGTGCTCTCTCTCTCTCTCTGTCAAATAAATAAATAAATAAAAATCTATAATAAAACCTCAGTATTATACAAGTATTTTACAAAACTGCTGAAAATCCTTTAAATACCCTTTTTTGGAGCAAGAAGTTGCTGGTTTAGTGGGTGCAAGAACTACTAAACTTTCAATAATTTTTAAACAGAATTATGTTAAGTATTTTGGGAAGCTAAGTGCAGAAGACATTCCCTCCGGTATTAAAAAATTATTGATGGAGAAGTCTCTTCCTGTGTCAAATTTTTAATTTTGATGAAATTGATCACTCACAAAATAAGAATAAGCCAGATAATCTAAAAACAAACAAACAAACAACAACAACAAAAGAACTTTATTTTTTAAACCCATCAAAGACCTAAGGTCTGAAGGTAACACAATCAATTAAAATATGAGACATGCCAAGTTCTCTTAGGGGTGTTGGAACCCATGGATATTTTCATTTTCAGCAGAATAGAAGAGAAAACTGCCATAAAAATGGTGGGAAGAAAACAGGTGAACTTATATGGATTTTTAAATGTTGCGTGTAGGTGGGTGTAAGAGTTTGGAGACCTCCAGGGTCCTATACATGGGTGACTCCAAACTACCCTCCTAACCCCTTTACACAGGCCTTCACTGGGCACTCAGCAAGGCAGGAGAATGGAGAGACCCTTCTGTGGTACAAGTGCCCCAGCCTGCTGTCCTCTGAGGACAAAGCAAAAGAACTAAGAGAAACTCTCCCACACTCCAGGCCTTGTACTGAATATGAGATGGTAGCAGTCTATTTCGGCGGTGGAGCAGGGTAGCTGAAAAAGACCCTTCTGAGGCACACACATGGAGCCTTCCTAAGTATGATGGCAGGAGGAAGAAACTTCACAGGAACTCCAAGCCTTCCACCAAGCGCTAAAGAATGGCAGTCAGCTACTGGAGGAGGACCAAGGGCTGAGGAAACCCCCCCCACACTGTACAGAGCCATGATGGTGTAGGAGGAAACTGAGGGGAAACCCAGCGTCCCAGGTCTGACACTGGAGATCGAGCAGTGGCTTCTACCACAGAAGAGGTTGGAAACAGACCTGCATATAGATCAAATAGTTTCAGACAAAGAGACCGAAGCAATTCAATGCAGAAATTGAAATTTTTCAGCATAGTGCTTGAGGAACTGGATATCCATGTAGAAAAAAAGAACATGTCACATCATAAAGGAAAAATAACTTGTGATTGATTATACACTTAGACCTAAAGCTAGAACTATAAAATTTCTAGAAGATAACATGGGAGGACCTTCACTACTTTGATTTAAGCAAAGCTTTCTTAGAGCAGATTCACTAAGCATTAACCATAAAAGAAAAGTATCGATAAGCTTCATGTCATCAAAACTAAAACCTATGCTCATGAAAACTGACCGTTAAGAAAATAAACAAGCAAGTCGCAGATTGGAGAAAGTATTCTTACCTGAGCTGAGATTAAGAGCCAGACACTTAGCCAACTGAGCCACGCAAGCACCCCTGGAGAAAGTATTCTTAATGCAAATATCTGACAAAGTATTTTTTTCCCAGAATATATAAAGAACTTTTACAACTTTATAATAAAAAGACAAAAAATCCAATGTGTAAAAGATTTGACGGATACTTCACCAGAGAAGATATATAAATGGCCAATAAGCACATGCAAAGGTACTCAATACCATTAATCATCAGGAAAATGCAATTTAAAACCACAAAGAGAATCTACTACATACCATCTAGAATGGTTACACTGAAAAAGATTGATAACACCAAATGTTAGAAAGGATGGAGAGCAACTAGAACTCTTGTTTATTGCTCTGAGCGTGTTAAATAGTATAACAACTTTGGAAAATGGTTTGGCAATTTCTTATGAAGCCCAGAATATACTTATCAAACAACTCAGCAATTGTACTCTTAAGTACAATAATTTTTATAGCAGTTTTATTCATAATGGCCCCAAACTGGAAACAAGCCAGTTGTCTCCCAATATGAGAATAGTTCAACAAGACTTGGTATAGGCATCCAATTAAATACTACTCAGTAATAAAAAAGAACAAATTGCTGAAACATGCAACAATATCGGTAAATCTAGAGATTCATCATTATAAAATTTACCAAAACCATTATGCTAAAATGAAAGAAGAGAGACCCAACAGAGTATTTATTACATGAATCTAGTTATATAAGCTTCTAGGACAGGCAAAATAAATCTAGGGTATTTGTTTCAGGTGGGGCTTTAACTGAGAAGGGGCATGTGGTGATAAAAATATTCTGTGCCTTGTTAGAGGTGTGGATTATACTAATTTATGCATTTGTCAAAATTTTTGATATGTACACTCAAGATTTCTGTATTTCTCTGTACACAAATTATATTCAACAACAACAACAATTTTTTTTAAGTTTTCCAATCTTATATTTTGTCAAATAGACATCACCTGATACATTTTTCCCTCTATGGAGTTAACTTAATGTAGCCAGATTTGAGTTACCTTTTAAAGAACTTTAAAGAATGTCTTTTCTACCCCAAAGACTTTGGGGATTTAAATAATTCATGTTAACAGATATGAACCAACTTTAAATTGAACTAAGCCAACTTAGTGAGTGAAGTTCATTCATTAACAGGTGTAAGGCAGCTGTCCAGTGGGGAAGAGTCTGAGCATGACAAGAAGCCTGGCTAATGCATTCATTATCTCATGAAGCATGATTTCACAGTGCTGCGAATGCGTTAAGCTTTTTAAGCCAGAGGACTTAATCCCTATTTTGTTGTGATGCCTTAAACAATGGAATATGCCAAAATATTTAGTCAACATATGTTTACTAAGAACTCACAGAAGACATAACCCTACCCAGGACTGCTTTGCAAACACCAATAGAGTGCTGAGACTAATTTGTTAACAAACATATCAATGTCATTTATCTAAGTCAGCGTTGTCCTTGTGAGTCCTTGGATCTAGGTTTGCATTTTAAATTGTATGTTTTTTGCGTAAAACTTTGAGTGCTAATTTAAAAAATCACACTAAAAAAAGAAAATCTGGTAAACACTGGTTTGCAATAAAAAAACAACACACACACACCTTGCAAAAACATGTGAAAAAATACTTACAGATTTTTAAAAACAGGCTTAACTATATTCTTTATCCAAATATAGTTCCAAATTATACTTGATTATTATTTTTAAAAATAATACCCTTCAAAGATGGTGATTTGCTACTATTGACAATATTTAAGAGCTCCATTTGTAGGTCCTGGTGTTATTTCTAAGAACTACATCTTTAATTTAGTTGAAAATATTAAATAAGTAGTTCCAAGGTAATTGGCACTGTGGTGGGAACTAGGGAAATAATATAAAAAATATACAACTTCTACCTACAACTGCTTCAACCCTCAAGAGACTCAGAAACACCCCATGATAATATAACTTCTTAAGTCCATGCTAGAATTATGTAGAAGTTGCTATGTGGTCAGTGAAGGAGTAAATAACTTCATCTGGATAGCTTCACAGAGGCAGTAACAAAGAAGGAATATGAGTTTGGTAGGCAAACAAGGCAGGGGAAGTTATCCCTAAGAGAAAGAATAGCATATCTGAAAGCACAAAGGCAAAGAGCCAAGAAAGGTATGCTATATTTAGAGATTTGCAAAGACTCCAATGTCTGAAGCC
The DNA here is from genome assembly GCF_964656455.1 of Halichoerus grypus. Lineage (NCBI taxonomy): Eukaryota > Metazoa > Chordata > Mammalia > Carnivora > Phocidae > Halichoerus > Halichoerus grypus. The sequence goes on from NC_135714.1 coordinate 121,108,134, forward strand.
TAGAGGTACAGAAAAGTAGCTGGAGAGTCAGATAATGAAAATGGTCTTATGAAACAAGTTAGGAGTTTTAGTTTTATTCTATATGAGAACAAGAAACAAAGATTCTTAAGCAGGGGGCTGCCATGTCCGTATTTATATTTTAGAAACATCTCTCTACTGCCAGTGTCCAAGATGGACTTAAAGTTCCCTTCAGCTTGACTAGACTTTAGATGGATTTCTTTCTGTCTATAAGCCCCTGACCTCCCTTTTCGTAGAGCATTTACTTTAAAAAACTTGTAATTGCAATTTCTTTCTCTGTCCTCTTGAAATGTATGTAAATCTCCTTAAAAGCCTCTTGCCAGTTTTACAATCCAGAGAATGTCTTTCTCAAGGACCTGAGAGCCATCCTTTCGAGATGTAATCATCAAGGAAGACTGCTCCCTATCTCCCAGTCTCTGTGGGAGGTGGGAGCCTAACTTCCATGGGCTACTTGTTCCAACTTGAGTTGTAAAACCTCCTCTTATCATGAAGTTAAGGGAAAGTTTACTTTTTGGGGGGTGAGGCCAATTAGCAAACATGTGACAGGGTGACATATACTTCCTCTCATCCCAGTTCTTCAAACATCTCCAGCCTTTTGTTTTAGCAGAGTGGAGTTCAGTCTCTCCTCCTTCTGGAAATAGTCTTGAATACAAGTCTTCCTTTCCTGTTAACTTTGTCTAGCACAGTTTTTTACTTTGACACCAGCTTGGACAATGGTTTTATAAATAATGGATAAAGATGAGAGGGCACTTGGTGCAGGGGACTCATTATGAATCCATTAAGATAATCCAGGCACAGCCACTGAGACTCCATTAAGAAATTAGCAGAGGAAGAGACAGAAATAAGAAATATTTAGAGGGTAGAATCTATAGGACTTGGGGACGATGGATTTGTGAAGATGTGATTGGAGACTGATTCTCAGAAAAGGTGGAGTGGAGAATCAAACTTCTGACTGGGTGAATGGTCCTAAAACTCACTGATGGAGAGAATAAAAAACACTCGTGTGTGAAAATGGAGATGGGTAACTACGTTTTTCTCCTGACATTCTGGGCTGATATTTGGAGGCCTGCACAAGCTACACACCTCAAAGTTCCCCTTTCTTTCCCACAGAAGAAAGAACATGGTCATAGGTAATGTGGGCCAACCTCATCTTGAGAAAAATGGAAGTTCTCTAATATAGTTGTTTCTTTCGGAGCTTCCCAGAAGTTCTTGTAAACATGTTGCTGGCTGCTGAGAAGTTATCAGGGGATAAGCACCTTGCATCTCATCCCTGCATTGATCAAGGCAGTCCCATCACTTCCATCATTTGATTAGATTTAATGCTGGAACCAAAAGTCCATCTGAGAGATACTGGCAAATAATAGCATTGAACAGATTCAGATTTCTGCATATTTCCAGCCAGAACATAAAACTCTGTCTCCAGGGCCATTCTTGACATCTCACCAGCAGACGGTGTCAGAGTTGATTGCTGCGCTCTTGTACCAGCATATAAAATCTAAAGCAGCTATCCAAGGGTGCATTAAATATAAAACGCCTGAGTCATTCTGTCTTACACGGAAACATATGGGAGTCTTTGCTTCCTAATAAAGAAAACAATGGGGGTGGAAGCAGTCACCCCGGGATTAATCTGAATCACAAAGCTTCCAGACTCAGCAAACAGCTTGAAATGTGCAACAGTTTTAGGCCTAGGCTGTTAACTTTCAAGCATAATGGAAATTTGGAGGGGCAGTATTTATTTTCCCCAAATTTCCAATCAACTCAATTCGTCTTTGGCCCAAGAAGCCCAGATGAGCTCCTCAGCTTAATATTAAGCTTCTTTAGACAATACCTTAGTAATCACTTCCGGCGCACGCTTTATTTCTCTGAATACCAAGCCTTGCTTATGCCTACATGATAGCCATCCTCCCACCATGGAAAATCCAGAATGAATATGCTTGGTCCCATCTTCCCATTTGAAATTTTTGCATCAACTTGATGTGGTAAGGCCCTTGGGCTCAATCAACTGAACTAAACTGTACTTGGAATGGGGTCAGGAGTTCAAGAACAGAGAGCAAGTGCTTTGAAACTGGGGTGATTCTTAAATTCCAGAGGTTCTGTCTTTGTCTTAGAAACAGTTGAACTGGTGGCATTGTATTCATGGAATTGGATTGGAGCCGCTGCATGATGAGCTATGCTGCTCCCACGTGGGAAAGTGCAGAGAAGAGAAAGAGTGCTTTTGCCCTTCCAGATGTAAACTTATGGAAGCTTATCCTCTGTGAATGTATGCAAGTTCAATATTAATCCTATAGGTCAGAGAATGGAGCTGCTTTGTACATGTTGACCTTCTTTCCTTCCTTGCTTCCTTCCTTTTGTTTGCTCTTCCTTCTCCCCTCCCTCCCTCCTTCCCTCCCTCCCTCCCTTGTTCTCTTCCTCCCTCCCTGTTCTCTTCCTCCCTCCCTGTTCTCTTCCTCCCTCACTTCCTTCCTTCCTTCCTCCCTCACTTCCTTCCTTCCTTCCTTCCTTCCTTCCTCCCTCCCTCCCTCCCTTTTGTCTGTCCTTCCTCCCAGAGTGGTGAGAGACCACCAACGTGTTCTACTGGTGCTTGATACTGTTGGCAAATTACTGAGGCCTTGAAATACTTCCAACCTAATTGTCTAAAAAATTCATTTCTTACTAAAATCAAGATAAAACTTTAAGGCTTCTAGTAGAAATCTTCTACCTTTGAAGGACTAGACATAAATTGCATTGAGGTTATTATTTACTATGTTCTAAAGTATTGAAGAGTAGTTTATTTTCATGTCAGTAGTCATATAACCAGGGCCCTCTAGTGAAATAGAAAATTCTTATTCCTTTCTTTGCTGTTCAGTATCATAACTCAAAATAATAGAACTCCAAACAATTGAGTCTCAGGAACATAGTTACGTAGAAAACATTTGCAGTTCTAAGTTGGAGTATGGAAATGTTGGCTAAAGTTGAAATAGTCACAACATACCATTTAATTATCACTTAGGACCTGACTGACAGCAGACAGTTTTACTTTCCCCAAAGGCCTATCCCTCTCATTCTACACAGTCATCAACCACCTGCATTTCCCAGGTCATCCATGCCAGTCCTTGATGACAATCCCAACAGAGTTAGTTCCATGAATGGGAATTCAATGGATGGTAGCACCAGAGGTTCAAACTAAAAACAACGGAAGGAAAGAACAAAACCCTACAGATAATGGGCTTTTATGGCGTGGGTCTGATGCATCTTGCTGACCTAAAAATAGTTTTTTTTTTTTATGCATCTGAGGCTTACTATCCAGTCACCAAAAGTTTGTTTCTGTCTCCACTTCAGGTAGGTAAATGCCAAGGCACCTTCTTGAAGTAGGATACATAAACCGCCAGTCTCTTATGAATGACTTTAAGGGAGTGAAATAAGTATTTTACAGCCTTTTGGGGCCTGTTAACCATAAGGGGAGCAAATTAATTGAATACTTAGTGGACTTCAGCAAAATACCAATTCCATCTGCTTGATAGTCATACATGTCTGCTCTGGAGTGAAGAGTAAAATGACTTATACCTAAATTAATGTTCTGATAAGATGCTTTGATAGTTTACAGTATAAATTAACCACAAACCAATCTTTAATCATGACATGTGCATCTCTGTTAGTATCAGAAGCTTAAACATTGCCAAAACACATTCTTTCAGAGATTTTTGTTTTTTAAAGGTATAGAAAATTCCAATAAACTATAAATCCCCAAAAGAGAATTAATATTCATAATTATAAGGTCCCATGTATGTAAGTCATACTTTTCTGGGAATGAGATTGAAATAAAGAAGGATAATATGCTAATCAGTATTTCTAAGTCAGTAGATAGTACTTGTATTTGAACCCCTGCAAAGCAATGGAAGTTTTATTTGTATGAAAAATAAGCTATGTTAAAAATATATTTTTAACTTCCAAATGTAGATAGACCGATCATTGCTGAAAGTTTCAAAGGACTTTTATTTTTTTTTACTTTTTTTAAAAGATTTTATTTCTTTATTTGACAGAGAAATAGAGAGAGAGCACAAGTAGGCAGAGAGGCAGGCAGAGGGAGAGGGAGAAGCAGGCTCTCCGCTGAGCAGGGAGCCCAACGCAGGGCTCGATCTCAGGACCCTGGGATCATGACCTGAGCTGAAGGCAGATGCTTAACTGACTGAGCCATCCAGGTGCCCCTCAAAGGACTTTTATGATACTCTAATACCATAAATGCAGATTTCACAATTACTACTCTGAATAGGGAAAGCAATATTTTCTGTTTAAAAGTATATCTTTTATTTAAGTGTATATTTTAAAGTCATGCTCTAATATTTCTGAGATTTTATAATTCCAAAGTCTTGAAAGTATTCCAGGGGTGCCTGGGTGGCTCAGTCGGTTAAGCATCTGCCTTTGGCTCAGGTCATGATTCTAGGGTCCTGGGATCGAGCCCCACGTCGGGCTCTCTGCTTAGTGGGGAGCCTGATTCTCCCTCTCCCTCTGCTGCTCCCCCTGCTTGTGCTCTCCCTCTCTCTCTGTCAAATAAATAAATAAAATATTTTTAAAAAAGAAAGTATTCTAGGTCAAAAAGGAGATTACAAATGTTTCAAGGTACAAGCCATGTTCTCAAGGTAAAAGCTGAATGTGTAAAGGTAAACAAGGTATACAAACTATTGCAATAACTTTAAGTACAAGATAGAAAAGAGGCTTTAGAAGCAAACAATATGGTGGCTAGTCTGTGGGAAGGATAAAATAGGAATTGTGCCAATCGCACCATAAAAGTAATCATGGTTTTTCATACTGTAGAAATGTAGACATATTACGTGGTAAGGACTTTTTCTGCTTCTTGCTGTGGATTAAAAAAGCAAAACAAAACAAGGGCAGCTATAAATGAGAAGAGCATACAGTATGGAAAATGTTCCTTTTCTGTACTGTTTAAAAGAACTAAAACAGGCATAATAGAAAGTCCCCAATTTTTCCTGTGTCTCCTTCCCCCTTCCCTCTCTCCCTCCCTCCATGCTTTCCTTCCTTCCTCTCTCCCTCGCTTGCTTTCTTGCTTTTTGCTCCCTCCATACACTCCCTCTCATAGCGCTTAACCACCATACTGAAAGGCTTTGCAAAAACAGGTCTCAGAAAGTCCTGTTAGGACAGACATTGGAATGGCATTGAATTAATAGTCTTGAGCAAGAGCCACAAGCCAAACCTCAAGGACATGTGTCCTCTTCTTACCTTCTGGAACTCCAACTTGCTTCTACTCAGGAGTTACCTGTCTTCAGTGCTCCCTGATGCTTATCAGCTGAATAAAGCCCTCAACCTTGGCTTGAGTCACCTTTTTTTTTTCTGCAAGAGTCTATTTGTTGTCTCTAAGAAATGGAAGTCAATGAAAAATTATAAAATTGCTGCCTGAAAGGAATTTGACACCAGAACTGCTCTGAACAATCAAAAAAGAATGTAAGATACCAATGTCTTAAAAATGTTTTGAATAGGGGTGCCTGGGTGGCAGAGTCTGTTAAGCCTCTGACTCTTGGTTTCAGCTCGGGTTGTGATCTCGGGATCCTGAGATCGAGCCCCACATTGGGCTCCATGCTCAGCACAGAGTCTGCTTAGGGGTCTCTCTCCCTCTCCCCACCCACCATGATTTCTGTCTCTCTAAAATAAATAAATAAATTTTAATTTTTAAAAAAAATTTTACTATTTATTTGACAGAGAGAGACACAGCGAGAGAGGGAACACAAGCAGAGGGAGTGGGAGAGGGAGAAGCAGGCTTCCTGCAGAGCAGGGAGCCTGATGCGGGGCTCAATCCCAGGACCCTGGGATCATGACCTGAGCCGAAGGCAGACACTTAACAACTGAGCCACCCAGGTGCCCCTAAATAAATAAATCTTTAAAAAAATTGTTTTATATATAAACTAAAAGATTTAAGGAGTGTGTTTTTTCTTAAGCTTGGGGACATAAATTGAATAAATAAGCTCCCTAATTATAAATAAACACACCCTAACAATTATGTTTGACCTAATGTAAATAGTATCAAAGAGTTTTATTTGTATAGAAGAAAACATTACTGAGTGGAAAGACACAGTATTCTCTTACTCTGTTAAATATACCTAGAAGCACTAACTCAACTAAGACAGCAACACCTGCCAGATAGCTCTATTTAGAGGCAACAAAACTAGCAAGAGATAGAGACTGTTATAAACTATCCAAATATTTTTCTTCACTGTTGCTTGGTTAGAACATCCTCTAGATCTCTCCATTATAAAAAACATTTAAGGTCTTTTAAAAATACATATGATTATTTAGAACCATAGCACCATAATATTGGCCCATTTATACCCTTCTGGTTCTCATTCCAAAGCTCTATGAAGTTTCAAGAGTTTGTGAAGAGCTTGGGCACTTCCAGGGTAAATATTTTGTTAGAAATAAATTCTCTACTCCTCATAAGAAAATGTGTATGTATATTTTAGGTACTTAGATCTACTTCTATTTTTTTTTAAAGATTTATTTATTTGACAGAGAGAGAGATAGCGAGAGTGAGAGAGGGAACACAAGCAGAGGGAGTGGGAGAGGGAGAAGCAGGCTTCCCGCAGAGCAGGGAGCCCAATGCGGGGCTCGATGCCAGGACCCTGGGATCATGACCTGAGCCGAAGGCAGACGCTTAACGACCGAGCCACCCAGGCGCCCCACTTAGATCTACTTCTAATCAGTTTAATTGACTTTATCTAGAGAAATCAAAGGAAAATTACATGATACACCAAGACATATATACTTAGGAATTCGTTTGGAAAGTAGCTATGATAATAAAGTTTGTGCATTCAGTTGTAAGTCACCATTGATTAAGCAATTCCAAATGGCTACTTATAATTAAGGATTCCAATTTGGCTGTGCTCTAAGAGGCCCTGGAGAAAAAATAGGAAATGAAAGAACATCCAAATGAAATACACTTTATTAAGATATGGATTTTTTTTCCATTTGTAGGTTTACACTTCATTTATTTTAGAAAATTAAAGTTTTAACCTAATTTAGCTAAGATAGTGAACTACAAAGAACTAATAAAGATAAATTTGTGATTCACTACAAATTTTGGAAAACACTGGAGGCATTGATTACATATCAAACCACACCAGGGCATCATGAATGAAGAAATGTTTTTGTTCTTTTTTTATTGTGATATTTTTGGTCTTGGCTGATTTTATAGCAACATCAAAAGCTGTAAGAAGAAGGAACATACATTGAGGGCCTATTCTGTGCCAGACACTGCTAAAAGGGACCTTTTTCTATAATCCTTAAATAGCATTAAGAAATAGGCATTATAATCTTGAAAACATGATGCTCAGAAAGGCTAAATAACTAATCCCAGGTTTAAAAAAAAGATATAAAAGTCATCATTGGAAACCAAGACTTTTTTAGTTAAGCACTTGTTTGACAATGAAAAGATTAGATATCGTGGCATGTGGATTGAGATTTCCTGAAATTTTTTGAGATTTTTGATTTAGCTGCTTTGTGTGTGTGTATATGTGTATATATAAATATATATGTAAAATCATAATATGTGTAATTATAGTTATACCGTATGGTTACATGTATTAAGATTATAATTGTAATTTCCCTCAAATGTTAAAAAATTATTTCTTATGTCAAATCTGTAATAGCTAGTCCTGATTGTTGGGTGGTTCTGCTAATGATGATTCAGTCAAGCTTCTTACATCTTCTTACTCTACCATCTTCAGCACTTGGCATCTGTTAGTTGCTTTAAGATGGCAGAGGGAGAAAGAGCATGAGAGGTGTTTCCTTTTTTTAAAAGTTTGTCCAGTTTTTATTAACCATTTTTTTTAAAGATTTTATTTATTTATTTACTTGAGACAGAGAGAGAGAAACAGCATGAGAGTGGAGAGGGTCAGAGGGAGAAGCAGGCTCCCTGCTGAGCCAGGAGCCCGATGTGGGACTCGATCCCAGGACTCCGGGATCGTGACCTGAGCTGAAGGCAGTCGCTTAACCAATTGAGCCACCCAGGCGCCTTTTATTAACCATTTTTAAGTGTGCAATTCGTGGGCATTAATTATACTCACAATGTTTTGCAATCATTACTGCTATTTCCAAAAGGTTGTTACATTTTTAAAAAGCTGTATAAAAACAACAACACACACACACACACACAGAATATGCAACAGACTACATGTTGCCCTCAAAGCCTGAAATATTTGTTTATTTATTATTTATTGAAAATATTATTTTATTTTATTTTATTATGTTATGTTAGTCACCATACATTACATCATTAGTTTTTGATGTAGTGTTCCATGCTTCATTGTTTGTGCATAACACCCAGTGCTCCATTCAGTATGTGCCCTCTTTAATACCCATCACCAGGCTAACCCCCTTCCCCTCTAGAACCCTCAGTTTGTTTCTCAGAGTCCATAGTCTCTCATGGTTCTTCTTCTTTTTTTTTTTTTTCTTAAAGATTTTATTTGTCAGAGAGAGGGAGAGAGAGAGAGAGAGCACGTGTGCACAAGCAGGGGGAGCAGCAGAGGGAGAAGCAGCCTCCCGCTGAGCAGGGAGCCTGACGTGGGACTTGATGCCAGGACCCTGGGATCATGACCTGAGCCGAAGGCAGACGCTTAACAACTGAGCCACCCAGGCGTCCCAAGCCTGAAATATTTACCGCCTGGCACTTTACATAAAAAGTTTGCTGTTACTTGCTCTAGACACAAGAAGCTGACAAAAGCAATAGGAATGGCAAAAAGACTCCAAATGTCAGGATCAGCTCTCTGTTCTCTCTACCCTGATAGTTTCTTCCTTCCTTCCTTCCTTCCTTCCTTCCTTCCTTCCTTCCTTCCTTCCTTCCTTCCTTCCTTCCTCTCTCCCCCTCTCTCTCTCTTTCTCTCTCTCTCTCTCTCTTTCTTCCTCTTTAAATAGGGCTACTTTTTTTAGAACAGTATTATGGTCACAGCAAAATTGAAAGGAAAATACAGCGATTCCCCATATACCTTCTCCCTCCACACATGCATAACCCCCTCCCCCCCATTATCAACATGTCCCACCAGAGCAGTACCTTTGTTACAATTGATGAACCTACACCAACACTTCATAAATAACCAATATCCATAGTTTACCATTCCATGGGTTTACACAAATGTATAATGACATGTATCTATAACTGCAATGATACACAGTATTTCATAGTATTAGTGTATATAAAAGCATACATAGTATTTTCACTGCCCTTAAAATTGCCTGTGCTATTCATACCTCCACCCAACCCAGTCTCTGTCAAACAATTACCCTTTTCCAGAATGTTACATAGTTAAAATTATAAAGTGTGTAACCTTTTCAGATTCAGCTTCTTTCACTTAATAATATGCGTTTAAGTTTCCTCCATGTCTTTTCATGGCTTGATAGCTCATTTCTTTTCTCACTGAGTAATATTCATTGTCTGGGTGTAGCACAGTTTATGTTTCACTTCACCTATTGAAGGACATCTTGGTTGTTTCCAAGTTTTGGAAATAACGAATAAAGCTGCTCTAAACATGTACAGGTTTTTCTATGGACATAAGTTTTCAACTCCTTGGGTAAATACCAAGGAGCACAATTGCTAAATCATATGGCAAAGGCATGTATAGTATTGCAAGAAACTGGCAAACTATCTTCCAAAGTGGCTGAACCATTTTGCATTTCCACCATCAATGAATAAGAGTTCCTGTTGTCCCACATCTTGGCCAACATTTGATGTTGTCAGTGTTTCAAATTTTGGCCACCCTAATAGATGTGTGGTGATATCTTGTTGTTTTAATTTGCGTTTCCCTGATGACATATGATGTGGAGCATCTTTTCATATGCTATTTGCCATTTGTATATCTTCCTTGGCCAGGTGTCTGTCAAGGTCTTTGGCCAATTTTTAACCAGGTTGTTTGATTTCAACTGTTGAGGCTTTTTCTATTAAGTTTTTATTTTAATTCCAGTATAATTACCATAACAATTGTTATATCAGTTTCAGGTGTACAATATAGTGATTCAACACTTTTATACATTACTCAGTGCTCATCATGGTAAGTACACTCTTTAATCCCCATCAACTATTTCCCCATCCCTCCAACCACCTCCCCTCTGATAACCATCAATTTGTTCTCTACATCTAAGAAGTTATTTCTTGGTTTGTCTCTCTCCCTTTTTTTCCCTTTGTTCATTTGTTTTGTTTTGTTTTTAAAATTCCAGATATGACTGAAATTGTATGATATTTGTGTTCCTTTGACTGACTTATTTTGCTTAGCATTCTACTTTCTAGCTCCATCCATGTCATTGCAAATGGCAAAATTCCATCTTTTTTATGGCTGAATAATATTTCATTCTGTGTGTGTGTATCTATCTATCTATCTATCTATCTATCTATCTATCTATCTATCTAGACCATATTTTCTTTATCCATTCATCTGTTGATGGACACTTGGGTTACTTCTATAATTTGGCTATTGTAGACAATGTTGCTCTAAATATCAAGGTATGTGTATTCCTTTGAAATATCAATAGTTGAATTTTAAGAATTCTTTCAGTATTTTGGATAAAAGCCTTTATGAGATGTATCTTTTGCAAATATTTTCCCCCAGTCTGTGACTTGTCTTCTCATTCTTTTGGCATTGTCTTTTGTAGAGCAGAAGTTTTAAATTTTAACAAAGTCCAGCTTATCAATTATTTCTCTCATGGATCATGCCTTTGGTGTTGTATCTAATAAGTCATCACCACACCCAAGATCATCTAGGTTTTCTTCTATGTTATCTTCTAGGAGTTCTATAATTTTGCATTTTATACATTTTATATTTAGGTCTATGACCCATTTCGAGTTAATTTTTGTGACAGGCATTTTCACCTTTTGCGTAAGGTCTGTGTCTAGATTCATTTTTTGGCATGTGCATGTCCAGCTGTGCCAGCACCATTTGTTGAAAAGACTATCTTTACTCCACTGTATTGTTTTTGCTCCTTTGCCAAAGATCAATTGACTATATTCATGTGGGTCTATTTCTGGGCCCTCTATTCTGTTTCACTGATCTATTTTTTTATTGTTTTGCCACTAACATAGTTTCTTGACTACTGTAGCTTTATAGTAAATCTTGAAGTCTGGTGGAGTTAGTTCTCCAAATTTGATCTTTAATGTTGTGTTGGCTACTCTGGGCCTTTCGACTTGCCATATAAACTTTAGAATTGCTTTGTCAATATTCACAAAATAACTTGCTTGTATTTTGATTGGAATTCAATTGAATTTATAGATCAAGTTGGGAAGAACTGTCATCTTGACAATACTGAGTCTTCCTGTCAAGGGACATAGAATATCTCCATTTATTTAGTTCTTTGACTTCATTCATCAGAGTTTTATAGTTTTTCTCATAAATATCTTGTCCATATGTTGTTAGATTTATGCCTCAGTAGTTCATTCTTGGGGTGCTAATGTAAATTGTATTTTATTTTTAACGTCAAATTCTGTTTGTTCATTGCTGGTGTACAGGAAAGCAATTGACTTTTGTATGTTTTATATTTTGTTTATTTATATATTTTATATATTGACCTTGTATCCTACAACCTTGCTATACTTGTTTATTAGACCCAGGAGTTATTGTCAATTCTTTTAGATTTTCTCTATAGATAATCATGTCATCTTCAAGTAAAGAGAGTTTTATTTCTTCCTTCCCCCATCTGTGTACCTTTATTTCCTTTTCCTCTTTATCACATTAGCTAGAACTTCCAGTATGATGTTGAAAAGGAATGGTGAGAAGGAACATACTTGCTTTGTACCTGATCTTAATTGAAAAGTTTTAGGTTTCTCACAATTAACTGTGTCAGCTTTTTCTATATCACACAAGTTTTCTTTATTACATGAATTTTTTAAGCACTAGGATTAAAAAAGGTTTACACAACTTCCTCTCAGATTCCACTGGCTAGAAAATAGTTCATGGCAACCTCAAGCTGGGATCTAGAAAATGTCATCTATCTATGTTCCTAGGAATAAGAAAAAATAGATTTATTACATAACACACATTTATTGAATAATATGTCCTTAGATAATTCAAAGAAACATTTTCCATTTGAATTGCAGACTAAAGGTTATTGCCAAAATGGTGCCGAATACACATGAAATGTCAACAAAGGACAAAAAAATAATCATGAGGAAAAAGAACGTTATGTTGGCATCAGAAAAAAAAAAAAAGAGGTTTAGTCTCAGATCTGGCATATACAGTCTACAGCACCTCTCTCAATCAGAGCTGTCCAATGGGAATAGTAACAACTCTCCCTCATTACAATTATAAAGAATATATAGATGAAGAGATTTAGTAAAATGTAAGCTTTTTCTTAACATGCCTATTATCCATATTGCTGAGGGGAAATCATTTCCTAAAAGAAAAATACTGATTATGAGAAGAGAACCTTTCACTCGTTTTCTAGTGCCTATAGACTATAGTATTATAGTCTATAGATACAGACTTTACTGTCTTCAGTTCTATAGAATTAATTCTAAATTTTTTAGTATTTAGCATAAGGCCTTACAATATGGCTCAATTAATGTGTTTAAGAAAATTTTCTTCTGTTTTTCTTTGATAAATTTATTTCCTCCATTTTTTTTTTCTTCCAGAATACTTACTAATTAGATATTGGCATAACAACACATGTCCTCTGTCTCTAATGTTCTTTCTCAGATGTTGCGTATTTAAAGTTTCCTCCTAATTCTCTAGGATATCTTTGACTTTATCTTCTAGCTAATATAGTATCTTCCAGCTATTCTATTTTAGCAATTTTATTTTTAACTTTTGTGTACATTGCAATATCTCCTCAAATTTCTCTCAGGATAATAATTTGAAGATTTAAGTTGTCTTGTCTTTCTTGTATTATGTGTGGATCCTTTCTTTATCTTTTCTTTCATGACACTGTTTTCCTTATATATCTGCTTATCCTTGGTTGTCCTTTCATATTTAAGAATTGTGGGTTAGACCTATTTCTCTTGATAGCTTCTTCACTGTTGTATGAGTAGTATGGTTTACCTATTTTTCTTCCCTTTAAATGGGAAGAATCTCTTGGGAGATTTGTATCCCTGGCCTTATTGGCTGAATCACTTCATTTTGGGGTACTTGGACAAGAATCTAACTGTTAGACTTCAATTAGAATAGTTTAATGCTGAAGGAGATTATATTAATACCAGAAATCTTAGCTCCTCCCCCTCCAAACCATTTATTTGATTTCTCTATTTAATTTTCTTTAAATACTCTGAGAACTAATACAGTGTCAGCACAAATATTTCATAGCTATATTTTCAATTAATTCTTATTTTATAGATTTTATTTATTTATTTGACAGAAAGAGAGCGAGAGCACAAGCAGTGGGAGCGGCAGAGGAAGAGGGAGAAGCAGGCTCCCCGCTGAGCAAGGAGCCCGAAGTGGGACTCCATCCCAGGACCCTGGGATCATGACCTGAGCTGAAGGCAGATGCTTAACCGACCGAGTCACCCAGGAGCCCCAATTCCTATTTTAAAATATATGTAAGTTTACAAAGTCTGATGATAGTAGACATCTTAAAAACATCTTTTAATATCTTTCTGAGAAATTGAGAACAGCCAAAAATGTTAAGGAAAGGAGGATTTGAATAACAAAACCGATGAGCTATATGTAATAACTTTTTTCTTCTTCCTGGAATGTTCATCCCCAAGATCTCCGCGAGGTCAGCTGGTAACTGCTTACAAGTCTCTTCTCAATGTCTGATTTGAAGAAAACTTGCCCTGGTTACTCTATTGAAACTAGCACCTCTGCCACTCTCCATTCCCTTACATTGCTTCGTTTTGTTTTCATAGACATTATCACTAAAAATACCTTTATTTATTGGTTGAATCCTCCACTGAAGAGTCAATTATATTGAGGACAGTGATTTGTCAGTTTTGTTGACTTTTCTGTCCTCATAGCCTCTGACAGAGCTTAGCACATAATAGTAGTCAATGAATATCTGTAGGATAAACTAATATAAAGAAACATAAACTTACCCTTAACCCAGAAAAGGGAAACCTTTTCAGCATATATAGTCAGCTTAAATACAAGTAACAGTTACAAAAATTGTTCAGGGATTAGGTAAAGAGTGGTATTTATAACTCGTAAAAACCATATATCATATGGTTCATAATTAATAACAGAAAATAATACAAATAAGGAATTAATAAGTTGGAGGTGGGCCCAAAAATTTAATCAATGATGTCTTAAAAAATAAAACCCTTTTTAGTAACTGCTAGGTTAAAAAGTTATTAAATTACTATTTAAAATTAACTACATATCAAAACCAGTGGATGCAGCCAAACAAGTACTCAGAAAGAATCACGCTCCTAAATACATTCACTAGGTAGAAAAACCTGAGAATAAATACATTTTAATCTCAAAAAGCTAGGAAAAGAGCAGAAAAATCACCACCTTCTCCCAAATAGAATGAATGGTAAGATTAATAAAGATAAGAGCAGAGTACTTTCAGCTAAGGGAATAGAAAACTAAGTTATTCTGATAAACTTTATGCTGCTTACAAGTAAGAGTACTGAATAAACTATTTTAAGAATCTTCTTGAAAAGTATCAAGAATTGACAAAACCTAGTAAGAAATTAGCAGAACAAAGTGGGAGGGAAAACAAAGCAAGGATTCCAGAAAGATAAACAGAGCCCTGAAGTCATTTTGCCTTAAGAAAGTTTGCCATTCCAAAAAATTTAAACTTTTTTTTTTTATAGTTCTGTGAAGGGTAAGGGAGGCTAAATAGACATCACAGACTAGGGTCTGCTCAAGACAGGGAGTGTAAGGTACATTCTAGTGGAGACATTTCCCCCACAGTAAATTGTTACGCAGAAAAAAACAAGACAGACCTCAGAAGTAAGCCAGTGATCCTATTCTGTGGGGAATGGAAAACTCAAACCTTGAACTTGGTTTAAGATCGTCCTGGACAAGTAGCATCTCAGGGCACTTTGTAACACACATGTAAATCCTCTTCGGATAAAGCTTCCTTTTCCTAGTTGTCAAATAATTTCTCCATATAATTTTTAAAGTACACTGAGCAGCACAGAGTTAGAGATATCTCAGGACTACAGAGCATAAGACAGCATGACCAAGCGCCAACAGACAAATAAAATGGAAAATATATGTAGCATACAGAACAGACAAGAAGTTAAGGCTTAGAATAGAAACTTACAAACCAATAAGGAAAAGATGTTTTAAAAAAAGAGGAAGAAAAATAGACTATAATTAAGTCATTAGCAAAAAAAGATACCAAACTCTAATATAAGCATGTGAAAAAATATTCAGTATCAATTGTAATTATGGAAATGCAAATTAAAACACAATATATTTTCTTCATGAGCTTCAGAAAAGCCTTAAAATGTTGAAGATGGATTAGTAAAATTGTTGGGGAAATTAGGATTTTCAGACACTATTTGTGGTAATGAATATTATATTAAAAGTGTATTTGCCAGGGGCGCCTGGGTGGTTCAGTGGTTAAGCGTCTGCCTTCGGCTCAGGTCATGACCCCAGGGTCCTGGGATCGAGCCTCACATCGGGCTCCCTTCTTGTGGGAAGCCTGCTTCTCCCTCTCCCACTCCCCCTGCTTGTGTTCCCTCTCTCGCTGTGTCTCTCTCTGTCAAATAAATAAAATCTTTTAAAAAAATTTTTTTAAGTGTATTTGCCAATACCTATCAATATTTAAAGTATATGTATGTACATGTCATCTGACAACAATTTCATTTCTAAAAGTGTATTCTTTATATACTTATACCAAAGTATGCCAAGGTAATTACATAAATGTACTTTGCACTATTTTATATAAAAGACAAAGCTAGAAAAACCCAGAGGTCCATCAGTAAGAGAATGGTCAAATATTTCATCAAAAATCTGTTCAATTATGGGGGCGCCTGGGTGGCTCAGTCAGTTAAGCATCTGCCTTCGGCTCAGGTCATGATCCTGGGTCCTGGGATGGAGCCCCGCATCGGGGTCCCTGCTCAGTGGGGAGTCTGCTTCTCCCTCTCGCTCTGCCCCTGTTCTC
Organism: Halichoerus grypus; assembly: GCF_964656455.1. Taxonomy (NCBI): domain Eukaryota; kingdom Metazoa; phylum Chordata; class Mammalia; order Carnivora; family Phocidae; genus Halichoerus; species Halichoerus grypus. The sequence goes on from NC_135714.1 coordinate 121,124,169, forward strand.
TCCCTCTCTCTCTCTGTCAAATAAATAAATAAAATCTTTAAAAAAAAAATCTGTTCAATTATGTTTTAAGCAGCCATAAGAATGAGGTAGATCTGAATGTCTTGATATGCAAGGAAATCAAAATTCTTTTAATATGAAGAAAAAGTGAGGAGCAATACAGAGATGGATTTTAGTGTGATATAAAAATTTGCTTAAAATTTTAAGCTATAGTATATATTGTTTTATGGATGAATACATGAAAAATGTTTACTGTGGTCACCTTCGAGGAGAAGAACCAGGATTCTGAGTGGGAAGAAAGACTTACTTATTGTTTTATACTCTTCTGTTTGGTTTTAATTAAAATAATTTATTCTAAACAATTGTTTTAAATTTATTTCTTAAATTACTAATTCAATAATTTAGCACATAATTTTAAATAAAACTTAAAATAATTTTATTTAAATGAATTAAACTTTAATGAAATAATGGTTGAGGATTTTTCTTTCACACCTGACTTTTTAGCCTCTCCCTCCCCCCCAACTTCTGAAGTACCACTCAGTATCTCAATGGCCACTTTCTGTCAGCAGTTCCCAGTAAGGAGGTCAGGCTCCAACCTCACTAGGCCTGTGAAGATAAACCCAAACCAGTGTCCCTCCATCCTTCAGAGTCTTGGTGCTCCTTAGGGCAGTGATACAAGAACTCAACCTCTGTGATGGTTTTTGAACTTGCTTCTTCCACAGCAAACTTATGGGCATTCCATTTACAGAAATCCAAGGTTAGCAAAATTTTTGTTGTTCCTCAGGAAATAATAGCAGAGTTTTTCAGTTGTTCAGCCAATGGAAAGGACACAGTCTGCTTTTTCAAAATTTTTATATTGTCTCCAATGACTATGTTTTCAGTCTGTTCTCTATTAATTATTACTGGCTCCTCATTTGAATTTTATCTCAGGTTTTTTGAGGTCATATTTTACTTTCTTTAATCAAGAAAAACATACAAATGTTCCTAAACTGAGCTAGATACTAATTTTTGTGATTTATGAAAAATTACTAAGATACTATCTCCTTTTAGATTTTTATTTTAATGTGAGGGTTCCCCCCCTAAGATCCACTGTTGCAAATTCAGGGTTTATCTTTGTTCTGACTGAGTGAAGTCATATGGCGACTAGAATTTGAGTTAATTCCAGTAAGCAAGAAAAGATTACTATATACTCCAATCAGCAATCTGATCCTGTCTTATAGCCCATCCCCACCAAATAACTCCCTTTTCAGCCTTATGCCTTTGGGTGTGGGATTCTGATTTCCCTGTTACCACTTATAGCATTGGGCTCCAGTGGTGCAAAAACATTTTCCCAAATGATTTCCAAACTCAATCCATCCTTCAGTAATTACATTTGTAGATAATGGAAAAGAAACCATTAACGCAGACTGCTTTTAAATCATAATTAATTGCACATGCAAATGTACTGCTAAATTTGGAGGCTCAATTAGACAGCTAATTCCATTGAAAATGAAAGTGTGCCCTTAAATTACCGACCATGGGCCCTGGCCCACCTGTGTGCATCCTTGCACTTAAGCAAGTCTCCTTTCTTGATACAATTGTAGGTATGGAAAGGAAAAAAAGGTACCACCTGCAGAGTGGAAGATGTGGCCAATCATAACTGTCACACAATTTACATCTGTAATAAAGACGGTCTATTTTAAATCAGATCCTCTGAAGATGAGGCACCCTGGGGATTCCCCCCATGAGTTTTAGGGCTCTCTAAAAACATTTTACTCCTGAAGGAAATGCTGTGCTTATACAGTAGTTCATTCTTTGAAAATGTAGGAGACATTTTCCCATGGGCCTTTAACCAATTCTTGTTAACATTTTGTATTTGGAAGCTCTGAGATAAGGAACTAGTAGTGAAATTGGAACATTTAAATCATCATAACCCAAATTATTACTAATAGATAAATTGTCTCATATTTGTATAGCAGTGACAATGTAATATTTTAACATATATTTGCTCATCTCATCATCACTCCATGAGATAAGTAGGAAATGTACAATTATCCACATGTTATGAGCTGGAAACTACAATTCACAAAAGGATTTGTCCTAGAAAGTCAATAGCAGAAAAGAAACTATTCCATTTTAAAACTCAGTCTGATAGTCTTTCATGAAACCAGCAGTGAGTGTTAAAAATATACTTTGCAAAATAAGTGAGCCTAACATCTCAACATATGGAAAATTTTGAGATGATTTTGAAATTAAGTAATAGAACATCTTAAAAGCCAAAGTAGAGTGTTAGGCAGAATAATGCACCCCTTCCCCTGGCAGATGCCCATGTCCAATCCCTGAACCTCTGAATATGTTAGGTTACATCAAAAAGGGGAATTAGGCAGAGCCTGGGTGGCTCAGTCAGTTAAGCATTTGCCTTCAGCTCAGGTCATGATCTTAGGGTCCTGGGATCAAGCCCCACGTCGGGCTCTCTGCTCAGTGGGGAGTCTGCTTTTCCCTCTCCCTCTGTGCTCTCTCTCTCTCTCTGGCTCTCCCTCTCTCAAAAAAAAAAAAAAAAAAAATCTTTTTTTTTTTTTTAAAGGGGGAATTAAGCTTGCTAATCAGCTCATCTGAATATAGGACCTTTAAATAGGTCCTGGATTATATGGGCAGCTCCAAAGTAATCACAAGAGTCCTTAAAAGTGGAAGAGGGAGATGGAGGAAGAGCCAGAGGGCGATTGCCTAGGGGGAAAAGGGCACAAATGGATGCAACATTATTGGTTTTGAAGGTGGAGAAAGGAAGTTATGAGCCCAGGAATGTGGGCAACCCCTAGGAGCTGGAAAGGCAAGGATGTCAATTCTCCCCTAGAGCCACCATAGAGGAACATAGCCCTGCTGACACCCCGATGCTAGCCCACTGAGATCTGTGTCAGACTTCTGACCTCCAGAATTGTAAGATGTATATTTGTGTCGTTTTATGCCCCTTAGCTCGGGGCAATTAGTTATGGCAGCAAACCAGAAACTAATACAAGTTTTGTCTAAAATGTACACAGCTGAACTGGAAACAAATGTTTGTAGAAAAAATGAAAGCTGTCTCCTGAATGTTGTGACTATATCAGGATGATATAACTACACATGGCATTTACCTCTCAATCTGTCTCACTCCATTAGTTCTCAGAGACCATTCCTGACCCTTTCTGGAGAATTTACTCACATTTGTTGAAATTGCTGGTTAGAGTAGATTCACAAGTTCTTGCTTTGCAAAGGCAATTGTTTCTGTTTTTCATTTTACCCAAATAAGGCTTGTCAGGCTCTGTCAGTGGAGGTCCACTGCATGTTGATATAAACTGCTTTGATGGATGACTCTCTAATCTCTCTTTTGGACATCAGACTTGGTGTTTTGAATTGATTTCTCACTTATTCTTGAGAGATCCTAAAATATAACATAAAAGTTGTTTGAGGGTATAATAAGTGAGGTGAAAGAGGCTCAGTTTGGTTTTAACTAGGTTGACTCGCACCTTGAAATTAACCAGGTTGTAACCCACAACCATTGTTAGAGTAAAACTTGGACAATAATAGTTCACTGATTCAAAGACAGGCTTTTATATTTTAACATATTAGAAATCAATCTTTATCATAGAACCAATGGCATTTTACCATCCTTCCCAGCCAAGTGGGTGTGCACAACTTGTTCATAATTGTTCTTATTTGTCATCATTTCCATGAACTTACTGACATGTGCATTGTTCCTACTGCAGGTAAAATGTAATTGGCATCAAAGGAAAAGTTGATATGTAAGCAAAAATGCACAAAAATAGTGCAGCAGGGCACAAATTTGCTCTTATCAAATAGTCATTGCTGATGGAATAACTATAATTATACATTTTTTTTTGGTGAAGCAGCAACCAAGAATTTAAGAAAAAAATTACTGACATACAGTGAAGCCATATTGTTTTCTTAATGGGATATATGCAAAGGATGGTCTATTAGATTCCAACCAATGTATTTGAGGGCAAGAGAAATTAACATGTCTCTTAGAAGAGATGAAAAATTTCAAGACAAGGAGAGGCTAGTGTGACTAATTCATGAATTGTGCAGGACGTTCGTTAAAGCACTGATTCATAATTCAATCTGCACAATTCTTTCTTTCTGGGTAATACAATCATTGATATCTCAGATTAGGTTAAAACAATAACATATAGAGAAATGGAGGAACAAGACAAGTGATTTTTTTAAGTGTTGCTCCTACAGCACGACACAGAGGCAATTTAGAATAGAATATGGATATATTTGAAATCGTTATAGATTAGCTTCTCTTCCTCAGCCTTATTACCTAACTAGAACAAGGTAACTTTTCTGAACCTCTATTCTAATGTGTTAGATGAGATAATAATATTTACTTAGAGTTGTGATTCAAGGGTTAAATTAGCTTTCCATCTGCTTCTCTTAGAGTCAAAGGGAACATTTGTAAGTAAGTCGGGTCAGTTATGGGAGAACTTGCAAGGAATCTGGAGCCTAGAGCTAAGAGTTCCGCTTCTGGCTCTGCCTCTCACAGGGTGACTGTACCCTTGTCAGCTACCTTCTTGGTTCATGTGGCGGTGAACCTGCAAGATGGTGTCAGGGAGCCCTTGTGTATACCCTCCCTCACTGGACTTTATCTGTGTGACCAATGCTGTGTGGCAAAAGTGATGCTGAGTCACTTTTGAGATCGGGCTATAAAGACTGTGGTTTCTGTCTTCGGCAGCATGTGTTTGGGGCGAAGCCAGGGTCTATGTCTTGAGAACACCCAGGCAACCTTGTGCAGAGACCTCCATGGCAAGATCAGATTTGTAGACAATAGCCAGCAGGAAACTGAGGGCTCCAGCTAATAACCACTGTGAGTCTTCTCAGAGGCTGAGCCTGGAATCCAGTCAAGGCTTTACAATATAATGCAACCCCAGGTAACTGAAGCCCCGTGAGAGACCCTGAACCAAGATCGACCAGCTAAGCCACTCTGGGATTCCTGACTCTCAGAAATGATGAGCTAATACTTGTTTGTTGTTTTAATCCAGTAAACTTGATTTTGTTTGTTTGTTTGTTTTTTTACACTAGCAAATGACAAATATAATTTCTTATCTTAAAAAAATGGAGGATAATACCTACTTCACAGAGTTTTGGAAAGAATCTCAAAAGAGAGCATGTTGTAAACTATAAAGTATCAATACAAATACTAGTTACTATACTTATTTCACATGTTCATTTACCACACTACAGGTAAACTAGGTGCTCTTAGACTTTCCCTTAATCTTAAAAAAGCCAGGGATCCCCAAGATCATGCTCAGGTTTAATGATTTGCTGGAAGGACTTAACAGAGCTCAAGTAGGGGATTATACTCATGGTTACGGCTTCTCACAGTGAAAGGATACAGATTAAAATCAGCAGAGGTAGAAGGTTCATAAGGCAGAGTCTGGGAGAGACCAGATGCAAACTTTCAGTCGTCATCTCCCCATGGGGTTATACAAAGAGCACTTAATATTCCCAGTAACAATATGTAATACGACATACAGAGTATTGTCAATGAGGGAAGCTCACCCAGTCTTGGTGTTCAGCATGGAACACCTGCGTGGCTGACGTTAGTTACTCTCCAGCTTCTCCAGAGTTCAAACCGGTACATTATGGCCCAAGGCCTCCGTCATATATGACATTGCTGGCACAAACTCTCTGGCATGGGCCAAGTTCCCAGGCATACAAAGACACTCTGCAGCCGGATATTCCAAGGACTTGGAAGTTATCTTCCAGGAGCTGGGAAAGGCCAGTCCTTTATTTGGAATGTTCAGGGCTTGGGCTCCCCGAAATTGCTGAGCTATCCCTTTCCTGCATAAGTACGGTTCCATAGATTTATAGGCTTTCCTTTTTTCCTTTATCTATGAAACATCCTCACCATGTTCTCTGGGCTATTCTTATTTCCAATTACGATGAAGGTATCTTGGGATTTTGCTATTCTCATGCCTTAAGGGGACCTCTGGGTAGCTCTGGTATGCAATGGAATTATACTGCAAAGAATTCTATCTTCCTCCAGACAACCAATGGAAAATCCCCAGATGTCACAAATGTAACTGTGTGTCCCAGTAATGCTGGGGTTGCTGGCCTGGTGTCGGTAGCCCAACAGACAAGAAAGAGGCATACTCTAGTGAGAAAATTGCAAGTATCAAAGTCAGGGCTTGGCGCTCTTGTTTTCTTTTTCCCTTTACTAGCTATATAAACTTCTCTGTGTCTTTCTCAGGGTCCTCATTAATAAAATATAAATAAAAAGGTAGTAATGCTTTCATATATAAGATTACTCATGGTTGCAAATTAAAAAATAAAAAATTGCTAAAAATATATTGGGTTTAGTGTTCTGTGCTATGCTTTTGGCAGGGGAAAAAAGGTGAATGTTTTAAATATTATTAGAGACTGGAGAAATCTCTATAGATTTCTGAGCCAGACACTGGCATAATTAAAGTGGATATTTGGATGGAGTAATGTATAAAATGGACTGAAGGTGGGACAAAGTGAATAAACCAAACTGCTAGGTCAATGTGATCCTTGGTGAGATTTTGCCAGCAAGGAAGAAGGTGGGAATAGATTTTGGGTAGGCAACTCTGCATTGCCCCACATAAAAGTTTGTACAGAGGTGGATTACTTCCCACCTTCTGGATTCCTGTTCCACAAGCATAGCCTTTATATCATACATTTCAGCCTCGAGCCACAAAAATCCCTTTTATCAACTACACAAAGAACTCAGGGTCATCCCCAGGTTTACATACGGATGTAGAAAGAGATGAAGCAGAGACTGATGGGTGTAACCCAAATCCAGCCTGAATGAAACATCAGGAGCAGCTGCATGGCTCATGTCTGTAGGGTGGACCAGCTGCCTCCCTGAGAGAGGAGTTCAATGTCCACAGTGCAGACTGCCCGTCAGAGGTCCACCTTCCACCATTCGTTCTAGTAGTGTCTCCTTGTCTGGGCAAAAGTGAATTCCTCTGGTGTTTTGGTTCAAGAGAATTTGAAACAACTGTGGTGGTAGATGAGCGATCACAATATCAGGGGCTTCCGGTTCCTTAAAATGAAGTACGCCATCATCAGTTGCAAAGGTGCAGCCACTTGGAGCTTCTAGAGATCCCTTGAGTATCGACCTTCAAGACATCCGCTCATCTTCACTGACCATATGCTTCATCTTAAGTGACCCCCTTAGCTGCTGAATCACTGCTTCAGACATGGCCATGCTTTCCTCTCTCTCATAATATACCCTCTCTGATACTCTTAATGTTATTAGTAGGCAATCTTTAAAATTCCAACTGATTAATGCTTGATTTGGGGTACAGCAAAGAAACAGGGTACCAAGATGAATAGACTCTACTCCCTCTCATCTCAGCAGAGTACAACTTCAAGAAATAAATGACAAAGCTAAAGCACCACAGCTATACAAAAAAAGCTCTGGATTTTGGAGAAGGAAGAAAATACTTGACAGAAAGATAGTTTCGGGTCTTGATTAGAGTGAGCATATGTCATGGTTTGCTTGGGTCATAATCTATTTACAACTATTGCCTTGGAGTGATCATTAAAACACCTCTTTTACCCTAAAAAGTATCCTGGGTTGGTTATAAATTATATGGTGGACCCTAAGCTTAACTGGTAGGTGGCCCATGTGGTCATCCTCAGAGAATCGAAAAGCAGATGGAGAACTCTGAAGAGAAGCATAAGTGTGTAATTTAGAAGTCTCCTGAATGCCCCAGGAAGGGGAATGGCCAAGCGCGGTCAATACTGTAGAAAAAGCAAGAATTCTGATGGAGAAGACACAATTAAATAGAGTCATTTGGAGGTCACTGGTAACTTCCAGGGAGCAGCTTCTGAGCATTTTTGAGCCAGAGGTTGCAATTTCAGTAGAAAGGGAAGTGGGTGGTTCTGCACTGCCCACCTACACTTTAGAAAAATGTGTTAGTATAAGCAAAGGAGGAGACTAAAAAATGGGGCAAGTAACTGAGTGAATTGATCCTAAAAAAAGGGAAGAGGAAATACAGAAGTCTCTTAAAATATGAAAAAAATGCTTAACATAAATAGGTAATTAAAATTAGGACTGTGTTGCAATATAATTTTTTGACCATCGTGTTAGAAATGGTGAGATAAAGAGGCACTCTCTTATCACTGTTGCTAGTGAGTAAATTATTATAATCTGAATGGAAGGTGGCTTGGCAGTATGTATGAATATATAAAATGCACACTTCATTTGACCTAGAAGTTTCCATGTTCAGAAATCATCTTGCAGACATACTTGCCTAAGTACAAAATGGCTTTATATGAGGATGTTTGTTATAGAATTACTTATAACATCAAAGTATTGGAAATAACCTAATGTCTTTCAACAGGAAATTGGATAAATGCTAATAGAAAATAATGTTGAGTGCTTACTATGAGTTAGACACCATTTTAAGTGTTTTATATGTATTGAGTATGTTATTTCTTCTCAATTAAGCCACGAGGCACAGATTACTATTATCTCTCTCTTTTTTTAAAAGATTTATTTATTTATTTGAGAGAGAGAGAGAGCAGGGGGAGAGGCAGAGGGAGAGGGAGAGAGAGAGAATCTCAAGCCGACTCCATGCTGAGGGTGAAGCCCCACACAGGGCTCAATCCCAGGACCCTGAGATTATGACCTGACACAAAATCAAGAATCCCACTTAACTGACTGAGCCACCCTATTATCCTTCTCTTATAGATGAGGAAACTGAGGCACAGGGAGATACATAACTTGCCCAGTGAAATATGGCTAGTAAATGGTTGATCTGGGATTTGAACTCAGAGTTTAGTCTCATAACCATTGGTATAGACATGTCTTGTTCTGTAAAACAACAGGGTCTTTATTGTTGCTCTTAAAAAGAATGAGGTAGACCTATACATACTTATGTGGAATGATGATATCCAAGGCATAGTTTTAAGGGAAAAGAGGATGTTGCAAAACACTGTGTTTAATATACTATCATTTGTGTGAAAAATGTATTTATGTCTGTCTATGCATAGTTTCCATCTGGAAAACTATGCAAGAAATAGGGATTCTTTCCGAGAAGATAGTTGGTGGCTGCAAGATGGAGGACAGAGGTAAAAGACTTATGTTTTACTGTGTACTCTTTTGTATCTTTTGGATTTTATAGCCTGTGTTTCTATTCTTTCTTCAAATTAATTTTTTAAAGTAAACAGAAAATAAAGGTGATACAAAAGAAAGAAAATAAAATGTAGGGAATAATGATAAAATGTAGGAGATAAGTGAAAAAATCTGGGCTGGAAAGAGGTAAGAAGGCTTGGATGGGCGTGTGTAGGAATAGGACATGGGCTTAAAGAAAAGGAACACAATGGCCAGCATGAGGCTTTATGGAAATACTACTACTTTTTACTTTTTTTTTTTTTTAAGATTTTATTTATTTGAGAGAGAGAGTGAGAGGGAGAGAGTGCAAGCAGGGGGAGGGGCGGAGGGAGAGGAAGAAGCAGACTCCCTGCTGAGCAGGGAGCCCGATGCAGGGCTTGATCCCAGGACCCTGAGATCATGACCTGAGCCGAAGGCAGACGCTTAACTGACTGAGCCACCCAGGCGCCCACAACTACTTTTTTCTTAATTCGGTAAAAGACATATGAGATGAGCTTTACCCTCCTAACAAATGTTTAAGTATACAGTATAGTATTGTTAACTAATGCACATTTTTGTATAGCAGATTTCTAGAACTTGTTCATCTTGCGTGACTAAAACTCTACACCTGCTTCTATTAGTCAGCTCAGGCTCCCACAACAAATGACATGAGGCAACTGGCTTGAACAACAGACACTTGTTTTCTCACAGTGGTAGAGACTGGAAATCTGAGATTAGGGAATCAGCATCATGGGTTTCTGGTGATTTCTCTCTCCCTGGCTTTTAGGGGGCAATACCTTACTGTGTGCTCACATGACTTCTTCTCGTGGGAGGGGGCAATGAGAGAGCGAGAACTCTCTGGTGTCTCTTCTTATAAGGGCACTAATCCCATCACACCAGGGCTCTACTCTATGATTTCATTTAACCTTAATTGCATCCTTAGAGGCCCTATTGATGATACAGTCACATAGGGGGTTAGGGCTTCAGTATGTGAATTTGAGAGGGACACAATTCAGTCCATAGCTCCACTGAACATCAGATCTCCATTTCGCACTCCCCTCAGCCCCTGGAAACCACCGTTCTACTTTTTGCTTGTATGAGTTTGACTATTAGAGGTACTTCATATAAGTGGATTCATGCAGCATTTGTCCTTCTGTGGTTGGTTTATTTCACTTAGTATAATGTGCTCATCATCCATGTTGCAGTGTACACCATCTCCTTTTTTAAGACCAAATAATATTCAACAATTTGTGTATACCATGTTTTATTTATCCATTGATCTGTCTATGGATGTTTAGGTTATATCCATATCTTGGGTATTGTGAATAATGCCTCAGTGAAAATAAGTGTGCTTTCTCTGGAATTGTGCATGAACGTTTTCAGCATTTTCAGTTTAGAGGGGTTTGCAGATTTTTTTTCAGGACCTCATAATCTCCTCCCTCTGGTGTCTGTCTATAGCACTGCGGTTACAGTATTAGAGCATTCTGTATTTGTCTATATATTTACCTTCAATGCAGGTTTTCTGGAGCTGCTACAAGCCGTCCAGCTCCCTTTGGTTCAACAGTGGCCACCAGGCTCCTGGCGTAGGCTGGGTCCCATTAGTTCTTTGAGTTGTGAGAGACAAAAATTAGCCCCTCAGGCAGTCCCCCAAAAAGCTGTAATATTGGACTCATGTTCAACTCTTTCCCTCCCCAGGGAGAAGCTGGGAGTTGGGTTTGTTCTCCTGAAGCTCTGCAGTGAACCGGGGGAGGAGCTACAGTGAGTGAGTGTGTGTGAGTCCAAACCTTTTGCCTTTGTTTTCCACGGCTCCCAGCCTGAGGCCCTTTCCTGTCAGCGTGTAGATTCAGGCAAGACCAAAACCAGTCCCTTGGGCAGCCCCCTGAAAGGTCTGCATGTTGGACCTATGTTTCAGTCCTCTGTTTCCTTCCCCATGGAAAAGTTAAGAACTGAGAGTTTTTTTTTCCCAATCATGCTGCACTGAACTTGGGGGAACTTTTGGGGGAAAGACTTTGGTAAGTGGGTGCCATGAATTTTCCTACTGGAATCAATGTGGCTTGTTTCTTGCTCATGTGGGGTACATGAGCCTCTTGACTATTTTCTGGATTTCTCACAAAGGGAATTGGTCTGTGTATTATTACTGAGTTGGTATCTCTGTGGGAGGGTCTGGGCCATTCTGCTATCTTGCTGACATCACCCCCAAATACCACCATGCTTTGATTAATGGGTAAAAGTTGCTGCACTGAAATGAGTATATATCCTAACGTAGTTGACACAGAACTTTGAGCTGCTCAGTCCATGAAACCTGCTGCAAAAAATAGTTTGAAAAAGGCCCAGTGTGATATCAGATGGTCACCAACGAAAGGTCTTGTTTTCTGGGAAATTTTACAACTTTGTTATCTCATGCAGAGGGAAAGCACTCAGCCTGGGAATAAACCATTCTATTCCAACACTGATCCAGCCCTGAAGAGTGATCAGGGAAATGGGCCATTATCAGAGGATGCTTCTATAAAGCGTGGAAATGCTCTGGCACTGTAGTGGTGATTGCTCTGTAATACATACGTATTCTTTTAAATGTTGTTTCAGATGCTGTAATTTTTTTTTTAAGTGTGCTGCCAAAAATTCTCAGAAGAATGAAAGAAGTACAAGGACCGACTGACTGAGAGGGACTGACTGTCCTTGTCCTGGCTTTTGTACCAGGAGGATCCCTAACAGTGAGAAGGAATGTTTTGAAGTTGAAGAGAGAGGTTGTGAGTCGGAAAAAAAAAAAAAAAAGCAGAAGGAACATTTGGAAACAGCAGGTGGGAGAGAGGGCTGTCTTCCTTCTCACAGGTTTTTGGAGGCCTGAGAACTGGAGGTGGGGAGGATGTCCACTTCAGAAAGGTTTTAGAGGTTAAGGAGAAGTGATTTTCTCAAAATCTTTTTCAAGTCAATGTGTTCCAGGAGCTGGGGTTCCAGAGAGCTCAGGGCAAGTGGCCATGGTGTATACTTAAGAGAGCGAGGGGCAACTGATGTGGAATGAAGAAGGTGGCAATTGTTAGGAATGAGATCACCAAAAGCAAAAGCGACATGGAGAAGCTAGCTCCTTGGCGCTAGTAATTGTAGGTTACAGAGTTGATAGAAGTCAGAGGTTGAGAGGAGGCTGAAGGGGTAAGACTGCTGCGTAGTGAAGATTATTTAGATATATGTATGAAATTAATGAATCTCAAGGTACCCATTTGAAATATTCCTTAATATTCCTGAAATATTATAATCCAGGTGCTGACTTCTTAGTACTTAAGATTTCTGGGCTTTGCTAATGGTAATGCTGATGGGGCAAGCTGACAGAAATTTAAAAAAAAAAAAATTTTTTTTTTTTTTCCACAAAATAGAAAGAATATGGAAGAACTCTTCTGACTTGGCCCGCGTGTTTCAGGATTGAATTCGAACCTCACTCTCAGCCTCTCCAGTTGAGGCCACCTTGATGTTGAAGCTGCCTCCACTAGCAATCTCCAGTCCTGTGTAAAGCCAGCTCAGCGAATTCTCCTTTCACCATTCCAGGCTTCCAGGCCTCAAATAATGCTGATAAGGTTCTTGGTAAAATTTTTATTTATAAAAGAAATATGACCACACTATAGAAATTATGAAAACAGAGGAAACAGCACTTCTGAATCATAGAAGTGAAGCTACCATTTTGAAAGAAACAGTGATATAATTTTGGAATTTTTAAAAAAAATTGTTTATTCATTCCAGGGAGAGAGAGAATGTGCACAAGTGGGAGGGGCAGAGGTAGAGGGAGAGAGAATCTCAAGCAGACTCCACGCTGAGCCCGGAGCCCGATGTGGGGTTCGATCTCACAACCCTGAGATCACGACCCTGAGATCACTACCTGAGCCAAAACCAAGAGTTGGACACTTAACCGACTGTGCCACCCAGATACTCCTAATTTTGTTTTTTGGCTTTTTTTATTTTTGGACATTCATGTTCTTACAAAGTTTTGATGGTACAGTAAATTTAGTTTTGTACTTCACCTTTTTATATATTTATTTATGGTCATAATTTTCCATGATTGCATAAAATTACCTTTATTTACCAATCTTTAACAGTTCTCTGACACTATGGATTGTTATCAATATTTTTACTTCTGAGGCAGGAGGGAAGGCAGACTTGGGAGACAAGTTGACCAATGGAAAGCTGTTTTGGTTTTAGGCTGACCCTTAACCTAAAAGTCAGCAGGTCATAAAAAGAGTCACAAGATCCGATTCATGGAAAACCACAAGACTCCGCTCCCTTCAACAGTAAAAGCCACAAAGGCTGGACGTTTTTAACATTGCTCCCTGTGGGTAATTCCACAACCCTAAGACAATGGAAAAACTAACCCCCAATGTAAATGATAAACCCCAAGGTAAAGAACAAGCCCCTCTCTAGACAGTTAGCTAACTTTTAAACAAACTTATGAAACCCTTCATTAGAGACAAAGGGGGATCCTCTTCCTCATCCGAGAGGAGAGATCCCTACTTTGTCTGTGAAGTAGCTCCTTTCTTCTATATTTAATAAATCCTTGTCCGTTTCTCTAAGTGGCTTGCTCTTGAATTCTTTCTCAAGCAAAGCCAAGAAACCTATTGCCGATGGACCTGAGGCCTTCCCTCTAGGGGCCTTGGCCCATCCAGCATCACTTCTGTTAGTATCATCACCAAACATCTTTGTACATATGACTTTTTCTATATGTTAGATTATTTCTTTAAGGCATTATCTCAAATATGAATTACTGTGTTTAAAAAGTATAAACATAATTTTTTTTTAATTCTTGTTAGTGACTTTGCTAAACACTGTAGTAATATTTTAAAAAAATATTATCTGTGTATCTGAGGTGGACATTTAACATAAATGGGGATCTTATGCTTGGAGAGGTGGACTAGCTTACTCAAGATTATGCAGCTGGGAGATGGATGAACCTGGATATGAACCCAAAGTAGAGAACCAGAAATGAGAAGTTAAAATCTTGTGTAAGTTGCAACCCACCAAAAAAGTGGACATGGAGTTGTTGAGAGCTGCAGTTTCAATGTTCTGTAAAGAAAAAAAAATCAGCCTTTGACCGTAGTGCGATCCTGTTCTGTAAAGGGAAAATTGATAGACTCTACGTGTCCCTAGCAACTAAAGAGTAATATCAGAGTTTTCACTTTATCATTCATTCCTTTGAACTAAGAAAAAATAATGTTGACAGCTGAATGGACACATTAGGCAGTAAGGTAGCTTTAACCACTAGTTTAATGGATATGTCACATATGTCAAAACAAAAGCTGTAAGGACCGCATCTCAGACTCACTTAATTCACTGATATCCTTTTTAATCATAGATATCAGAGAGATGTACCTCTCTCTAGGATTAAACTTCTGTCAATAAATTGAACTAAATAATATGCATAGATTTCAAGAATGGATCCCAACCAAATTAAAACTTAAACTGCCATGGTTAAAGTTAAGTAAAAATGTTCAACGATGTGGTCTAAAAAATAATGTATCTATCCTTAAATAATATGGGCCTCATCAAATGACTATGAACAGATAAACTGAAATTCCAGATGTGCATTATGGATAGTGAACAAAACCCAGGATTTTTTCTATAGAAATTATGACTTGTACTTAGTTACAAAGCAGAGTCAACTCTTGCCCAAGAATCTGTTTGGTTCTTTTAATCTCTAACCAGTATTCCTTAAATTAGTGATGGTACCAAAAATATGATCTGAAACCAAGACTACATAGACTTCCGTTTTTTTTCTAATTTCTCAGAGGGATTCACCAGACGCAGACTGAAATTCTAACCCATGAAAAGAATTTTAGAAGCATCTACACTGAACTAAAGTAATATAGGAAGAATGAAAAAAAAATAAATCCTTTGGGGAGAATGAAAAAAAAAAATCCATTCACCAGAAAAGGAAAGATCAGTCTTTTAAAATCCTAACAGGAAAATATCTTGCTGCCATCTAAGAAATGGATCATCAAGCCATGTCCCACTCACTATGTAGTGAGGTTATTCCTTCTACTTTCTACAACACATGTGCCTAAGCTAGACAGCTTTTTTTTCTTTAGCATATCTGATGTAAATCTGTTCAAGTCTAGAAGAGACTAATCTTTCTTTCTCGGTAGGGGTGACTCTCCTTGAATTTCCTTACTTGAGATTTTTATAAGATTATAAATGTGAACATTGAGGAACAAAGTTTAAAGAGAAGGAACTCATAATGTTCATGAATATTTATTTTTTATTTTTTAAATTTTTTAAAAAATTGTATTATGTTATGTTAATCACCATACATTACATCATTAGTTTTTGATGTAGTGTTCCATGATTCATTGTTTGCGTATAACACCCAGTGCTCCATTCAGTATGTGCCCTCTTTAATACCCATCACCATGCTAACCCATTGCCCCACGCCCCTCCCCTCTAGAACCCTCAGTTTGTTTCTCAGAGTCCATAGTCTCTCATGGTTCGTCTCACCCTCTGATTCCACCCCCCTTCATTTTTCCCTCCCTACTATCTTCTTCTTTTTTTTTTTTTTAACATATAATGTATTATTTGTTTCAGAGGTACAGGTCTGTGATTCAACAGTCTTACACGATTACACCATAGCCCATACCCTCCCCAATATCTATCACCCAGCCAGCCCATCCCTCCTACACCCCACCACTCTAGCAACCCTCAGTTTGTTTCCTGAGATTAAGAATTCCTCATATCAGTGAGATCATATGATACATGTCTTTCTTTGATTGACTTATTTCGCTTAGCATAATACCCTCCAGTTCCATCCACGTCGTTGCAAATGGCAAGATTTCGTCTTTTTGATGGCTGCATAATATTCCATTGTATATATATACTACTTCTTCTTTATCCGTTCATCTGTTGGTGGACATCTTGGCTCTTTCCATAGTTTGGCTATTGTGGACATTGCTGCTATAAACATTGGGGTGCATGTACCACTTCGGATCACTACATTTGTATCTTTAGGGTAAATACCCAGTAGTGCAATTGCTGGGTTGTAGGATACCTCTCTTTTCAACTTTTTAAGGAACCTCCATACTGTTTTCCAGAGTGGCTGCACCAGCTTGCATTCCCACCAACAGTGTAAGAAGGTTCCCCTTTCTCCACATCCTCGCCAACATCTGTCGTTTCCTGACTTGTTAATTTTAGCCATTCTGACTAGTGTGAGGTGGTATCTCATTGAGGTTTTGATTTGGATTTCCCTGATGCCGACTGATGTTGAGCACTTTTTCATGTGTTTGTTGGCCATTTGGATGTCTTCTTTGGAAAAATGTCTGTTCATGTCTTCTGCCCATTTCTTGATTGGATCATTTGTTCTTTGGGTGTTGAGGTTAAGAAATTCTTTATAGATTTTGGATACTAGCCCTTTATCTGATATGTCATTTGCAAATATCTTCTCCCATTCTGTCGGTTGTCTTTTGGTTTTGTTGACTGTTTCCTTTGCTGTGCAAAAGCTTTTTATCTTGATGAAGTCCCAATAGTTCATTTTTGCCCTTGCTTCCCTTGCCTTTGGCGATGTTTCTAGGATAAAGTTGCTGTGGCTGCTTGTGTTCTCCTTTAGGATTTTGATGGACTCCTGTCTCACATTTAGGTCTCTCAACCATTTTGAGTCTATTTTTGTGTGTGGTGTAAGGAAATGGTCCAGTTTCATTCTTCTGCATGTGGCTGTCCAATTTTCCCAACACCATTTGTTGAAGAGACTGTCTTTTTTCCATTGGACATTCTTTCCTGCTTTGTCAAAGATTAGTTGACCATAGAGTGGAGGGTCCATTTCTGGGCTCTCTATTCTGTTCCACTGATCTATGTGTCTGTTTTTGTGCCAGTACCATACTGTCTTGATGATGACAGCTTTGTAATAGAGCTTGAAGTCTGGAATTGTGATGCCACCAGCTTTGCTTTTCTTTTTCAACATTCCTCTGGCTATTCGACGTCTTTTCTGGTTCCATACAAATTTTAGGATTATTTGTTCCATTTCTTTGAAGAAAGTGGATGGTATTTTGATAGGGATTGCATTGAATGTGTAGATTGCTCCAGGTAGCATTGACATCTTCACAATATTTGTTCTCCCCATCCATGAGCATGGAACGTTTTTCCATTTCTTTGTGTCTTCCTCATTTCTTTCATGAGTATTTTATAGTTTTCTGAGTACAGATTCTTTGCCTCTTTGGTTAGATTTATTCCTAGGTATCTTATGGTTTTGGGTGCTATTGTAAATGGGATCAACTCCTTAATTTCTCTTTCTTCTGTCTTGTTGCTGGTGTATAGAAATGTCACTGATTTCTGTGCGTTGATTTTATATCCTGCCACTTTACTGAATTCCTGTATGAGTTCTAGCAGTTTTGGGGTGGAATCTTTTGGGTTTTCCACATAAAGTATCATATTATCTGCAAAGAGTGAGAGTTTGACTTCTTCTTTGCTGATTCAGATGCCTTTTATTTCTTTTTGTTGTCTGATTGCTGTGGCTAGGACTTCTAGTACTATGTTGAATAGCAGTGGTGATAGTGGACATCCCTGCCTTGTTCCTGACCTTAGGGGGAAAGCTCTCAGTTTTTCCCCATTGGGAATGATATTTGCTGTGGGTTTTCATAGATGGCTTTTATGATATTGAGGTATGTACCCTCCATCCCTATACTCTGAACAGTTTTGATCAAGAAAGGATGCTATACTTTGTCAAATGCTTTTTCTGCATCTATTGAGAGGATCATGTGGTTCTTGTTCTTTCTTTTATTGAAGATTTTTAATTTTTAATTTTATTTATTTGACATAGAGACAGAGAGAGAGGGAACACAAGCAGGGGGAGTAGGAGAGGGAGAAGCAGGCTTCCGGCTGAGCAGGGAGCCCGATGCAGGGCTCAATCCCAGGACACTGGGATCATGACCTGAGCTGAAGGCAGACACTTAACCGTCTGAACCACCCAGGCGCCCCTCTTTCTTTTATTAATGTATTGTATCACATTGATTGATTTGTGGATGTTGAACCAACCTTGCAGCCCAGGAATGAATCCCACTTGGTCGTGGTGAATAATCCTTTTAATGTACTGTTGGATCCTATTGGCTAGTATTTTGGTGAGAATTTTTGCATCCATGTTCATCAGGGATATTGGTCTGTAATTCTCCTTTTTGATGGGGTCTTTGTCTGATTTTAGGTTCAAGGTAATGCTGGCCTCATAAAATGAGTTTGGAAGTTTTCCTTCCATTTCTATTTTTTGGAACAGTTTCAGAGGAATAGGTATTAATTCTTCTATAAATGTTTGGTAGAATTCCCCTGGGAAGCCATCTGGCCCTGGGCTCTTGTTTGTTGGGAGATTTTTGATGACTGCTTCAATTTCCTTAGTGGTTATAGGTCTGTTCAGGTTTTCTATTTCTTCCTGGTTCAGTTTTGGTAGTTTATACGTCTCTAGGAATGCATCCATTTCTTCCAGATTAGCTAATTTGCTGGCATATAGTTGCTCATAATATGTTCTTATAGTTGTTTGCATTTCTTTGGTGTTGGTTGTGATCTCTCCTTTTTCATTCATGATTTTATTTATTTGAGTCATTTCTCTTTTCTTTTTGATAAGTCTGGCCAGGGTTTGTCAATCTTATTAATTCTTTCAAAGAATCAGCTCCTAGTTTCGTTGATCTGTTCTACTGTTCTTTTGGTTTCTGTTTCATTGATTTCTGCTCTGATCTTTATTATTTCTCTTCTCCTGCTGGGCTTAGGCTTTATTTGCTGTTCTTTCTCCAGCTCCTTTAGGTGTACGGTTAGGTTGTGTATTTGAGATCTTTCTTGTTTCTTGAGAAAGGCTTGTATTGCTATACACTATCTTCTTCTTCTGGGGTCCCAATTATTCTAATATTGTTTCGTCTTTTGGTATCACTTTTCTCTCAAATTCTGCCCCCGTGATCCAGTAGTTGTTTATCTCTCTTTTTCTCAGCTTCTTTATTCTCCATCATTGGTCTTCTATATCACTAATTCTCTCTTCTGCCTTATTTATCCTAGCAGTTAGAGCCTCCATATTTGATTGCACTTCATTAATAGCCTTTTTGATTTTGACTTGGTTAGATTTAGTTCTTTTATTTCTCCAGAAAGGGAGAAGTATCTTCCATGCTTTTTTCAAGCCCAGCAAGTATCTTTAAAATCATCATTCTGAACTCTAGTTCCGACATCTTACTAATGTCCATATTGATTTGGTCCCTGGCAGTTGGTACTGCCTCTTTTTCTTTTTTTTCTTTTTTTTTCTTTTTTTTTGAGGTGATTTTTTTTCCATCTTGTCATTTTGTCCAGAGGAGAATAGATGAATGAGAGAACAAAATGCTAACAGGGTAACAATGACCCCAGAAAAATATACACTAAACAAATCAGAAGAGACCTGAAACCGGGGGAAAAGAAAGGGAAAGAAAGAAAAAAGAAAAAGATAAAAAAAAAAGAATATGATCAAATATGATCAAATATGATCAGGCTGGTGTATAGATCAGTGCCACACATTAGATTTTGGGCGTATTTTGTTCTGTTAGAAGAAACTGCCTCCTAAATTTTTAAAGAAAGAAAAACTTATATATGTACAAAAATAAGGGTAAATATGATGAAGGGATGGAATATGCCTGTAAAGATGAAAATTATAAAATATTTTATAAAAGGAATTGATAAGATAAGAAATTGGTTGAAAAAAGAAAGACGAGAAATTTAAAAAAAAAAGGGAGAGAATGTGATCAGGCAGGAGACTAGAACAAAGCCATACACTAGAGATTTAGGGTATATTTTGGTCTGTTAGAAGAAACTGTATCTCAAAATTTTAAAGAGAGAACAACTTATATATATACCAAAAATAAGGTTAGCTACTATGAAGGGATAGAATATGACTCTAAAATTGAAAAATAAAAAAGATTTTAAAAAAAGGGATTGATAAGATGTTGGTTGAAAAAGGGAAAAAGAAAAATTCAAAAATAATAGAAAAAGAAAAAAAAGAAAATTAAAAAAATTAACTTTGAAAGACTGAAGAATCAGGGGGAAAAAAGCCATGAATTCTATGTGCAGTATTCCCCTAGTGCTGGAGTTCTGCCTTTCTCATTGATCGGTAAACTTGGTCTTAGCTGACTGTTCTTGCTGATCTTCTGGGGGAGGGGCCTGTTGCCGTGGTTCCCAAATGTCTTTGCCAGAGGCGGAATTGCCCCGCCCTTGCCGGGTCTGGGCTAAGTAATCTGCTCGGGTTTGCTTTCGGTAGCTTTTGTTCCCTGCAAGCTTTCATTGGGTGGCTCAGCTGCCTTCAGCTCAGGTCATGATCCTGGGGTCCTGGGATTGAGCCCCACATTGGGCTCCCTGCTCAGTGGGGAGTCTGCTTCTCCCTTTCCCTCTGCCTCTTCCCCTGGCTTGTGCTCTCTTTCTCTCTCTCTCTTTCAAATAAATAAATAAATAAAATCTTTAAAAAAAATGCAGTATACTTCATCAGATTAAAAAATGAGTCACTCTGAGCCAACAATAAGAGATACAGAAACTATTTCTGCCATAGTAAATGTAGGTAAAATTCAAAGCTTAATGTCAGGAACCAAATGTGTGTGAAGGATAGATCCTTTTCTTTCTCTGCACTTAGTCTAATCTTTGGAGTATCTTCACCACCTATAAACAATCAGGTTGGGTGAAGTATATACAAATCTATGGTCCTCAAACCCAAAGTCATCCCAAACAACTGAACTACTAGTGATGGATGCTACATTATTGCTTACATACATAGCTTTGCTCATTTCTATGAAAATTTTATATAGAGGAGCTTCTGTGTTAACCTAAGAATCAATTAATATTTATATTACATAAATTTTACTGAAATAAGAAATGAAGACGAGAATAAACATTATTTTGTTGAGATACTCCACCAAGGGTAGGGTTAATTTTTATCCTGTGTATCAATTATTTTTTTCCAGGAATAACATGCTTCTAACAGAATTAGAAGTTTGAGTTATTGATTCAGAAAACACCTGTGAAGGCTATAGCAGAGAGAGAGAGAAGAGAGAGGGAACAGAATTAGGCAGAGAGCCTTCAGATGACATTTAGGTATGACACTTGTCAAAGGAGAGAAGAAAGGAAGGAAGACTGGGTAAGAAGAATTTCAAACAGCAGTGCATTTCTGAGAATTTCTAAACCAGACCTGGAGCCCTAGGGCAAAGATAGTTCCTTAGAAGAGACTCAGGTCAAGTAAAAACTACCTGGCTTTAGTACCCCAACCATGCTCACTCATTACCTGGGAGCAGCCAAGTAGCTCCTACCTCAGTGTGAAGACCTCAGTGGATCCCAAAGGTGTGGCAGCGTGGTCACTCGTGAAGGGAGATCATATGCCTCCATGACAGCTACACCATTTCCTTCAATCATGAACTAAAAATCTACCCCTCTCCATCCATTTCCCAAACCTTGGTTAAGTCCAGAACAGAGATGGAAAATTTAAAGTTTTCCTTTGTATGCCATGGTAGACATTACTAATCTATCCGTGTAATCTTTCCTGCTGGTCTCAGACACAGACACATCATTGTTCTCAACACAGCTCTTGAGGAAGCCACTGTAGATGTGACATGTGAAATAAAACCTAGCTCCTACTTCTGGTTAGGTCTCTGACCTTTCTTTATGAATAGGAGCAGGGATATAGATCAGCACAGTACAGTACAAAAATGAAATTTGGGCTTTCATATATGGATGCTGTTGGACAGCAACACATTTTCAGTGACTCTATATATGATCTCTTTCAAAGAATATATGCACTCTGCCAAAAACTACGGGTACATATATGTATGTGTATGTATCTATACTTATATCTATGTATGAGATATGATTTTTTTCAATCAAGGAAGTCAAATTTATAATCATTTCGTACTTTTAGTATACCCATACACATTTGACAGACAAACTCTTCAACCTCTAAATGATACTTTTTTCTCGTATATAATGAGTTTCTGTGCTTTGGGGGTGGGACTCAGCTGCCTACTTCTTCAATCTGCCAGCCCCAAATGCTTTGCTGACACCGCACTTCTTGGCATATCTTTGTGTGTGTGCCTTTTCAAGCACAATTGGAAGCAAGTCAGAGATGACTGCCTCAAGGTTTGTATCCTTTTATAGAGTGCTTGGCATAATCTTCACATTATGGATATTATTCTTTAATGCAAAAATCAAATAATACCATTACAGTGGAGATCAAATTGGGTTTTGCCCATCCACTCCTAACATCTCTCTGAAATTTTTCATTTCCTCAAGTTCCTCCTGTTTGGGGAAGAAAAAAAAAGTCCCTGGAGCAAGAGCTCTCTAAAGAGTTATGCTTATGTATTCAATTCCTGCCACTGGGCAAATCTCCTGACCCAGAGAGATTTATTCTAAAACTTTTATAAATAATCCCATCCCTTTTCATGTACTTCTCCCTGCATTCTAATTATGTTTTTGAGAGAGGTGAGAACAAATTTGATTGCCACCATTCTTATGAGATGAAGCTGGTTTAACCTGAGCTGAGGACAGGCCCATTGTCCTTCTCAATATTTTCCCCCAGAATCTTTATCAATGTGTCAAAAACAATTTATTTGTCCTGATTTCATTGGATTTTTGAAAGGAAGAGAAGCTGGAAATACCGAGTTACTCGTTTAGGACTCCGCATAGGGGGTATTGTGAAACTGACTACACTCCGCAGTCCAGCAGATCCAGGGGTGTGGGCTAAGCACCAATTTCAGCTGGGTTGTCTGAGAAGGGAATCAGGCCCCAGTCACCATGATCAGAGGAACTTAAAATTTGCGTGTGAATATGTGTGCTTAATTCTTAACAAATTAAGCCCTGACCAAGTAATTAGGCTGAAAAGAGGGAGTAGAAAATGCTATGAATTGATAGGAGGGAGTGGACGTGCTGGGTTGAAGCACATCTCCCTGACATAAAGTCACAGAAAAACAGAGTCAATGTGAAATTTGCTCGATTCATTGCATCCAGACTTACTGGATTGCTGTGTCTCACAAGCAAGTTTGCTGCAGAAGTGCCAAATACGTGTCCAGGCATGCTTGGCAGGTGTAAGAGAGAGCAAGGGGAGTGGGTGGGGGTGGTTCTATTATTATTATATATTATATAATGTATATATAATATATATTATAAATATATTATAGATGACGCATTAGGTGTTCAGTAGTCCTGTTCTGGAGTTGAGTATGGCCCATTTCCCTTCCCACCCACTTGTAATCATGGATTACTTAGAAGATAGAGAGGCTCCTATAATTAGAAAAAAAAACAAACACAAACAAACCAAAAATCCGGGTGTTGATTTAGACAAGGTTTTAAACACACAGACATCCCTTAAAAGTTTGGTTCCACGATATCTTTGTCCAATAATAACCAGATTACAGAAGGGGCCTTAGAGGACTCTGAGAAAGAGACCTCTGTAAGAGGAGAAGGCACTTTTACATGCAGAGCTAGAGCCTATCACAAGCTCCTATGCTGGAGTAGGAAGGCAGGTTCCAGAGAAGTGTGGCTGTTGGTATAACCAAGCCTGGCTTCTTGGGTTCGTAAATCTGTGCGGTCATACAGGGACCCATGCTGAAGGGAACCCCACACTTTGGTTAGTGCTCTGCTGTCCCTGTCTTGAAATTCTTAACAGTTGAACAAGAGGTTCTGCATTTTCCTTTTGCAACTGAGCCCCGCAAATTATGTGGCCAGTTCTGACTGCAACCCTTCCCCTTGTCCCTCCCCAGTTCCCATCTATTTGAAATAGGCCTTCCCTTAACTGGTTCCTCCCCTTAACAATAATGTGTGGCGAGGGTAGGGATGGAGATGGACACTTACCAGCTGATTTCTTCCTAAAACCCCGTCAGAAAAAAGACAATTGTTCAGGGGTCGAGAAAGAAGTGATTGAATTACTATTGAATTACCTTCTTGATCTTTCAGAAGTGACGTGACACAACTTAAACAAATCACCATTTTCTGGCCAGGGGGTATTGATCACTGCAGATGGAGCCTCTTTTCATTGTAAATTAAATTCTCTGAAATACCGTTTCCAACACAAGGACTTCTCCCTTCTCATGCTGAGCCTAAACCTGTCAGTATGTCTTCTTGACTTGCATTTCTAAGAGGGAAAAAAATGTAATAATCTGCTAATACAGAGTAAGAGCGCAGGTTGGAGAATTCTAGACTAGACCTCAATTTGGACAAAGTATGAAATGAAATCTGATTTTCAGATCCCCAGAAGGAGGCAGGGCTGGTAAAAGAACGTTAAGTAAATGTCTAGATAGCTGGCACCTCGCAAACATTTTGAGCCTGAAGTTTTAGTTTCTATAGATAGAGTCTGAGCCAGGCTTAGCTCATGTCTGGTCGGCGTCTGTACATAATGCTTTCGTTTGTCCTGTCACCCAGCTGTCCCTCTTGGTTTTTCAATACTCTTTGCTTAGCTTTACTAAGGCAAGGGCTGTCGGAATTGCTTAGGTTTGTACACGTGCTCCAACACCACAGATTAATCTGAAGTGACCTGAATCTATATTCCTTCTCACTTCAGGTTTTACTTTTATCATTTACAGGAACAGTTATAAAAAGAATAAATACACATTTTTTATCAAATTGAAAATATTCTTGTATTATGTCTTTGTAAAAATGAAGCCAGATGAATATTTTTCTGACAGTTTTCAGTGGAAGGATTTTACACAGAAAGGGTACCAAGGGCAATAACCAGAAAATGAACTATTCCTTTTGGAGGAAAGACATGTTGAGAACACGGAAGTAAGTCTTAGGGACAGCATCAACCATGGCGTCAGGCTCTGAAGAAAAATCGTAGTAGCTATGAAATGAGAAGCACCCACATGGTTAGTCATATGGATAATGATCCTTTGCAGGAATTCCATCTTTAAAATCACAAAATATGTAAACATAAAATTCCTCTAACATTGCTTGATGAACACATATTCCTTGAATAGTTTAGACTTCAGATGAATGCATGAGCATGAGAAATTTTGAAATTGCAGGAACATTATATAAAATGTTGTGTTTTTTTATGGTTTGAGATGAAAGACAAATAAAGTGATAGACTTGGAATATAAATCAGAACCTTATCGAAAATGGCAAAATTAAAGTCTCTATAAAGTACTTCAAAAAGTATCTACAGATGTATATTTTAATTTTTCACTTTTTCAAAGCCTATGAGGCGGGCATGGAGATTATAAGAACAATTTTCGAAAACTCATTGTTAAATCCTTTCTCCTGGCTTCCTATGCTCCCCAGGGAGATGTTCTTGTGTTGGAGAGGGTATGTCAGAGAATTTAATTGTGTTCTTAGCATAAAATCAGACCTGTCTGAGACACTTTGGAACAATTAGCAAATTGTCATCCGTTTATTCTTATGTACTGGCCCCCAGGGAAAATGGGGGACTGTCACAGTGGTGATTACAGGCACTCTTTTTCCTTTACCTTTTCCTGCTGACTCCTAATCCAAACCTCATGCAAATACAGTCTAGAAAAAGAGCAAAATTTAGCCACAAAGCGCCAAACTTATTTTCCGGTTCCATGGTTTCCTCCCTCTTGGTGTTTCACATGGGAGCTGATTTCCATTTCATGCCCCTGAGAAGGAGCATTATCATATCATCATGAAGAACTAAATTAACTCCTATTATCCCTGAGCCAAGAGTCTGAGGTCAGCCGATTGGAA
The DNA here is from genome assembly GCF_964656455.1 of Halichoerus grypus. Classification (NCBI taxonomy): domain Eukaryota; kingdom Metazoa; phylum Chordata; class Mammalia; order Carnivora; family Phocidae; genus Halichoerus; species Halichoerus grypus. The sequence continues at coordinate 121,149,895 of NC_135714.1, forward strand.
TTTATCCTTCTGATTTTAGAGCTGCTGGGGAGCACCGAAGCTAGGCAGTGAACCAGGAGGTACCTGGCGTCCCTCCTGAGGACTGAAAAAAAAGGACTATCGCTCAGGTCTGAGAAGGAGAAGAATCGTTTCGTGCCAAATGACATTAGTGCTGTGATCTGAACCTGTTAAAATTAATTATTATTTCTAAGAGCAAATGCACTTGATAAAGGTCAGCGCCCCTCACTTTTAAGCTCCCATCATCAGATGTAGCTCCAGACACTGAGGCCGTGTGAAATGGCACAAGCTTAGTGGAGGCTCAGCCTCTCTCTGGGGAAATAGCTCAGTAATCGTTGCCTCCAGATGTTTCTTTGAGGAGACTGCTTCTCTTCTCCCCTCTTTCCCTACAAATCTCAGTGTTTCTGTCTCCATTCTGTTTGGGCCGGTGAGCGAGTCCCGGGGGCTGAAAATAGTGTTAGCAAGCAAGGTGTGTAGAAAGAGTTAACATAGCAGGGCTGGACCTGCTCACCTTAGACAGGATAACACAGATCTGCTTACATGGTTGGCTGCTGACATCAGGGACCTTGGGTTTCAGGAGGGTTCTCACCATTCCCAGAACTGGTGAGAGTGACTCACGGTGCCTGAAGTATTTGTACAAATAACGTGATTTATGTGGGACACCTACTTTGCCTCGGGGAGTCTGGAAATTTGGCGGCGCACTAGGCAGAGGGTGCTCAGGTGACCAGCCCCCCCCCAATAAAAGCCTTGTGCACTGAGTTTCTAGTGAGCATCACTGGTGGACAACATTTCACACATGTTGCTGGAGGAATTAAGTGCATTCTATGTGAGTCTCCTGGGAGAGGACTTTTGGAAGTATCTGTCTGGTTTCTTTCAGGTGTCACCCCACGTGGCTTATCCTTTCTTGATTCTGCTTTGTATCCTTCCGCTGTAAAAAAAAATCACAGCCATGAGTATAACCATAGGCTGGGTCCTGTGGATCCTCCTAATACATCATCAAACCTGGGGGTGGTCTTGGGGACCCTTCAACACACAAGTTACAATAAAAAAATGTTCGCTCCACGTCTCACCTAGACTTTTATAAAATTAAAGCCCTTAGGATGTATCTCTATTATCTGGGGTCACTTTAGATAAGCTCTGAAAGAACTCACCTTAGCATTATGATTTCTGAGAAAGCTTCAATGCAAGCTATAATCTGGAAATCGGCATCACTGTTGATTCTATATTTAAATCAGTTATTTCCATAGTAGTGTGCTGTGCTCTACTCAAATTGGATAGTGTGGCAGCTTTTATTTTTAAAGAAGTTATCTTATGGAACACTTATTCCCTCGGTAACACCGCTAGTTTGTGGAGTGCACACTAAAAAGACCTGGGGTTTGACTGAATTATTTTCCCTGGAGGAGAACTCTGAGTTGACTTTTCTAAGAAATAGAAATAAAAATCTTACATCTGAGAAAATAGAGTAGAGACCAGAAGCTATCACCCTCCCAGGATATTTTTTCTGTTGTCCGACATGCAGAACTATAGCTTTGGGTGGTTGTATTAAACATTACACTAGATTGTGTCAAAATCCTTTGGAAATTCTTTAGATGGCCGCAGATATCACTTCAAGTTTTAGTAAAATTTAAGTTCAGTAGGGTGGGGGAGGGAATGTTGCATTAAGTTGGCTATACAGCAAGTGAGGGGCGAAGGTGGGAAAACAAGGCTTCTCCTGAGAGCAGTCCGCTATCCAAATTTTATTCACTTGTGGGCATCTTGTATTCAGTGGCACAGGACCATCAATGGTACTCTCAAGGCAGAGAGTCTTGTGTGGATAAAATGCAAACCCAGCATTTTGCTAACTCATAGCACCAGAATCAAAGTCTTACTTCCACGAAACTGACTTCTCCAGAGTCAGAATGGATCGTTTCTACTATATATAAACAGTTGTATACTTCAACCCCTTTCTAAACAGATCTATCTAGCTCACCAACTAGAATCAATGTGGTTATAAGCTTGGGATTTGGAGCCGGATACCAAATCTGCTTATTAACCACATGGTGTAACCTGTTTATTTCTTATGTCTTGTTATTGCAATCTATAACATGGGCAATGACATCACCTAATGCCAAGGGCTCTAGGAACAGTCACACACAAAAAACCAGTTTGTAAGTGTTGCCGGGTGAACCGGGGAGACCACTGAGCCCTGAGGCCTCTGCCCAGCCTGTCTCCAGGACAGTCTGCGGAGGCTTTTAGTCTCTTCACAAGAAAAGAATTCAAGGACAGGCCAGACTGCCGTTGAGCAGTGCAAGTGAGGAGTTTATTAAAGAGAGAGTACACTCTTGAGGTATGAGAGGGGGTGAGTTCAAGGGAGAGCTGCACCTGGGGTTTGGGTCTCTATTTTTTTTTTTTTTTTAAAGATTTTATTTATTCATTTGAGAGAGAATGAGAAAGAGAGAGAGCATGAGAGGGGGGAGGGTCAGAGGGAGAAGCAGACTCCCTGCTGAGCAGGGAGCCCGATGCGGACTCGATCCCGGGACTCCAGGATCATGACCTGAGCCGAAGGCAGTCGCTTAACCAACTGAGCCACCCAGGCGCCCTGGGTCTCTATTTTTATTAACAGTTGGTAACTAGGGAGTAAGATATTAATTGTTTGGGGAGGGGATTTTTGGGGGAGCAGAGTTTCGTGCTTTTTCTCTCTGACTTGGTCGGGGACTCTGGCTATCTTTGTCTTGGGCCTGTCTGGTGTGATCTGGCTTCTCGTGGCCTTGCTTAGGAATGCTGCCAGGACAGTGGCTCAGGTCATGATTCCAGAATCCTGGGATGGAGTCTCACGTCTGTCCGGGCTCCTTGCTCAGTGGGGAGTCTGCTTCTCTGCTCTTCCCCTGGTTCTCTTTTTCTCTCTCTCTTTCTCTCTCTTGCTCACTCTCTCTCAAATGAATAAATAAAATCTTTAAAATAAATAAATAAATGGTAGCGATTCTGGCCTATCCTTTGTTGTTTGGGAGAACCATAACGTTTGACAGATGGTGAAGGTAGCATAAATAAATAAAATACATTTCTACTCGACTCACTCTAAAGCAATTAATTCCCACGCGAGAAGTAGTTTGATTGAAGAATTGCAGTTTAGGATTGAAAGCATCTCCTCTCATGACTTGTGATTTGAAGCCTATTTCTTTCCCCCACACCTTTTATCACTATGATGGGTTTCTCCTGACTAATAATCACAGGGGCCCCCACTAACCCTCATTTCAGTGAGAAGAAAGCCTGCTTCTTTGTGGTTTCTCCCCTTATGAGTAATGTCATGACACCTTGTATTCCATACTTTTTTTTAAAGATTTTATTTATTTATTTGACAGAGAGAGAGACAGTGAGAGAGGGAACACAAGCAGGGGGAGTGGGAGAGGGAGAAGCAGGCTTCCTGCTGAGCAGGGAGACCGATGCAGGGCTCGAACCCAGGACCCGGGGATCATGACCTGAACCAAAGGCACTTGCTTAACGACTGAGCCACCCAGGCGCCCCGCCCTTGTATTCCATATTTTAGGTCTGACCAAATTTGGTGGAAACCCATCCAGTCATTTTCTGGGAATGTAGTAACAGATAAATAGGTAGATGTAAACTTCTTTTCATTTATATTGGAGATGATAACTATACACACTGATGTTTGCTCTTCTTCCTGTCTCTAACTAATATATTGACAATACCAAGGTGTGCTTGATGTAACTAGCACTCCAGAACAATGCGGTCCAGAGTATAGATTTTATAGGTGTTCGGGAGTAGAAAATTTACAAAACAAAGCAATCTTTAGGTAATAGAATTAAAGACAGTAAGGTTTAAAAAGTGAAGGGAATGGTGTGAGCAAGCAGGGCAGTTAACTGAAAGTCAGAACAAACATTTCATAGCACTATCATGGGAATATATCTAAAAAGACTAGAAGGACCCGAAAAGGGAAAGGCAAGTTTGCTTCTGTGAGCCATGCGAAGAATTTTATCAGATCCTGAGTAATCCAGACTTATCCTCTGTCATAGTCCCTCTGTATCCCCGTCTCACCTACTGATGTGTGGTGCCCTTGATGCATCGTGTTGATATTGCCGAGCTGTTGATCACATTGCTTCCTCAACTCAGAATGATCTTTACCTATTGGTCTTCACCTATTGGTTTTCAACGCTGAAGATTCATTTCACAGAGCACTCTTTCTATGAAGACTTTCTGACCCCAATCCAGGTAAAACTGATCGGAAATTCCTTTGGATCTCCTCTGTACTCAGTAATTACTTAGATCAGAGTACCCATAACACACTATTGCATTTGTTTCTTTATGTGGCTCTTTCCTTCTTGTAGATGGTAATCTTCTTATGGGCTAGGAAACTAATTCATCTTTGTATGTGCCCGACATGAAAGTATATTTTTGATTAATAGCTATTCCCATGAATGAATGCAACACGAAAGGAAAGAAACAGGAATGAAAGAAGGAATGCAAAGGATCTGATACATTTAATAAAATGGTAGAAAAGCAGTGTTTTTCTCACTGAGATTTACTTAAGATATGGGGACAAAAGTTTCTCTTTTCAAGCCAGTGTTCAAAGATGACTAATTACAAAAAGATTAAAAAAACAAAGCAAAACAAAATATGAAATTTTTGATCACTAAGGTGTTTATAAAGAAATTGCAGGGGTGCCTGGGGGGCTCAGTCAGTTAAGCCTCTGCTTCGGCTCAGGTCATGATCTCAGGGTCCTGGGATCCAGTCCTGCGTGGGGCTCCCTGCTCAGCGGGGAGCCTGCTTCTCCTTCTCCCTTTGCCTCTCCCCCTGCTTGTGCTCTCTCTCACTATCTCTGCCACTGTCTCTCTCTCTCTCTCAAATAAATAAATAAAATCTTAAAAAAAAATTGCAGCCTAGAGGGTGAGTAACACAGACCAAAGAAAAGTGAAACTCCAATCCTGCCATTCACATTTTCTTTTAACAGCAGAAACTTTCAAACTGAAGTTAGATGTCAGACATTTCAGTTGAAAAAGTCCAAAAGTCAAGTGGACACATAACTAAAGTCTGGCAAGAGGTTAAAGACACTTTGCTTTCCTCAAGGCCACGATTAGCCCTTAGAGTATTATCATAGTGTTGGCTACTTCTTTTATATATTTATTTTTCCACTCTGAAGTTACATTTCAGGCATCAGTGATTTTCCAAGATATTAAAGAATGGGCTTGGCCATAATGTTCCCTCAGGCCATCGGAGCTCTGCATTCCAGCATTAACCACATGAGAAGTTTATTGGCACTAAGATACTTTCTCATTATGAAACACCCAAAAGAACATACTTCTTTTTTTTTTTAAGATTTTATTTATTTATTTGATAGAGACAGAGATAGCGAGAGCAGGAACACAAGCAGGGGGAGCGGGAGAAGGAGAAGCAGGCTCTCCGCCGAGCAGGCAGCTTGATGCAGGGCTCGATCCCAGGACCCCGAGATCAGGGCAGACGCTTAACAACTGAGCCACGGAGGCACCCAAAAGAACATATTTCTTAATGAATGTGAACTAGAGCTGGCATTGTTAGTCTTGAAGCAAACACAACAAACTTTCAGCAGCCTCGTTACGTGTAATTATCAATTTTGAAGCTGCGGTATTAGGGCCCGTCATTGGGCGTAGCCAGACAGACTGATCTGCTCGCGGCTGCGACTCCGGAGATTTTGATGCCCAGCTGTCACCTGCTTTCAGTAGATAGTCCTCATGATCAGACTCGGTATTTCACTCTTGGTAAAGCAAACTTTGCTAAGGTGAAACTGGAACAAATATCTCATGATTAGTCTGTCCCTTTCTTCATGTAACATTCCAAATATAAATTCTGTATAACTGAACTAGAAAAGAGAGTAAATGTATATTTATTCAATTCAAATGTACTCATATTAAATAACTATCAAGTGTCAGAAAGTCCACCGAGAACTTCAAGCGATATAAGAAGGTGACTATTTCCCTCTTTCCACTTCCAAGAGCATGCAACAAGGGGCCGAGGAAGAAAAAGATTACAGCGACACGTATACCTAAAGCAAGAAAGAAAATGATGACTTTAGAGTTATAACCATTTTTATAGGGGTTCAAAGAAACAGAAATTCTTATCAGTCTAGGGATGAAGGAAAAGGGATGGGAAGTAAGGAAATCGTCCATGGGAAAATGTGAGGTGGATGCTGAGGGAGAAGAAGGATTTGAAAAGCCAAAGCAGACCTTCAAAAATAGAACAGAGTGAGCATGGAGGCTGGGAACTCTGAGGTAGAATCTGCAGCAGTTCACTTTGGAGAACCATGGGAATTTGAGAACTGAAGGAAGAAAAGAGGAAATTTGGGCTTGATCGCCTTGTGAAGGACACCCAGTTCAAAACAGCAGAAGCTGCATTTACTTTCGTTCAAAAGGGATTAACTGATGTCTTTTGAGACAGCTAATAACATGCAATAACATGACAAGAGTTCCATTTAGAAAGATTAATTTAAAGTTAAGATCACTGGGGCTCAGTCGGTTAAGTGTTGGAGTCTTGATTTCGGCTCAGGTCATGATCTCAGGGTGCTGGGATCAAGCCCTGCTCAACGCTCAGTAGGGAGTCTGCTTGAGGATGCCCACTCTGTCTCCCAAATAAATAAATCAATCTTTAAAAAAAATAAAATTGGAATCACCTGACAGTGAGAAGACAGTTGTAAAATCGGAGTAAAACCTAATGAAAGCCTGAAATTGATGCTTGGAAGTAAAATTGGGAAGGAGGAAATTCTACATAGCAGTAAAGGAATCTAGTACTTGTCAAATTATTGGATATAGATATTGAGGATAAGAAAGGAGTCAAAGATCAATTTAAGATGCAGGGGAGAGTCTGGAATGAGTAATGGGGTAGACATGACACCAGATTAGGTTTTTGATGTGTTGATTTTAAGATAATGTTGGATCATTCAAGTGAGAGTCTATAAATTCTACCAGGTAAAAATACTATGACCAAATTGATGCCTACAAACTTCATAAGCATCATCATCATCATCATCATCATCATCAAATAAGTTATGAAATGCAAACTTGAACATATGAATATTACATGTGGATGATTCTCCAGTGTCTTTATAAGTGAGATGGTTCCCCTACCCCCTTGGACTTCTATTAGGCACTTTTCACAGCAAAGAGTTGGGTATAAACCCGTGAGGCATATGCAAATATGTGGGTGTTGTGATCTCCTCTATGTCCCTCTGTGCAGTCACTACCATGTTTTTCTTCTGCTGCTGTTTGAGACCTGTTATTTCTAATAGGAAGGAGAAAACCATGTAAAATCCAATAAGCTTCAGGTTGGGTTAAAGTATCAAGGGACGAAAGTATCCTTCTGACGGTAATGCAAGGTGATGTGAATTTTTGCTTGAATTTTCTCTCTCTACTCTCAGACAGGGACAGAGCTTAAAAGGACATCTTTTATCCAGGGCATGAGAGCTCCTCTCCAAAGATGAGCTGTTTGTGTGACATCCTTTTCGAGTTGTCACTTTCCTTTGTGTCAGTCTGGCACAAGCTGGCAGAATCACTTAAACCATCCAGTTCAAACATTCATTGAATTAGGTAACTTTTCTTTCCTTTTTTTTTTTTGAATTAGGTAACTTTAGGTTGCCTTCCAATTCTGAGATTCTATGATTTTGAGGGTCTATTATTTTGAGAAATTTTATATTCTTGTGATAGTAACTGGGGTCCTTTTTCAGACAAGAATAGTGTCACAATTAAGAAAACAAATTCTTATATCCATTAATGATGGGGTCTAATATTCTGAGGTATCATTTAGCACTTTCTTTTTATGTGAATGACTTTTATAAATGTAAGAGAAATATTTGATGCTTGGAGGAGGAAGATTTTTGGAGGGCAGTTGGTAATTTTGAAGGTTTAAATACAAAATATAAATACCTATTTGTGTATGCATATAAACATATGTTAGATTTAAGTGGAAAACAGCAGTAATAAATTTATGAATAATCATTAACTATCTTAAGATGAGAATTGAAGGCAAGAGGAAATAATTATTAACAAACCATTGGAGATTTCAGTTTAGTATCTGAAAAAAATATTCTGGAAGACTAATGACATTGAAGTGAGCACCAATGTAGAGAAAATTTTCTGTAGAGATGATCTGAAATTGGAATGAATGTCTTGCTCGGTGGTCAGATGAGAGATTAGAGGATGGGTCAATTGTCCCATCCACGATCTAAGACTTATTCAAGTACCTGTCAACCTCCAAGTTGAAACAGCTATTATATGCCCTTTGCAAATTGAAGCAGATAAAAATAAACATAGTCTATATCAAACACAATGCTACATGCAAATGTGTCATAATTTTTTATGGCTTCTCATTATTTCCAACTATCACCATATCTGTATGGAAAATACAGATATATTTATTTTAAAGCTTATTATGGTTTGGTCCTATGTGATCTTTTTTATCTAATTAATTAGGAAATCCAATAAGCCTTTATTGATCCCTTCTATATGCCAGGTACTTCTTCAGATACTGGAAACATAAGCAGTGAAGAAACTATTCAAATAGCCTTGCCTTTAGGGAGATTACATTTTACCAAAGGGATGAGGCTAATAATTAAAAAAAAAAATACAACACATAGTATGCTAGAGGGTGATAAATGCGAATTAAAAGAAGGCTTGGACAGGGAATAAGAAGTGTGTTATGTTGTGGGGAAGTATTATTACAGTTTTAAGCAAGGGGGTGAAGGGAGGCCTTACTAAGAATGTGGTAAAAACCCAGAAGATGAGAAAGGAAGTCATGGATACGCTGGGGGAGAGTATTCCAGGCAAAGGAAACAGTAAGTGCAAGTACCTTAAGGTGAAGGTAGGTCTTGGAAAGGAGCAACATGATCTAATTTATTTTTAAAGGATTACTGTGCATGCAGTGGGTTGAGAATTGACAAGGCAGGCAAAAGCAGAAGCAGAGAGCATAGTCTAGGAGCTATTTCCATAATTACAGTGGGGATCTTAGATTGGGCCAGAATAAGAACCAGCCGCAAATGTGGTCAGATATGGTCAAAGTATATTCTGAAGTAGGACTGCTGATGGATTAGTTATAAGGTATGAGAGGAAGGGAAACTGAGTGCCTGGAAGGGTGGTATTGCCCATAACTGAAATGGAGAAGACTGTAAGGGAAATACATTTAGAAAAAAGGTCCTAAGCTCAGTTTGGGTATTTTATTTTTTTAAATTTTAAATTTTTTATTTTTAAAAAAGATTTTATTTATTCATTTAGCGAGAGAGAGCACCAGCTCTCTCCCAGTGAGAGGGTTCGGGGAGGGAGAGAGAGAATCCCAAGCCAACTCAATGTTGAGTGTGGATCCCAGTGTGGGGCTCCATCCCATGATCCCAAGATCAGGACCTGAGCTGAAATCAAGAGTCAGCGGCCCAACTGACTGAGTCACCCAGGCACCCCTCATTTTGGACATTTTAAACTGAATATGCATATAAGTGGATGAAAGAAGTTCAGGGAGAGAAATGGAATTTTTGGCCCATGGATGACATTTAAACTATGATACTAAATGAGATTAGATGAAGTTACCTAGACACTGAGTACAAGATAGGCAGTTCCCTAGGGCATCCAAGCATTAAGAGATCAGAGATGAGGAGGGAGTGTGAATCAGTGAGGCAGGAGGAACACAGATGAGGTACCTGGAAAGGGAAGAAAGCATTTGGAACAGGAGGATGTGATCAGCTGTGGTAAATGCTGCTGGTTGGTCAAGTTCAGTGAGAATGACAAATTGACCATTGGATTTAGCACATTGTAGGAAATTGGTGACTTTGCTAAAAAACAAAAACAAAATCCAAACCCCCCACAACTTTGGTAGAGTAGTAAGGATGAAAGACTAACTAGAGATCTAAAAGAGATCTCAAATTTTAAACTCTATGATTGGTTACTGTTTATTAACTCAAAATCTTTCAAAAATTTCAGAAGGTAGGCTACACAATATTGTAAGTGGGAAAATAAACAATCACTATAAATGATACATGTTCATGAATAGCCATCCACTAGCTAGAAATATGATGAGAAAGGAGTTGGAGTAGCTTTGGAACTGCTGACTGGAAAAACAAGGTAAAACAGTGCCTACTGGAATTCACACTGTTGGCATGTATTGTCCCATGATTTCTGTTTATATTCTGTGCAATGAAGCAGAGTCTGATATTAGCATGGAAAATGGAAGAAAATTCATCTACTAAGCTTGGCTTGAAGCAGCAGTTTTAAATTTTCCCAGGTTGAGTTGAGTTTGGAAGTTGAGATCACAACCAGCCAAGAGTTATACTGGTGTATTTGTATACTTGTAGAAAACATGGAGAAAACCATCCTTATATTCAGGACAATGTACATGTCCTATTAAGAAAGACAGAAAGACAGAAATAAAAAGAAAGGAAGAAAGGAAGGAAACAGATATTTATGAGCAATTTAAAAAGCTTTGTTCTACTCAAAAATGGGAAAAAATTAAAATGAGTAATGTTTGCAAGACAAAAAGTCAAATTAACAAATATTTATTGAGTATCTACTATTATGAAGGCAGTGTAATAATGCCATGTGGAATACAAATATCATGCAGTATGTCACAGATTTTGCCTTCAATGACCTTAAAGTCCATTAAAAAAAAGAGAAAAAACCTAAATGCTAGATAACCACATGTGATTTAAAAAAAATAAAGAGAAAAATCTAATAGCCGTCATGAGGTAGCACATAGTTAATAGTACAATCAAGGAGGCTTTTAATATTATAGAATGCTTGGAAAAGCAATTTAGTAGGTTTTGTGAAATAGGTCAAATTTTGGTCAGATATTAGACACAGTCACTCTCCTGGTACTCAACACCAAATAGGGGAAACATACGAACAAAAAATTTCAACAGAAATACCAACCAAGGATATAAAGGTATATGATTAGAGTTATATGGCAAATAACTTTATTAAAAGGATTAAGGAAAGATTTCATAGATCCAGAATTTTGAGCTGAGTTTTGAAGGATCGATAACATTTAGAAAGGTAAACTAGAGACAAAAATAGCCCCAAGGTTTTTTAGGACTCTACACAATAACAAGTATTTGTAGAAAACAATTACTCATTGGAAGGATATAATAAAAGTAACATTGTAGAATTATTTTTTTATAATGGTGTTGCCATCAATAAACCAAAGAAAGAAGAGACTTTATCATAATAGGGCATCAGAATAACACTCAGTATTTGTCTCTATTTAAATATTACACAAATGCCAAGTGTACTGGTGAACATTATGGTTGGCTACTTCAATAAAATATATGTCTACGTACTTACAAAAATGTTACAATGTATTTACAAAAATTACAAGCAAGTGCTACCTTCTCCATATGCTAGGTGGCACTTAAATTACAAATATGGCATTTAGGAGCAAATAGCTGTGTCTGGATTGTTACCCTCGCAAACAAACATGCCATTCAAAGTATAATTTTTAAGAAGTTAAAGCCATGAATCACAGAAATATATAGTGAGAACATGTCAAATATACTTAACTCATTAATGAGGGAACTAGTAGAATAACTAAACTACATCAAAAAAGCATCAAAAAGATTTATATAGTCCACTTAGAAAGGCATGCTGAAATAATTTTAAGTTAGACACGTAACTCGTTAATATCCTACAGGTCAATAAAATAATAACCTTTTCTATCAGATGGCAATCATTGCATCTCTGACAGACAAACCCTTTGACAACCAACAGACAAAATTTCTGGATAAAGCCTTGTTAAAGTAGGGGCACCTGGGTGGCTTAGTCAGTTGCGTGTCTGCCTTTGGCTCAGGTCATAATCCTGGGGTCCTGGGATCGAGCCCTACATTGGGTTCCCTGCTCAGCGGGGAGCCTCCTTCTCCCTCTCCCTCTGCTGCTCCCCCTGCTTGTGCTCTCTCACTCTCTCTGTCAAATAAATAAAATCTTAAAAACAAACCAAAACAGAAAAACCTTGTTAAAGTAAACATATATTTGCAGAGTCCACACCTAATCATGAATAAATAGTAAATCAATATAAAGCATATCATATAGAGAAATAATCTTTGAGTAGGTCTATTAGATGATGCTCCAGTATGACATTGAAAAGGCATGCAGTCACCTTTTTTCCTTATTTATAAATTTTAGGATAGTTTTTAAAAAACTTTCCTTGTGATTATAAATAATCATTAGAGATTACGCTGTTTATTACAAAAAAATCATATATATATATATGAATGAATTGTAGGCTTTATATATATATATGTATGAATGAATGAATGAATGAATGAATGAAATTTATTCTCAGATATGATACTCCAGTCACATCTTTTACTGAACAATTGATTTACCTAATTATATTCTGGTTAAAAAGCACAGAATATTAGTGAACTTATGTAAATAACTACATGGCCATGGAGAGGAGAGACTCAGTATCTGTTCCTGATCACTGATGGGTCAATGAATAAAAGATACCATTTTTAAAAATTATCATTTTAATTTGCAAAAGCATATTCTACTAATAGAAATGGCTTGCTCATATATTCATCAGAAAATAGTACATTAAAAAATATTACCAACAATATTCCAAAATGAATTATTTCTTCTAAGTTCATTCAGTCCTACTAAATCAATTCTTTTTCCACTGGATCTTGATCAGCCGTCTGCTTTCATGACGTTGCATGCTTCTTGATTAAAAAGGGCTTTTGAAATCTCGAATCAGTCCCCTGGTAAAATCTAATAGTTATCTAAGTGATGTTGGCTTAGAAGCCTGTACTTAAAAGTCTATCTCTGGAAGTATCAGTAATGAGTACAGTCTTTTCTCTGAGGCCCTAAGAACATGCTTCTTTTTTGAGGACCACATTTCTAGACCATAGCTCATAATGAGCCTTTAGGCAAACATGAGAGGAAAGTATAAGCCATCTGTTGATGGTAAGACTAAACAGCAGTGATTAGTTTCTTACAGTAGCAACATTATGAAATTCAATGGGAGGAAAATTCTCTTTTGGGTTATAACACATAATGGTATCCTGAGGATTTCATCCAGATTTCTCCTGAAGGTCAAACATTATGAACAATGAGGTCATTGCCTCAATCCTGAAGACTTCCAATTCTTTCTGTAATGTGGATAATTCCTGAAACATATTTATGTTAATGGCATTTTCCTGTACAAAACTAACTTAGGGAAGGCAAAGTTTCTCCTGATTTGATAGCTTTTTCCAAGCAGCTCTTACAATAGTGCTGAACTAATTAAGAAATACTGAGCATATCAAACAACTTAATTATTATTAGTATTCCTCCTTTAATAAGATGAAAGAATCTTTGTAGGTACCCAGGGACTTCTAGAAAACCCCAAACATTATTTAGGTATTAAAGATATCTTGAAAAAAAATACTTTTCTGAATCTAGGACCTGATTTTAGGAGAGCAAAATCAAAAGAGTTATCAGAGGAGGTTAGACATGTAATTATGAGAAGAACATAGATGCCTAAGAAAAATAAATGGTTGTAGCCTGGCTACCTATTAATCATAACATCAAAAGAATATTTTAAAATAAATACAGCACAAAATAACCTAATTGTAAGGTATCTCTGCTCTTTCAGAAGTAATTTTTGTTCTTTGTCTTTTTAAAAAAATAATCAAGGGCATTGTTACAAAGCCGGTAGAACAAACAAAAAGTTATTCTGATGAGGTACAGAGTCTCTGTTGTTTGAAAAATTGCACAAAAGCTAAAGAGTAACCTTTTAGTATTTTTGCTAAGAGGAGCTGAACACTTCAAGATCAATTTGTCATCTTAGCAGAGAGAAAATCTGAATTCTGGGACTGCATTAATATAATCTTTGGCAGTAAAGGACTCACAAGCTTTTTTTCCACCCCTTATGTATAAACTCATCAAAATTGCACCAACACATTTCATTGCTTCTTTTTAGGGACATCCTTTTTGGGTATTACAATCCAAGTCAAAGAAAATTTACTTTCTTCGAATTTACAGTTTGCTATAACACTTAAATATTGTCATTCACTCTATTCTTTCATATTCGGCAACAACCGGATGCTTTATTTTAGGACAAAACTATTTTCTATTTCCTTAAAAGAAATAACAGAACTACATTCCATTACCTTGTATACACAGTTGTGTTTATTTTCCATTATTTTTCTGCATAGATTCTCATCCATCCATGTTAATCACAACTTTTAACCAATGTACCAAGTTCTACTTCATAGCAAAAAATGAAAGGTAGGTAATTGAAAACTGTCTGCCTTATACAAAAATTTCAGTAGACCAGAGAAGCTCATAAGTACAGATTATACAACCTCTAAAGTCACATTCCTCTTTTTTTTTTTAAGTTTTATTTATTTAATTGAGAGAGAGAGCATGATCGTGTGAGTGGGGGAGGGGCAGAGGGAAAGAATTTTCAAGCAGACTCCCCACTGAGCACGGATCCTAACACAGGGCTGGACCCCAGGACTCATGAGACCATGACCTGAGCCGAAACCAAGAGTCAGACACTTAACTGACTGAGCCACCAGGCACCCCAAGTCATTTTCCTTTTACACCCCTTTCTAAAGTGGCAACAATAAAAATGCTCATTAACAGGTCTCAAAGGTATAGATACTTTATAATATTTCAAAATAAAAATTATGCCCGATGACCAAATTTTCAGTGTTCTATGTTATTTGGATATAATCTATGCGCCCAGATATTATCTATTAATTGTTCTGATATTAATCAAGGTCTCAAATTTAAGTAAAGATCTTGGAAATTTTGCTTAAGTTGACAAAAATAATCCTAATAATTATCTATATTTAAAAGTTTTCCAGTATTATAACTCAATTAATTGAACACATTATTTTATATCTTTTATAATCTTAAAATTTATATAGAAGAATATTAGTTAATCTGAGCAATAAACCAGTATAGAATTTTAGTGCATTCATATTAGCAGCCTCTTTATGAGAAAACAAACCAAAGGCTTAAAAAAAGAAAAAAGTTTTTCTTATATTTTACAGTGATAAAACTCAGGAAAAAAGCATATAGCTGTTTTTAAAACCCCAGATATCCAACCAATTTCATTTTCTCAAGGATTCATTTTGAGCATGAGAAACTGAATTCTTATATAAAAATACGCAGCCAATAGTTTCTGAGAGAAGGTTTTTTTCCTCTTTAAAAGTCTATGATTCCTGATTTGAACCACAGGGCATGGAAGATTATTTAAGTACTATTTTCTCAATTCTCTCAAAGAAGGTCCATAACTAGTGCCATTGTAGTTGTCTCAGAGAGAAGTTAATTAATCATATACAAAGGATGCCCTAGGGAATTAGGTTTAATTCTCTAGTGGATGGGGGAGGAACCATTAAGAATGGAGACGAAGTAATAGAAAGTTCTGTTACCTTTTTTTGTGGGAATTCTTGTATTTTCTTACATTTATATAAGCCTTATATTTTATACTATTCTTTTGATGACAGAACACAACATGACATGCAGATAGATGAAAGACCTTCTCTCAAACGAGAGAAGGCTGTTACGTGGAGCCACAGAGAAGGTTGTACCTGGGGACAGGTGAAAGGAAGCTGGAGCTATAATGGGAAGCTTACATATGGCAAGCCTGGTGGGGTTACCTAGGTTTCATGAGCTCTCTATGGAAAATTTGAAAAATGTTGGCAGGCTTTGGGGCAGAGAGGCTGTCCCTAGTTGTCTGGTCCCTGGCCCCACAGTGATTGGGAAGGCTATATAGTGGCCTGGAGCTTGAGAACCCTCCAAAAGAAGTGGCTCGTATGCGGCCTTGATCAGCTACTCAAAAACATGCCCTAGTTCCAGCCAGGGCCTCAGAACTAGCTAAAGACAGCATTTAACAAAACAAAACAAAATAAAAAAAGATGGTACAGCTTATTAGTTTCTGCAAACCAGTCAGTGCCCGAGATCGATAATTTAAGATAATTTATAATCCTGCTTATTAATACACCTGGAAAAAAGGAACATTGCTTAAACTCACACAATATGAGGTAAAGGCCTTTCTCAGTTATTGGCAGATGGACACGGAGATAGTGTCTTAGTCAGCTTGGGCTGTCACAGCAAAAGCCACCAACGGTGCAGCCTAAGCAACAGACATTCGTTTCTCACAGCTCTGGAGGCTGCAAGTCCAAGATCAAGGTCTCAGTGTGGTCTGGCTGTGGTGAGGACTCTCTTCTCAGCTTGTAGATGGCTACCTGTCCCCTGGGTCCTCACTTGGCAGACGAGAACAAGCTCTCCGGTGTCTCTTCTTATAAAAGCACTAGTCCCCTCACAAGGACCCTACTCTCATGACCTAATCTAACCTCAGTTACCTCTCCCAAGCCCTATCTTCAAATACCATCCCATTAGCAGGTAGGGCCTCAACATATAAACTTTGGGGGGACACAATTCACTCCACAGCAGACAGCATGCAGCTTTGGATCAACCACCTCAGCCTTCAGTCACAAGTAAATGCAGGACACACAGATTCCAAAGTCTCAAAAATTATGTCCAGTAGGCATGACATGTTTTCTTAATTGAATTAAGCTTAAATAGAGGTAAACTTACTACGCAAAAAGATGAACACAGTTGGCTTGATGTTCATGCTGCTGGATTCTCACATTTCTTTAGAATGGCCTGCTTGTGGGCCTTACATTGGTTGACATGTGGGAATTTGGCTTTATGAACGCTCCCTTTATTGTCAATTGTTAAGGGTGTTTTTCATGCCCAGAGCATTGAACTCTGTGGTACCGGTCTGCCTAGATTGTTTGTAGAAAATATGTTATTTGTGGTGAACACCTGCTTTTCCTCTGGGAGTGTGGGATTCTGATAATTGTGGCTAGTAGTGCAGGTAGAGAGTATTTGCATTACCAGCTTCCAATAGAAACTCTCAGCTCTGTGTCTTAAGTAGGCTTCCCTGGGCAGAAAGACTCCATCCATGTTGCCTTAGCACATTGCTGGAAGAAGAAGCATGTTCTATGTAACCCTGGTGAGGAAGAACTTTGGAAGATGTGCCTGGATCCCCCCGGACCCCATGATGAATCTTTTTTTTTTTCTTTAAAAGATTTATTTATTTATCTCAGAGAGAGAGAGAGAATGAGAGAGAGAGAGAGAGCACGAGTGGGAAGGGCAGAAGGAGAGAGAACACGAGAATGGTCAGAGGTCACCCAAAGCACATACAAGCAACAAACTCCAAACCTGACCTCCTGTAGTCTCTCCCTCTTAGGGAATCGATGCCCAACATTTCCGTAGAGAACACCAAAACTAGATTCTTTTTTTTTTTTTTAAAGATTTTATTTATTTATTTGAGAGAGAGAATGAGATAGAGAGAGAGCATGAGAGGGGGGAGGGTCAGAGGGAGAAGCAGACTCCCTGCTGAGCAGGGAGCCCGATGCGGAACTCGATCCCAGGACTCCAGGATCATGACCTGAGCCGAAGGCAGTCGCTTAACCAACTGAGCCACCCAGGTGCCCCCAAAACTAGATTCTTAAATATTGTTGCCACTTACAGGGAATAACTTGCTGACTTTGTGCAGACCAGAACGAGAACCAAAGTTGACCATGAACCAGAAATGAAAACAGAACAGCATAGGGGAAAACAGCCAGGGGAAAATAAGTCAGCAAAGGTTAAGTTTCTATTGCCACTTTTGATTCACTTTGGAGGAGCAAACTAAAGTAGATACAATGTTGCTTCAAAGATCCCTTGAAGGTCAGGCTTATACAATCCATAGAGAAAAGCATGCTGAAATATGAGTTATAAGGGAGAAACAGAATAGGTTCATGTCCTACAGGGCAATAAAGCTATAACCTTTGGAGTTTTCTGACAAAAATCATTTATATCTCTTCCAAATAAAAATTAATGTGTAACTTCACAGAATCTGGGCCTTAATCAGTGGTATATAGTGAACTCAAACAAAGGTACTTAGATGATACAATTCTTAAGTGAATCTGTTAGGCAGTGTTCCAATATGACATCACAGAGACACGTGGTCATTCTTTTGCTCTTTTTTTAAAAATTTAGATATTTTTCCTTATCAAAGTGGTAACAAATATATCAATAATAAACAATTGTATAGTTAATAGTATACTGAAGAGTATATGAAGTTATAACTGGAAAACAAATTTAAATCAGAAATAAAATTTACTTACGCAAACATAATTCTAACATGAAGAACTTATGCCAAAAGATCATTTAATTCATTCAAATGAATTAGTTATGTTTATGAAAGGATGGTGCTATATGGATACCTTAGTAACACTGGAATAAAATAATGGGTAATAAATTTTTCAGGGAGGATATAATCATCCTGTTCATTTTAATTAAATCGATGGAAGAGATTTCTGTTACTTTGAGGTATAAAGAATCATGGAAAAGGATTCTTCATAGGTTGAGAATTACAGTTTTGTAAGATTTTTTTTCTGAGAAATAATGGAGATCGTTACTAATGCTATTCACACTTGAGGCTATAATCCGCCTCACCTATGCCATGCTGCCGTATGACTCCTCAGAAATGAACATAACTTTCAGTTAGTTGTATGCTAGGTAAGATCAAGCCGGAGGGCATGGGAGGAAGAAGAGGTCAATGAATATGTTTGACAAAAATAAGGGCTCTGTACTAATGCACTATGGAAGAAAGCTTGATAAAACAAGTGGGCTTATTTAACATTTATGACCCTGGCTATTTCATAAAATCTCAAGAAATGGAATTGAAGTCTAATAAATTAAAAAAAAAAAAGGACCCTTTGACTTTCCTTGCACCGGATGACAGAGATGAAGGGCTCATCACACGTGAGCTGAGCTAGCTACAGCTTGCAAGGAGACTGATACTGCTCTTGTTACTTCCTATACCTAGTTAAGGGCTAGTATCATCTTCCACATTTGACAGATTGGTCAGAGTGCACTGAGAAAAGATTAGTGGTTTTCAGGAGTTAAGGAGCGGGGATGGAGATGGCAGGAACTGGGCAAAGCTATAATAGGACAACTTGAGGGCTAGCCGTGGTGTAGGAAATATTCTTAAGTGTAATGATCTTAACAGTCTCTTATGGTTTGTCTCCCTCTCTGGTTTCATCTTGTTTCATTTTTCCCTCCCTTCCCCTATGATCCTGTGGGACGATACAACTTAAAGGAACTGTTGTAGCTCTGCTTTTGTTTCTCCCTTGACATTGCTTAGGGACAAACAGTGCCTGTCCTTGAACCTGCTGCTATTCAAAACTCCAGTGGAGCTGTCATCAGAAGTAAATTAATGCTGGATAAGAAACCTTGTAGCTATAAGGATCAGATTAAAAAAAATATTAAAAAAACCCCAAAAGACCAAGAACTACTTTTAGACAGTCACTTCCCAAACACTTCCCCTATCAAATTTTCCAAGAGCTGATGAATTGCAATTTAAAGAGATACTTCTAATACACTTATCTCCAGGAAACGAAAGAATTATTTTGGGGAGGGGTTTCAAAGTGCTTTATTTTTATATTTTTCTTTTAGACCCTGGGTCTCTCTATCCTAGGTCTTATCTATCCATCATCCATGAGCTCACTGGGGCTCACTAAACTGGAGATGTCTTTCCTCCAACATCTACTGGCCAACAGTGTAGCTAGTACCTTCATGGAAAAAAGAGCTCACAGGCCAAAATAATAAAACTTTTGAAGACTGCAAAGGTATTTCAGAAGTGTTAAGAAACAAAATCCAACTGAGGAAATTTGAAGATCTAATTGACTTTATTTAATGATTCATGAATTGGGCACCATCCCATCTGGCAAGCAGAAAGGAGCTCTAAAGAGCTAATAGAAAATGGAAGATTTTTATAGGCAGAAATGGGCAGAACAAGGAAATAATTAGTAGAAGAAAAGAAAGTTGGTGTTTAAAAAAAAAAATCAGCCTTAAAAATTCCCTAAGCACACAAAACCAGTTTAGTCATACCAACAAGGCTTAAATTAAGTTTATTTTACAAGACTAACTTGACCTGGGTCATTTCTGGCTTATGCCTCTGTTAATTATAAGCAAAACTTGAAATGTTTCCCACGGTTGATACAATGTCATTTTAAAAATTCTAATATTATAACCAATTACTGTGAAAAATAAACAGTCACTACCTTCTCACTGTATAAGCTGCTTAGAACGATCTACCTCTGAGCCTCATTCCATGTTTCGGTTTGAGTGCTCCCAGTTTAAAAACTGTCTTTTGGTTGTTGCAAATTACTACTGTAAGTTTTTATTATTTCTGAACTTTTGACATTTCTTTCTTTCAGGCAATGTCACCTTCCTATGGGAAAAGGGCAGGGGGTCGATCATACAGATACCCTCACTTCTGAACAGACAATTCCAGACTGACTAAATAAAAGTCCCACTCCCCTAATGAAGTCTTGCTTTGCTGTAACAGTGGCAAGTGACTCCATTTCAGGCCTCTTTCTTTCTTTGTTTCTTTCTTTCTTTCTTTCAAACAGACGAAAAACAACATATGACATTAAAAATCCCATTAGAGCAAAAGTAAAAAAAAAAAAAAGAACCAAAAAAGGAAAAGTAGTCTAATAAACATATGAAAAGGGGTAATATGAAACAAGAATAAAATAAGTTTAAAAAAATCTACCTATATCAATTATGAAAGATCAGTTAGAATAGAGTCATAGAGAAACAAACCTCAAAGAACTAAACAAAATAAAAGATCTCAGCCTGAAAGACCCTAGAAGGGCAAAGAAAAGAATTGGGGAAAAATTCATACTTTGCCGCACTAAAATGATATGTTTGAATATCAAAGACAAAGAGAAATTTTTGAAAGTTGACAGAAGCAAAGGTCACATATAGAGGAATAAAAATTGGGTTGATAATATTTTTTAGTAGAAAATGGATGTGAGAAATAATGCAATACTGTCAAAAGTATTGATAAAAAGAGGCTAGAATGTTATATAAGGCTAAACTCTTGTTAAGTCTTTAGCATCTATTAGAGACTAAAGCCATTTAATTTTATCCTGAAAGCAAACATGAGGTTTCTGGAACTAAAATCAGAGTTATTACTTAGAGCAGTAACTGTGCTCATACCCCTTTGCCTCAACCCAGAGGCTATGCAAAGAGGCAGACAGCACCTTGCACCTTTGGGGACCATAGAGGAGGAAACCTGAAATTAGGAATTTGGAAGTTCATTTGGATCAACTGCCACCTTTTCTTCTTAGAGAAGGCGATAAACTTAATCTCCTGATGTAAACAAATCCTTCTTGGAAGACAAGAGGGAAGCCCCTGGGTTTTTACCTTTTAAACTGTAAAAAAAAAACCTTTCTAGGGGAAAAATAAGGCAACCATCTTAGCTTATAACCCTCAAAATGGTTTCATGTTTTATCTCCCTTTGAAATGTAAGCATATATCTCTAGGCAAGTAAAAATCTCCATAGAGTTCTTTCACCATCCTTTCAGTCACGATTAAAATTTCAATGTTTGTCCTTTAACCAAGGATTCTGTTTTCTTCACTCAGAAAGTCCTAGTATGCAGAAACATGAAAATATTTACTTCTTGACCTCTGTCATTCAAATAGAAGAATATGATAAAAATATTCCCAGACTTTCAACACTTCAGAAATTTGGTACAATAAACCCAGACTGAAAATAATTTTGGATACAGTTCATGAATAAGAGAAAAGACAAATCCAGGAGATGCTATGAAAGATATATGAAAAAAAAATAACCAAAACCTTGTTAAAATTATGTTGTCTTTAAAAATTATTAAATCCAAGAAAAAGGAGAAATAAGTTTATAATAACCAAGAAATGAAAACATGTTAACATGATGAAGGAGGGTTCAAAATGGTATATAAGCAGCAAAGTATGTAAGAGCTTGCTAAAATTCTTGCCATTAAAAAAAGGTACCAGTCAAAAAGAAACAAAAATAAACTTAGAAACAATAGGAAAAACTGAAATAAGAAATTAAAATAACAGACATAACTTCATCAATAATTATAATAAACTTAAATGGATTAAACAACGAATAAAAAATCAAAATAATAAGTAAGGGCACCTAGAGCAGAAAAACATTCAGAGAATGAGACTGAAGGTATGTAACAAGACATATCAGACAAATAGTAATCAAAATAAATAAATAGCAAATCAGAATGAATAGCAATCAAAAGAAAGTTTGTTTAACTAAATTAATATCAGATAAAATCGATGCTAATATATGAAGTGTTTTATTTGTTTGTTTGTTCGTTTTGTTTTAGAGAGGGAAAGAGAGGTGGGGGGGGTCAGAGGGAAAGGGAGAGAGAGAATCTTGAGCAGACTCCACACCCAGTGTGTAGCCCAACACGGGGCTCGATCTCACAACACTGAGATCATGATCCGAGTGGAAATCAATAGTCAGATGCTTAACTAACTGAGCCACCCAAATGCCCCAATATATGAAGTATTAGTAAAAATAGAGTATCATCTAATAATAAAAGTTTCCATGAACTAGGAAGATACAGCAACTTAAAACATGTATGCAACTAATTTTAAAATGCTGAAATAGAACTAAGGGAGAAAGTGATAAATCCACCATCATGGATTTCAGCATATCTCTCTCAATTGATAGATCAAGCACACAAAATAATCAGGAAGTATACAGATCTAAACAACATAATTAACAAATTTGAACTCATGTGCATATGTACAGTTTTGCAGCCAACAGTTAAAGAATGCATATTTTTCTCAAGCATATATGGAAGTTTTCTTACAATAGTTTATTGTAAAGGAGAAAAAGACACCAGTTTCAAAGGTACCACAGATATTATACAGACCATGGATCTAATGACAATACAATTAAATCAGAAGTTATTTTTTAAAAGATAAAAATTTCCTGTATATTGAAATAAAAAAAAACCCTGCTAAGTAATTCATGATGTGTAAATAAAAGAGTAAGAGAAATATATAATTCCTAGAATTGTATGATAATAGAAGATAATGAAAACTTATAAAAAAAAACCTATGGGTTGTGCTCAAAGTGGTCCTTTGAGAGGGATTTGTAATCTTAAATATTTATGTTAGAAGAGAAGAAGCATTTAAAATCAGTTGTGCCAATATTCATTTTTAGAATTTAGAAAATGAATACTAGATCAATCCAAAGAAAATGGAAACAAAATTAAAACAAGAGTTGTGATTAATGAAAACAAAGGTGGTATTTTAACTAGAATGTGATTACAAAGAAAACATATCAAACAGAAGGAAACCTAATGACCTAAAAGATGGAAAGAACTTTTCTCTCCACCTTTCTCTCACTCAGGAAAATTGATTCCACTTCACCTTTCCCTTCAATGTCAGCTCTCCCCTCTGCTGCCACACAAAATGTGAGAACCATCTTATGACAAAGTAAAATCAAGGGAAGTCAAAGGCACCCATCCACAGAGCACCCACAGACCTCCTGTGGGAATCACTCCGTGTGAGGGTTTAATTTGCCCATGCATTGCCTCATTTTTGCAAAGGAAAATTAAATTTGGAGAAATAAAAATTATTAAACACAAGCACTCAAAAAAATAGACACACTGGGCCTGAGCCGTCTAGCAAAGGAGGTCATGATGTACACCATCCTCCTTCAGCCTTTGCCGGCAATATACTCTCATCATTGAGCAGGATTCTTACACTCTCCAAAGAGCAGACCTCTTTTTATGGGAGCTAAGGAAAGATTTTAACTTAGATTTCCATATCTTTAATTTGTGTTAAATCTAAACCTTGGCAGACTTCCTTATTTTCCACCCAATTAATGCATTACATGGTTCAGTAGCTCTGACTTCACCTTGGCACCCTGATTATGGTAATGTGAACATTGGCTCATACTACCGTTCATAAGTGTCCTGTTCTGTGTTGGATCCAAATGTCAGAAAAGGTCTCACATTGTTGGGGGGGAAGGTGTGTGTGTGTGTGTGTGTGTGTGTGTGTGTGTGTGTCTGTTTATCTATCATCTATCTACCTATCTACATGTATATGTGTAAGTATATATACATAAACAAAATGATGTACTCTGACCCAGGAAGAGTGATGACTAAGCACCAGGAGTTAATTGTTCTTTGCACACACTAGGGAAATCAGGGAGGAAATAGTCTTCCCCCCCCACCTTTTTTTTTGGACAGTCTGGGATTATTTAGGATGAAACTGTTTTGGCTCAGTAGTTCCCAAACTTGCTCTTCACTAAAAGTCACCTAAGTGTTAGTTAAAAATACAGATTCCTAGGCCTTCCCTAGAGTTCTAAGGTTTTATTTTTATTTATTTTATTTTTCAAAATTTATTTATTTGAAAGAGATTAGCATACTTCTATTCATCAACCTCTCTAAGCCTTGTATTTTTTACCTGAAATATGGAGATAACATTAATAATAACATCTACCTCCAAGGCATTTTTAGAGAATGCAATAAACTAATGCCTACAAAACACTTATCATAAAACTTAGAACACAGTAAGCCTACAACAGTGTTAGCTGCAATCATTATTATTTTATATAACAATCTTTTGCTTGCTTTATGTGATAGATTATTTAGAAAAATGTCATTATTCTCCTTCCTGTACTAAGCCTCAATGCAATGTGGCTTTGCAGCAACTCCCATGAAGAGATGAAACCTATTGTCCATACACTTGAACCCAGGATGCTCTTATCAATTGTTCTGACCAACAGAATGGGACAGCAGAAGTGAAGTTCTGCTAGTCTTGAGTCTAGGCTTCAAGAGACCTCGGGCACTTCCATTCTATAAATGGGAAGCTTGCTCTAGCCCGCTGGAGGGGAGGTTGGGAGATCATATGGACCAGCCCAGTCAGCCAGGTATCTCAGCCCTGGTCCCAGAGATGTATGGAGCCCAGTCAAGGATCAGCAGTGTGCTAACCAACCCCCAGCCAGTTGGAGACAAATGTGAGTCAAGTAAGTTAGCCCAGCTGAAAGCAACAGAATCACCCAACTGCTCAAAAAACTTATGAGGAATAATAAGTTGAGACTGTTTTAAGGTAGTAAGTTTTGGGGTAATTTGTTACACAGGCATAAATAACTGATACATCTACTATATGCCGGTTACTAGAAGATGTATTAGAGATGCAAAGATAAATGTGTTCAAAAAATAATTTTGGAATGTCTACGATTTGCCATGCACTATTCTAGGCACTTGAGACATATCACTAAACAAATTAGACAAAAATCCTTTCCCCAAGGAAAATGATAAGCAATAAATGTTATAAGTAAATATATTGAATAGGATGTTAGATGGTGACAAGTGCTGTGGGGAGAAAAAAAGGTAAGAAAAAGTAGAACCAGTAGGAGGGATCCAGAATACAGGACACTGTGGGTAGAAATCAGACTGCAGTATTTAATGCAGTGGTCTGATGAGGTCTTTGTTGAGGAGAAAGTTGAATAAAAATTTGAAAAAAATTAAAAAGAACAGAATGTTTCCAAGTAGATCAAGGAGATAGAGTGAATTCCATTTTTTCCCTAAAGTGGAAAAAAATGACCAGAAATTTTGGCTAACAGATACTAGGGCAGTGTGGCTGAAGCAGGAAACACAAGGTAGGACATGTGAATTGGCCTATAAGAAAGCATCAAGGAAAGCTTCCTGGAGGAGGTGACATGAGCTCAATTCTTCCACTTAACATGAAGTTTTAAAGATTCATCCACGGTATAGCATGTATCCATACATACCACATTGTATCTATCCATTTATCAGTTGATAGATATTTGGGTTTTTTTTTTTTTTTTATTATGTTATGTTAATCACCATACATTACATCATTAGTTTTTGATGTAGTGTTCCACGATTCATTGTTTGCATGTAACGCCCAGTGCTCCATGCAGAACGTGCCCTCCTTAATACCCATCCTCCCACCCCCCTCCCCTCTAGAACCCTCAGTTTGTTTTTCAGAATCCAGAGTAAGACTGTTGAATCACAGACCTGTACCTCTGAAACAAATAATACATTATATGTTAAAAAAAAGAAGAAGATAGCAGGAGGGGAAGAATGGGTTGTTTTTTATCTAATCTCTCCCTCCTATACCCTGAGTACCTCTCTCCATCGCCCTGGCTAAATCCTATACTTGCTTCAACATTGAGCATCATTTTACATTCCCATTAGCAGTATATGAGGGTTCCAGTTGTCCACATCCTCACCAACACTCATTATGTCTTTTTTGTTATAGTCATCTTTAGTGTGTGTGAAGTGATATTTCAGTGAGGTTTTGATTTGCATTTCCCCACTGGGTAATGACATTGGGCATATTTTCATGTACTTATTGACTATTTGTCTACCTTTTTTTGGAGGCATATCTATTCATATCCTTTGCCCATTTTTAAACTTCCAGTCTCTTAAACACTCCATTTGGTATTGCCTGGATTCCTGC
Organism: Halichoerus grypus; assembly: GCF_964656455.1. NCBI lineage: Eukaryota > Metazoa > Chordata > Mammalia > Carnivora > Phocidae > Halichoerus > Halichoerus grypus. The sequence goes on from NC_135714.1 coordinate 121,176,165, forward strand.
TTGGATCTCAACTTACATGTATCACAGGACCATCCAGATTTATAGAACATGCCATACTTCAAGGCATATACATAAATTTAGTGAAAGATTTAGGGCAAGCCACTATTGTTACTTGTACAAACAAAAAGAAAATAATTTCCATATTACTACATGGACCTCAGTAATTTCTTTTGAATTAAGGCTGTATCTCAACATGGTCTCTTAACTATCTACTTTTATTTGAATTATTTATTCCTAGGCCATCCTAAAAGCACAAGACTAGGTACTTCAAAGTCACAAGTCACAGGAAGTGGAATTTTAGGGTTTCAATTTTGTCAATGCAAGCTTTACCAGCAAGCTTTAAAAAACCTTGATAGTCTGGGGGCACCTGGGTGGCTCAGGCAGTTAAGTGTCTGCCTTCAGCTCAGGTCATGATCTTGGGGTCCTAGGATCGAGCCCCGCATTGGGCACCCTGCTCAGCGGGGAGTCTGCCTCTCCCATTCCCTCTGCTGCTCCCCCTACTTGTGATCTCTCTTTCTGTCAAATAAATAAAAATAATCTTAAAAAAATTAAAATTTAAATTAAAAAAAATAAGTAAGAAGCCTTGACAGTCTGAATGAGAAAAGCTGTAGATGAGATTGAAGATGGGCTCTTTTTGTCAAAATAATTGAGATTTTGTTAAGACCAAGCAGTTCCAATAAAGTTTAGGTTTGAAGCCACACGGAACTGTGCTTGAATGTCTGCTCTCTTACTTATTGGCTACATGAGTTTGAATTAGTTACTTGACTCATTCCGGGCTCAGTTCTCTAATCTGTAAAATTAGGATAATAGTATTACTATATATAAAATAGTTGTAATAAAGTAAAATAATGCAAACAAGACACTTGGAAAGGACAATGTTAAACAATTATTTCCTTCCCCACTGTTCCTGCACTCTGTGTTAGTCTGGTTCTGAAAAGTATCTCCCTCCTCTATAATGCCAAGTACATGACACCACAATTTATGCAGATGTTACAAAAGACACATTATTTATGGGATGGGTCAATACATATAATCATAGTCTTTATTATAAAAATTTCTAAGATACGTTTAAAAAGTTATCCCTTTTTTTTTTTTTAACAACAGTAAATAAGACAAAGTGTTCGGCCTCATAGAGTTACAATCTAGTTGTGAAGACAGGCAATCTATCCATCCATTTATAAAATTATAGGCCTAAAAATAAAATTGTGCTTAGGTCTCTCTCCACCAACCTATAAGCTTCAGAAATAACCTTGTTTTTTATCAAGACATAGATTAAATCATGAGGTTGGGAGAAGTAGTATCATATCCCCTATTTTTAATTGTGTGCATATTAATATTTTCTATTGACAAAATGCCAAGTGAAACAGAGCAGTTCTCTTTTTAATTTGTTCCCTGAGCTGATGAATTATGAATATAAGTGAGGGGCATGTCTTTTGATACTAATGCTATATCTCAAGGAAGCAAGAAAAAAAAGCTCTGACCTTTAGGAACACAATGAATTTATAGAAAACCAGTCCTCCGGGCATCTACCCTGCAAAGTGCACTCTTATCTACAAACCACAGAGATGAGCTACACTCCCAACTCAAATAATAGCCACGTAGAAATTGTAGAACTATTCCTGGACTATAAAGGAGTCCAATTGTGGGAAGAGCTGTAAAGGAAGCCACACAGGCATTTAGTGGAGATATTTTTTTTTTTTCCGGAGTGCAAATGGAACATCAAACAAGCACATTTTAAGTATATAGGATGTTGGAAGTTGTGGAATCTGGTTTTGGATGTTCTTATCCTTAAATTATATATAATCACTTTATTAAACTGAGTCAGCTTGAACTCAATAGGATACTTTATTCTTTCTTGCTTGTTCCTACTAAATTCACTCTGTGGAATATTCTTTCCTGCCCCTGGATTAAAACTCATGTAAATTCTATGGCTTTTCCAGTCACTCTCAGATGATAAAAACCTCTCTCCGCCCTCTCTCTTTTAGGTACTAGGAGATCTAGTCAGGGTAACTATCACATCCATCAAGCTTTTGCTCAAATGTTACCTTCCTTGACCATCCTATTTACAATTTCAAATCTTGCTTCCACTCCAGCACTCCATATTCTCCTCTGTGCTTTTGTGGTTTTTTTTTCTTCCCTGCCTTCTAATAAATAATTTACTGATTTAATTTATTTTCTATCTTCCTTTACTAGTAAGTTCCTTGAGGGTAAGGCCTTTTTTCTTTTCTTTTTCTTTGTGTGTGTGGGGGTATGTTTACTGGTTTATTCCTTGAACCTAAAACAGTGGTGAGCACATTGTACGCACTTACTTGCTCAGTAAATACGTGTTAAAACGGAGATGAATCAGAAATCCAAATTCTCGGGGCGCCTGGGTGGCTCAGTCCATTAAGTGGCTGACTCTTGGTTTTGGCTCAGGTCATGATCTCATGGGTCTTGAGATTGAGCCCTGCGTTGGGCTCTGCGCTCAGCAGGGAGTCTGCTGGAGACTCTTTCCCCCTGTCTTTCCCCTCCCCTCTCTCTTTCTCTAAAATAAATAAATAAATCTTTACCCACCCCCCCCCCAAAAAAAATCAAAATTCTCATCCAGTTTAAAGCTTTTCTCCTCTCCCAGCATGGGTTTCCCTCAAGTGGGACACTGGGGTGGAGCAGGAAGGCTTAGTCAGCCTCCCTGACTAATCAGCTGCTACTTGTGGCTAGAACAGGCAGGATATAAGGTAAGGGAAAAAATTACTTATGGTTATAATTTGGTATCAGCGACAATTTAATAACAATTGTGACAGACACACAATTTGCTAATACTTTCATTTGTGAGGTGTTCTGTGGGTTGTTAGGAGACTCCATACTGCTGAGAGTCTCTCACCTCCCTGACATAGGCCAGGCCTTGACTGATAGGCTGCTTGTGACATTACTTAGCTTCTGCATCCAAAGGTTTTATTTGCTGTGTTTCAAATTAAAATATGAGCTTTCTACAAGTAAGATGAGTATGTAACATAAAGTTTGTAAAGGCAGAACAAAACCCCTCACTTTCTTCTCCAACTCCACCAGGTAATCAATGCTAATAACCTTCTTCTGTAACTTCCTTTGTGTTCGTATATATACACACAAACATACATGAAAACATGGGATGTCTTTTTGTGTGTGTTTATTTTTACTCGATTAACACCATGCTCTGCTCATCACATTAATATATTGTACATATCGTGGCTCTAACATTTTTTTCTACATCCTTATTCAGAGACAGTCAGCATACTGAACAAACATGACTGATGACATAATCAAACAAACTTTGCTTTTTGTCTCTTGTCTCTCACTCTTCTTCATCATTCATGTAGGGTGTTTAATCTTTCCTTCTCCCTGGATGAAAACTAAGGTCACTGTAAGTCTCAATTGCAGGCTCAATTAGATAAATACAGTGTTCATTCCTAGATATTAATCAAATACTCAGACTTGATTTGATATGAAAAGTGTCTTCCTTTTTCCTGTTTGGATCCACCTTATTAGTTTATTTTAATGTGAGTTTTAAATCTACTTGGAATTACCGTAGATCATGTGGGAAGGAGATTCAGTTTCACTTCCTTTCATATTGATAACAGCTTGTGTAAACAGCAAAACAGCATCTATTAAACAAACCCTTCTTACCAAATGCAGTAATGTTTTCCTCTACTTGTGCATCTGAAAATTTCAAATATATAAGATTTATTTATAGGTTTTTCTGCTCTTTTCCTTTGACCTGTTTCTCTATTCCTATGCCAATATTATAGTAATGTCATTAAACTATGGTCAAATACCAGGTAAAGCAAGACTTCTCCCTTTACTATTTTTCTTTGTCATACTTTTCTTGGTTTATCCCTGGCATTTAGATTTTCTCATTAAATAATGGGATCCAATCTACTACCCCCACTCTCTTCTATTGGCATTCTAATTGAAATTGCTTTACATTTATATATTAATTTTGGGAAGTTTGATATTTTCATGACATCAGATTCCTATTTTAGAACATGTAATGCTTTTGCAATTATTCAGATCTTGTTTTATGTTCATCAGTAATATTTTATAGTTTTATATTTATAAGTCTGACTTGTTTTTACTAAATGATTTCCTAGGTATCATAGTTCCTCAGAGTTTTATCTTAATGTTATTTTAATTTCTTCTTTTTCTGGGATTGTGCCTCATTTTTCTTTTCTAATCTTGTATATTTTCTTTTTTTTTTAAATTTTATTTATTTATTTGACAGAGAGAGAGTAAGAGAACACAAGCAAGGGGAGTGGCAGGGGGAGAGGGAGAGGCAGACTCCCCGCTGAGCAGGGAGCCCGATGCGGGGCTCTGTCCCAGGACCCCCGGATCATGACCAGAGCCGAAGACAGAGGCTTAATTGACTGAGCCACCCAGGAACTCCTAATCTTGTATATTTTCTTTTTTTTCCCTTAATCATGCTCATGTGAAGTGAATATAATTTTTAAGTCTTTTTCAAAAATTTTTCATTTAGCATAACTTACGTATGTAGCCTCTCTTGCTGCAAGGGCGCAGGCAGCCATGCGGCAGGTGACACAGACATTTCCTATTAGAATTACCTCAATGAGGGTTCATTTTAGCAGATAGGGATTTTTTTTTTTTTAAAGATTTTATTTGTGGGGTCCCTGGGTGGCTCAGTCAAGCATCTGCCTTCAGCTCAGGTCATGATCCCAGGGTCCTGGGATCGAGCCCCGCATCGGGCTCCATGCTCCGCGGGAAGCCTGCTTCTCCCTCTCCCACTCCCCCTGCTTGTGTTCCCTCTCTCGCTGTGTCTCTCTGTCAAATAAATATCTCTGACAAATAAATATCTTTGTGTGTATATATACGAACACAAAGGAAGTTACAGAAGAAGGTTATTAGCAAATAATTTTGACAGAGAGAGACAGATAGTGACAGAGATAGCGAGAGAGAGCACAAGCAGGGGGAAGAGGCAAAGGGAGAGGGAGAAGCAGGCTCCCTGTGGAGCAGGGAACCAGACGTGGGGCTCGATCCCAGGACCCTGGGATCATGACCTGAGCTGAAGGCTGACGCTTAACGACTGAGCCACCCAGGGACCCCACCAATAAGGATGTTGCATGCAGACCTTAGGGTCTTCGTCCTGATAAGGACGGTCTGGCCGGATGTTTTAAGATTTAAAGATCCTTTTGATGGTGTGATACAGCGCAATGACACTCTGAGAGGTGAAAGGCAGAGCTCTTTGTCACTCACAGCTCCAAATGGGAGAAGGCTGCCAAGCAGGGTCGCACATGGGGTTGTCCTTGGGGACATGTGACAGCAAGCTGGAACTGTAGAAGCAGGCTTATTTGATGGCAAGAGGGGTGAATTTAGCTAGGATTCCTGGGGGTTTGAGCACTGGATAATTTGAATAATCACACAGTCTCTGGGATCCAGAAACTATTCACAGTTGTCTGGTACCTGGCGCAGGGGCAGTTTGAGGTGTGTGTGTGCTTTGTGGCCACAGAGTATGGGAGCCTGATAAGGGAAGTGGTTGAAGTAGGGGCTTAGCAAACTGCCCACAAAGGGGAATTGAGAGTTTTTTAGCCACAACTTCAATACTGGGTCATAACAGCGCTTGTGGGATGTTATGTTAGAGAAACACACTTTCTAACACAGTAGTGACATAAAAACAAGTGGAGGATGTCAGGTTCAAAGTTGGGTGCCTCTGTTCCTTGGCAGAGTGAGCAGTTTTGGCGAGAGGAGCCTAGGGCTATGATTTTAGAGTCAGATTGTGACCGGACTCTCTGGCCCTCCTAGAGATTCTCAGAGACATCCTGTGTTAGGGTTCTCCATATACATTAAGGGGTTCATCATAAGGAATTGGCTCCTGTGATTACGCATAGAGGTTGGCAATTTCCAAGAGCTGCAGGGTTGAGACAGCAAGCGGGAGCCCCAGCAGAGCCAATGGTATAGTTCTGGGTGGAAAGCCAGCAGGTTCGAGACCCCGGAAGAGCCAACATTGTAGTTAGAATCTGAATGCGGGAGAAAACCACACTGCTCCAGTCCAAAGGCTTTCCGGCAGAGAGGATTCTCTCTTACACGGGGGAGGTTCAGCCTTCTGTCCCATTCAGGCCTAGAACTGGGTGAGGCTTACCCACCCCGGGGAGGGCAATCTGCTTCACTCAGTCTGCTGCTTTAAACATTAATCTCATTTGAAAACACCCTCCTCAAAACACCCAGTATAATAGTTTGACCAGCTATCTGGGCCCCCCATGGCGCAGTCAAACTGACACATAAAATTAACCATCACAGAGTCTTTTATTTATCTATATTCTATTTACTAGGGTAGGTTCTGTAAATTCTTTTTGATTTCCACTAAAAATTTTGACTGATATGAGTATTAGTTCTAATATTTAATCTTTCGCCTTTAAAAATGTAAGTATTTAAGTCGAATGCTCCATGTTTTTCTCTTAGAGGAGGCTCTGATGTCTTACAGATTTTTGCATAACTGTTCTTCTTTTTATTGTTTCCAATCTGTTCTTTTAAATTTAAATTCTTATTTGATTCAACCTCTATCTCAAAGTTAATTTTATAATTTTTATGTAATAAAAGTTCCTTCCTAAACGCTGTGTCTAGTTAGGATTAGAGAATTGGTCTGGACGATTTGTACTTTTTTTTAAGTGCAATGAACAAACAAACAAAAAACACATTTAACTCAAGCTATTTAAAGTTCTGTATAGCACTAGGATATTTGAGAGTTGAGCCTTATTACTTATTTTTATTTATGAAATTGTATTTTTAAAGAACTAAATTGAAATGTATTATTTTAAATAAGTTCTCTTTGCTTTTTAAGTAGTTTTTATTTTATATATGCGCAGGACTCATTTAGATTTCTAATTTTTTTCATAAATTTTGCTTTTCATAGTTACAAGATCCTTCTCTTTATTCTGGTAAGTGAAGTTAGCCAGAAACTCCTCCTTATACATGAATATAGCCATTCCTGCTTTCTTGGCGATTGCAACTACATTTGAGTAATATCTCTTTAACTGTCTCTTTAATTTCTTTTTTTTAATTTAATTTAATTTTATTATGTTATGTTAATCACCATACCTTACATCATCAGTTTTTGATGTAGTGTTCCATGATTCATTGTTTGCGTATAACACCCCATGCTCCATTCAATACGTGCCCTCTTTAATACCCATCACCAGGCTAACCCATCCCCCCACCCCCCTCCCCTCTAGAACCCTCAGTTTGTTTCTCAGAGTCCATAGTCTCTCATGGTTCGTCTCCCCCTCCGATTCCCCCCCTTCATTTTTCCCATTTCAACCCAGATTTAATACTTTGTTCTTTATAAATAGCATAATATTTTCTAAACATGTAAATATTACAGTCTGCCCTTTAAAGGGAAGTACTCAAGTGCTTTAATGAATTTATTCGATTTTATCCTGTACATTTTACTTTGTATGCATTATTTATTTCCCTTTATTATTTTCTTTTCCCTTGTTTTTAATGGCTTCATCGATTTACTCATAATTTTTTTCCTTATCATTTATGCGACAGTTATACTGACTCTTTTCCATCCTATTGAAGTTTGTGTCTTTTGTAATATTCATACAAATTTCTCTAGTGTTACATAAAAAGAAGAAACTAAGAGTTCCATGTAGGATAATTAAATTTCCCATTCTCCTTCCTGCTCCATCTCCTCCCTCTTCTTCTTTTTCCGCCCAATATCCCCCAATTTCAAAGTTCTGCTGAGCTGGCTTTCTACTTTGAGTTCAGACATTTTTTTTCTTTAAATTCTCTTGCAGCTTTTCACGTCTATTTTAAGAATTCCTATTTAAACCATTTATATTTTGTATTTCACTTTGGTGATATTTAAAAATATATATACTTTATTACAGTTTTGCAAAGGCCAAGGCCAGAGACGTCAGTAAAGAAGACAGAGAAGTCACTAAAGGGTTAGATCAAAAGCATGTGATTCCTGCAGAATTCAGAGGCCCTGTGGGACCAGAACATGAAGCTAGAACGAACCCTCCAAGGGAAAAGGTGGAGCAGCGGGAGCTGCTCTACTGTCTCTAAGCTGTTCACTTCCTGCACATTTCAACCCTGCTTCTTGAGGGGAAATGGATGGAGTTTCTGATAGATCCTGGCCGTGGGATATAAAGGCAGGAGCATGGGATTTATAGCCACATAGATTTGGACTCAAATTCTTCCTTTGCCACTTCCCAGCAGGTGATCTCAGGCAGTCACTAGCCTCTGGAACTTCAGTTTCCTATCTGTGAAAAGGAAACAACCATCTCACAGGATTGCTATGAAAACATGTAAGAGGCCACAGACATCTGAGGTGGGTATTATTATGCACTCAAGTAACGTCTGGGTCTCTGTCTTTCCCTTGGCCAGAGCTGTGTGCTGATATCTGCCTGAAGACAGTAAAGCTAATTTGAAATTCAAACCTCACATCCCTCCTCCTGGGAAAGGGAACAACTGGAAAAGTAACACCTCTCCCCTCCAGTCAAGCACATCTGTTTCCATTCTGGGGTTCACTTTCTGTCTTTATCCAGATGTACGTATAGGGGTGGAAGTACCCTGAACTGACAGATTTGGGTCTCAGAAATATTCTTTTGGCTTTGATAGGCAGATACTTTGCCCTACTTCTTCCTAGTAAGAGATGCTTATAAATCACTAGAGTCTTAGATTTGAACCCAAGACATAGTCAACTACAGAGTAAAGCAAAAACTCAAGATAGCTGAAGGACAAAATTAAATTTTCATTAATCCTGTATCTTAGAGCATCTCTACACAATGCTAACCTCTTTACAAAATGATTTATTGCCTCACATGTCAGCTTGGGAAATATACACGTTTTTGGCTGAAAGGGACTTTTTTATAGGGCAACAGGACCACGTTCTGCCTCCAACATTGACACTCCCCAAGTCTCTCTAACCTTTCCCTCCCCTTCTTAGACCTCAGGTGTTGAATTTCTCTCTCTCTCTCTTTTTTTTCCCTGGACATAATATTAAATAAAAGCTTGTTTCTCACATGTAATTCATCAGGAAGACTTAGTTTAACCTCACCTAATCAGTTATTGACTGAAACACTTTCTTTTCTCCCCATCAAAAGAAAAGAAACACCACATTTTGGTTAACCCTCTGGCAACTACATTGTAGATAAACGCAGAGTACTTGGATTTTTTTAAAGCTTTTTATCACATAGTCTTGTATTAGGATCACTTCCTCCAGTTGTTCGTTGTGTGACTTTCTCCTAGGTATTTGGGTAACCCCAAATTACGGGGGTTCTTAAATTGGGGCCCCTAGGCAAGCGTTATCTGCATCACCTAAAACTTGTTAGAAATGAAAATCTTCAGACGCCACCACAGACCTACAGAGTTAGAAACCCCGAAGTCTTTGTTCTCAGAAGTCCTCCAGGTGATTGTGATGCATCTGAAAGTTTGAGAACCAATGGATTAGAGGACAAACCATTATATTTCTAGTGTTTATCTAAGAATAAATGAAAAGTGCATACAAAGCAGCAAATGTATTGCGTGGCACATGGTATGTACTCCAAAATATTAGGTACTGGCATTGTTATTGAAAACCATATGGAGACCTTCCAAGCGTCCTTTCACACAACCCAGGCTGAGAATCACTGATTTCAGCCAAAGAGATAGAAAGCACGACCCACTATTTCACAAATTAGTTTAAGTGTCAGTCGTACAGGCTGCAGGAATCCAGGGATCCTTGTGAGGAAAATAACAGCCTTATATAGGAATTCTAGTCACTACCAGAACTGTATTCCCAAATTCTGGAATTAAATTACTTGGTCGTTCTGCTTAGGAAGCCATCAATTTGGGAAATCAGCTAGAATTCTTTTTGTCAAAAGAATGACCCTTACCTCTAGGGAAATTCTTTCTTCTGAAAATGTAGAAAATAATTAAAAAGCACATTTTGGGGGCACCTGGATGACTCAGTAGGTTAAGTGTCCGACTCTTGGTTTCAGCTCTGGTCATGATCTCAGGGTCTGGGATCAAGTCCCACAACCAGCTCTGCACTCAGGGCAGTCTGCTTGTCCCTCTCCCTCTGCTTCTCTCCTTCCCCACCCCCTCCCGCTCCTCCCTGCACTTGCTCTCTGTCTCTCTCTCTCAAATAAATAGATAAATAAAATCTTAAAAAAAAAAAAGTACTTTTTGGTCGATTTCTGGAAGAAAATAAATGCAGGGCTCTTTCGGGTGCCTCTCTTAATTGAAGGACTGAAAAAGCATTGGCCTGTGAGCAGGAAATCGCTGTCTGTCACTGTGCCACTGGTAATTTAGCCTCCCACGGCTGGTTTAGGGGTGTGGACCTTAACCAGTCTTTTCCAGCCTCCTGAACATGATGTGGTACCAGAGTTAGCACTTGGAACACTTCACTTCCTGGCTTGCCTTATATGGATCGTGGCATTCCATTGAACTCCATCTGGATGTGGCTTAATGTTAAATGTTTTTGAGGATGTAAACCCTGCTCTATCCCAACACTAGCTTTTGCCAACAGAAAACCAGACTACTAGATTTCCTTTTTTTTTTTTTTTCATTTCTGCTTTTAATTTTTGTAGTCTTCCTTTTTTTTTTTTTAAGATTTTATTTACTCATTTGAGAGAGAATGAGAGAGAGAGAGCACAAGCAGGGGGAGCAGCAGGCAGAGGGAGAAACAGGTTCCCTACTGGGCAAGGAGCCCCATGTGGGGCTTGATCCCAGGACCCCCGGATCATGACCTGAGCCGAAGGCAGACACTTAACCAACTGAGCCACCCAGGCGCCCAAAATTTTGTAGTCTTTCATTTGGCTTTTTCTCCTTAAGAAAGTATGGAGAAAAGGAAATAGATGGACAACTTGTTTTATTCAGGAAGCTTTTCCAAGTCTTAATAAGAAAATAGTGCTTCTGTTCTACCAATCCTTCTTCTGACAATCCTCTCCCCAACCACTCCGTGCTTTTTCTCTATTCTCTCTGAGTAGCCTGCCGCGGTTTTAAAGATCTTACTGTAAGGAAGAAATTCTATCCTCTATCCGTTTCAAGCCTTCCTTCAATCTGCAGAAGAATAAGAATGAGACTTGTCACAAACCTGGGTGAGTAGGAAGCACATAAGTAAAATAAGGGGAAAAAAATAAAAGGATGGGGGGTATCAATAGTTGGCTTTATTTATAATTCAGACACTAGCCATCTCTTCTTGTGAAAGAACACATGGGGAAGAAAGGTAGTATCATTACTAATGAGGCTGTCACTTACCAAGAGCCCCCTGCAAGGACTGCCCCGTGGGCCTGGGAGCTCGAGAGTGATTTCTCAACTTTCTTACTGGCTTTGAAAAGCAACCACTTGAGTTATTCCTACATAAAAAATCTTATAGGATTAAAATAGGCAGGTCCTTTCAGAATCGTGCCCTCATTTTCCCTGGCTGCGACTCGCCTTCCTCTCATCCAAAACCTGAGATGGATACTCTGTTCACTCTCCCACTGCCTGAGGCATCACCCATCGATCGCTTCAGGGGTAAAAGTTTGGTGGAGTTCAATTCTGATAGTAGCAAATTGTTTCTTGTGGAAACTAAAGCCTTCTGGGCTCCACTGCCTGTCAGGAGAGCTCAATCTCTCACAGGTTCCCTGAGACAACTGTCCCTGATAAGGTTCCAGATAAAAGGCAGCAGGCCCAAACCCAGCACTGCCTGGACTCTACTGAAGGAAAGGAGCAGCTGAGTCATGCTGGGCTGAATTGTTTCCTTTCTGATATCACTTTTATGATTAAGAAGTTTATATATATATATATAAACTTATATATATATATATATATATATATCTCCGTAGTGTTTCAAGTAGCCCTGTAGACCTGGGCATTTACCCCATAGGAACAAAGCTAGAAATTTGGTGAAGCCATCAGTCTAGAACTCCATATCTCTCAAAGGTGGTGTTTCCCAACTTTCACGGTCACTCCTTTATTCAGACTCCCATCCCCATTGTTTGCTTGGCTTAGTGAAAGGATCTCTCTCTCTTTTTTAAAAAGATTTTATTTACTTAAGAGAGAGACAGAGACAGACAGCAGGAGCAGGAGGGGTAGAGGGACAGAGAGAGAATCTCAAGTAGACCCCATGCTGAATGTGGAGCCCGACGCGGGGCTCAATCCCAGGACCCTGAGATCACGACCTGAGCCGAATCCAAGAGTTGGAGGCTTAAACAACTGGGCCATCCAGGTGCCCCGATGAAAGGATCTCTTAACAGATCTCTAGGACTCTGCCAGTGGTTCTCAAATTCAAGTGTGAACATGTCATTTGTAGAGCAGATTCCTGGATCTTGTTAAGAAATTGCATTCTTAACAAATACCAAGGAAATGGGGATATAGGGTCCCAAACCTCTTTTGATAAACATTACTAACTCTATCTCCCTCTATCCACTCTTCCTGTGGTGCCAGAGCACTCATTCTACGGTGCAAACTTGGCCGTGTCAGCCTCCACCAAAAAGGTAGTAGATAAAGTATCAATGTTTTGGAGCGTAAAGCCAAGGCCCTTAGCTGGCAATAGTACCCATCTCTGTATATAGGTATATATGTGTGCCTGGTCTTTTCCCAGAAAGTATTTCAAGTACACGACAAAAGTATATATGCTATAACAAAATAAAGAAATGACAGATGTGGAAATCTTTACAAAGAAAAATGTACGAGGGGAAAATAAGATGAAGCCAACATTAAGAGTCACGGGGCTCTGTAAATAGCTATGAGTGGGCCCCAACTTTCTTTCAAAACAGTCTAGAGAAAATGTAGAGACATACATGATTGGCTAAATAAGTCACAGTTTCCAGCAGGGAAAAATAGATCTAGCTGATGAAGAGAACTATGGCTTGTCTTTATATTGAGACCAGAGAGAATATGTTCTTAACGGGGCCTGAGAAAGTGGACACCTTGCAACATATCCTTATAATAAATATAGCAATATGTTTTCTAGGGCTGTTTCTTATGTTCTTACATGCTGATCAGTGGTACAGTGCCTGACATGAAGCACAGCTTTATAGATGCTTTGAAGAGATGGGTGTTTGCACCTCTGTATTAATCAAAGGATAAATTTAAAAGTGTGTCTGGAGTAGAGTGCTACAGAATTTACTAGGAACGATGCATGAGTTAAGCAAATACTATATTAAATTCTAATCTAAGAGCTGTAAATATTGTCTCCCTCTACTAAGCGTTAGGTAAATATTAGGCAGCAATAAATTCCAGGTTGTACTCAAAAAAAAAAAAAAAAAAGTGCCTGGGGTGCAACCCTTATACAATGTTGTTTAAATGTTTGTAAACATACTTTGACAATCCCGAGGCTGGGACGGGATTGCCATCCTTTTGTGAAAACTGAGTAGTCTAACAGCAAGGAAACATGCTTGAAAAGCCCTCCCCTGAGGTGGGCCAAGGGAAAAACTATACTTAAGAAGTAGTGTTTGATCTTCCCCAGCACAGAGACCTAAGAAACAACCAGTTCCACAGTTAATCTGGAACATCTGTAAAGTTAGAACGATTTGACGGTCTGTGGAGAGTATGGTTATTCTCATTTGGTGGTGACAAAATGGAGCTTAAGAGAAATAATGTAGCTCAGTGAGGGAGTGACAAAGCTGAGATTCAAACCCAGATCTAATTGCTTGCTAAGTCCATCTTTGTAGCCTCCATCTTATACAAACTTTTTTCCAAAAGGACCGTTCCTTCCGATCCTGATTCCCACGTTATTAGGATAGATCACTAATGGGAGGACTCCATATTGATCTTATTCATCTAGTCCATAACCACCTGTTCTCTGTAGGACCAAAAGCTGGAGGACTTCAGCACCGTGCACGGGACCTTCGTAGCAAACCTCGTGCTCCCTGTCCAGGCGCTCCCACGCATGCACCCTAGTCTCAAGCAGATCAAACCCCTGTGCGGTGCGCCTTCTCAGCTGTACCTCGGCATGCCATTTATACCACGGAGAGTTCTTTCTTCATCTTGTTATAGCCGGCAGGCTCCTCCTCCCCCTTAAGGTCTCATGTCAAATACATCATCTACTTTATTGCATATGGGATAATATGGTTAATATAAAAGTAAGTTGCAGGTGTTTGTCTAGGTTGTCTTTAATCTATACCACAGTGGGCTGAAAGTAGCTGTAGTACATTACTTAAATGATTACAGTCTTGAAATATCTCAGACGAGTGACATGAGTGATGTCAGTTAGTCAGGGAGCTGCTATTCACGCAGTGATGTTCAAGCATAGCCACCTTAAAAAAGATCTGATGTTCTAATTGCATTGTAGAAAATTATATCAGACCCTCAGGGACCCAGGCATTAGTATTATTTTTTACAGCAAATGACTCTGAGGTGTACCAAAGGTTCCACCCCACTGCTGTTATTGCAAGTGACCTAAATGCAAAACCCTGGTCTTGGGGAAAAGCATACAGTGGCGGGCCAGGAGCAGCGGGGATAACAGAATGGCTCTGATCTCATATCCTCAAGAGGTTGAGATCTCTCTTACAGCCCACATGTAGTTACGTAAAGACAGGAGCTCAATTTTCAAACCCTGCTAATGATAAACTTTATATTAGGGAGCTCATCTGGTTTCAGATGCAAAGAAGGAAAGCACAGAAGCTGAGTCGGATATCCCAAAGGGCAAGAGAGCCCCATCCCCTTCTGGTAGGAGCAGAGAGACGTTTCTTTAAACAGCCGGCTACAAGAAAAAACATAGCAGATGTAGTTTGCTTTGAATAAAAATCACACATCCTCTTTAATCACCACCTTTGCTTTTTATGAAGTAAGTGTAAATTATTGTCAGTTTCATCATTTGTAATCAGAGCCTGAAACAGATGCTGAAGGTTTAGTTTAAAATGATATATGTCTCTTATAACAACCTGCAATATGCTCTCCAAGGACTATTTACCTTCCACATTCCATAAACTCAGTACACGGGAGTTTATTCTTAAGGGGATTGGAGGTAAATTAAGCACAATGAATGCAACTTTCTTTAGAGATAACATTTAATGGAGTTATTACCGGGCTCACTATATCTGCTTTGAGTGGGCATTTGCCTTAATGACTTTGTTTAACAAGCCTTCATTTCCTTGCTTATGTGATTTAAAGTGCTCTTGGAACTATTTGTCCTTAGGAGTTTTACCACCAACATGTGGCAATGACAATTTGGCTTCCTTTCTTTTCTCTCTCTCTCTCTCTCTCTTTTTTTTTTTTTTTTTTACAAAATTAGTATCTGAGAATAATATTTATAGTTTCAATACCAAGGAGAATGGTAAAATTCTTAAATTTCTTGGCGCATGTTAAGCATTCTCTATAGTCTGAAGCTAGGAGCTAGGGATTAGAATTAGGAATCCATAATAAAAAATTTCTCCATCCACACAGGAGTTGCTCATTCCATTCATGAGACCATCAGAGGTGTCCAGAGTATAAGAGTGTGGTCCTCAGGAAATGATGGTTAAGCAAATGAATATGAGCAATGAATAAATGGAGGTGCATACCTACTTCATTCTCTAAATGAGTCAGAAAAAATACATATTTTAAAAATAAAGCACTGTGGGTACATTTGGGGAAAGAAGAACCAAAACCAAAATCAGGGAAGGGGATCAAACAGGATTTTAGTCTGATTTGTAATGCTTTGGATTTATACAAGGAAAATATGTAAATTTGTTATTTGTGTAACTAAAAATGAGCTTTATAACAAAGAGAAGACTAGAAGGAAATAACATTTAAAAAAAGAATAAGAAAAAGACAACAGAAACCTTAAAATCCATCTATAAATGATTAAATTTTAGACTTCAATAATAAATAACAATAAGAACATGAGAACCAAGGGAATCTCAAGAATTAATCAACAAGGGGCAGAATTCAACAAAATAACTTAGAAGGAATTTTAAAAAGAAAATTTATTTAATTTCAAAAAGAATTTTTAATTTTGAAAAATTAAAAACTTTATTACAAAAATTAAAATATTAGATACTACTACAATTTTAAGTCAAACACCAATTGTTACACTTTTTATTTAATTATTTTAATTTACTTATTGGTGGAATTTTCATTAATTTCTTAAGCTCTACATATACTTTTCAGACCTTGAGTCATATAAGGTACATATACTTCTGCTCTCCTTGTCTTTGGAAAAAATTGACTGACCAGATTATAAAAAAGAAATGGATAACTTCACTATTTTATATTGAAATTATTCTGTTACTGAGATTTTATCAAATGTATCCCACCATTAAGGAAAATATGTGCTCTGTTTTATTTAATAAAACAACATTTATGGGCAGAGATCACAATTGATTCAACTGATTCATAGGAAGTATGAGATGCCAAGGACTCAGTTATGGACATTCTTGCCCTCCCCCTCCCCCACCAATTCATATGTCGATACCCTAACCCCCAGTGTGACTGTATCTGGAGATAGCTTGCTTTCTCTTCCTGTGCAAGCAGAAGGAAGAGGTCACGTGAGCACACAGGAAGAAGGCTGCTGCCTTCAAAGCAAGAGAAGAAGCCCTAGAATGAAATCTACCTGGCCAAGCATTTTGATCTTGGATGTCCAAGTCTCCAGAGTTGTGAGAAATAAATTTCTGTTGTTTAAGCCATCTGGTCTATGGTATTTTGTATGGCAGTTCGAGCAGACTAATACATGAGGGAGCTACTCGTTTCTGCCACTAGGAAAAGGACATGTCAGGTCTTTGCCAATGACTCACTTCTCCCCATATAGTGGGTTGAGTGGTGGCCCCCCAAAAGATATGTTCATATCCTAATCTCTGGAACCTGTGAATATTATCTTATATAGCAAAGGAGTAAATGACCTTATATGGTCACACATGTGATTAAGTTAAGGATCTTGAGATGAGGAGATTATCTGGTATTATCTGGTTGGACCCTAAATACCATCCCAAGTGTCCTGATAGGAAAGAGGCAAGGGAGATAACACAGAAGAGGAGGCAGCATGATCAGGGAGACGGGAGTGATCCAGCCCTAAGTTAAGACATACCACTAGTCACCAGAAGCTGGAAGAAGCAAAGAACCACCCTAGAACCTCCAAAAGGAATGAGGCTCTGCCAACACCTTGATTTTGGACTTCTGTTTTCCAAAACTGTACGAGCAGAAATTTCTGTTTTCAACTACCCAGTCTGTGTTCATTTGTTATAGCAATCACAGGAAACTAATACAGTCCATTTCATTTTGCTGATTCATCTTCAGTGAACCCAAGTCTCTCTATTTGCCTGTTGAATTTCTTTAGGGAACATTTTAAACTCTCAGGTTAAACAGTTTATGTGTGCATGCATATGTGTGTGAGAGAGACTTAAGACCCATAGGTCTTAAAACATTTGTGAAGTCTTTGTCAACTTTCTTTCATTTAGAAATTAGCCCCTACCCTTCTCATAATGTACTCTTAGAGATATTACACTAAAATCAAGAATAAAGCAAGGATTCCAGCTTAACTCCCATCCTAATGTTTTTCTGAAATTCTTCTGAAATATAAGAAAATGAAATAAGAATAAAAAATAAGAGGCTTACCTATTGAACAGGAGGAGGAAAATAATTATATACAAATGATAAGATATTTCACTTAGAAGTTAAAATAGAACTTACTGAAAGGTTCATAAAGGGTGGCAATTAGACTATATTTAAACATATAAACAGCTTTATATCATCTATAATCAATTAAAACAAATAAGTCATAATAAAATGTTGACAACAATATGAAATGTTTAAAATCAACTGTTATAAGAGCTCTGTGGCACACAAGAGCAAAAACTAAAACCTTATTGAATACATAGAGAGAGACACCATATTTCTTATTAGCAAAACAATATTTCACATTGAAATTTCATATTTCATATGAAATAAATTCATTTCAAATTAATGTTTTGATTTAATGTAATTCTAATCAAATCTTAGCTAGATTTATTTAGACTTTAGCACAATATGTATTTGAAAGAATAAATAAGCGAGAAAGGCTAAGAAAAAAAACTAGTATTAGAAAGATTTAAAATCAAAAGTGTATAATACTGGTAAAAAAAAATCAACAGATAAGTAAAACAAAATAGATAGCTTTATCATTCATAATCATTTTGTTTGTGATAAAGGAAACAACAACTGTTAGAGAATGAGAGGATTATTCATCAAATGATTGCAGACAATAGATGACTATTTAGAAAATTATAACCTCTGATTTTTAGTTCCTATCATACATGAAAATAAATCCTGAACTTATACTGAAGAGTTTATATCCAAGATTATATTATAAAATGCTACACACAATTTATATGAACATTTTTCTGATCTCTGAATAGAGAAGGACTTCCCTAACATACCACATATATTTTTTTTAAAATAGTAAAGGAAAATCTTTATATTTTTCTACATAAAAATAAAGCATTTTTGTTTATAATAACATTGATGAAAATGGAAAAGAAATTAGCACACATTTTTATAAAGGTGATAGATATGGTTTTTATTCTTAATTATGTAATGGAGATGTTATTTTTGCCCTTATTTAATTCTATTTCCAGTTAGTGGCACTTCACCTAAATGCTCAGCCATGAATTTTGAAATCTTAGGGCACAAAAGGAGATATTCTATAGAGAAAGGATATATGCACCGCTCCTTGCCCAAGACATTGTGGGATGGCAGAGAAGATAAAAGTGGAGGAGAAAGGCAGACTTGAATTATTGATCACTATCTCCCACCCTATCCCCACATCCATTGGTTCTACTTTTGGGGGAGCTGATTTTAAAACATCCAAAAAGTTAAGGAGTAGGCTATGGGGCTTGCCTCCCCATATACTGACAGGGGGCCAAGAACTACAATGTGCCAGGAAAAGAATTACATATGGCTGTTTTCATCATGATACTGGAGTAAGGGCTCAGCAGTGTCATTAGACAGTGAGAGAGAGCCTCTCTAGTGCTTTTGGTTCCCGCCAGCTTGTGCGTGTCAAGCAAACGACACAGAGCTGCTGGTGTACCTGTTGAGGAGAAAAAAATTACTTGGATCTAGGTGAAGAGGCCACAGTGGGCAAGGATTTAGAAATCTGAGGCAAATGGTGAGAATCAGGGACTCCCATAATGGGTGCCAGCGCATTAGCTCACACTGCTAAATGGGACCGGATCACACCCAGCATTACTGGTCCAAGGACTAAACAGTGGAACCGTTCTCCTGTGGAGACCGAGGAGGATTCTGAGAAGTCAGGGCCCATCCAAGGACTCATTCCCCTCTGATGTTGTGAGATCACAGAAGGTAGAGAGCACAAAGGGAAACTGATTTCTGAAGATTGGAGTATTTGTAGGTAGAATAAGGGGCATATGATCGCTTATGAAGAGATACACAGATACACAGATTATATTTGTAACAGGAGCAAATATCTGGCCTAATTCCATGTGTTCCTATCTGTATAGTTCTAAAGACAAAAGCATTCCTCCTCTGGAAACGGAATCATTGAAGGTTTGGAATGAGGGTTAGACCTGTTCAGATTATGTTCTTCCTTCTTTACTGCTCTAGCTCTTCTTTTCCACTTATCTCTTGTCCAGGAAGGGAAGATTTTTCCATCCTCTTTGTCATATCCTCCTAGCTATGGCAACAAACCCTCTGGATTAGCTCTCACATGGAGGGGGACAATGGGCATTCTATCTCCAAAATCCATGCAATAAACATTGGTTCTGCATGCATCTAACTGGGAGCTCTGGGCTATGATAGGGAAATAGGATCTCTGAGAATGAAAACAATTTGTTCTACTAGCTTCTAAATACCACCACCATCAAAAATAGTCTTAAAGAACTCATGCCAACTAATAAGAATCCCCCGCAAAGAAAAATCAGAAAAAGATGAGTAAGAAATTCTTAAAAGAAGAAGTAAACATTAAATAACATTTAAGTTCACCACTAATCAAAGATAATACACATTTGAAAGCACAAAACCTTATACACTTGACAATTAAAAGAACATAGTTCCCCATGTTGGAGAAAATGCCCTAAAAGAGTATTCTTATATAATGCTGCTGACAATGTCAATTTGTTTAAAATTTCAACAAACCAATTTGACAGTAAGTTTTTGTATTGTCCAAATCATCACCTTAGATCAAGTGTTTTTCTTTATGATTAGGAAAAACAGCAAATATGCTTTTAAAACAAAGCTAAGGAACTGTCTCTGGCGTCAATCACTATTGACCATAGTTGCCTACGTGGGGTTGGTGTATTTTCTCCCTGGCATTTCATACAGTCCTTATCTATGTCCACCAGGCATTTACATCAGTAACAGATGACAGGCAACCCAAGTAACAGGGAGGCTGTGCTGGGTGTTTTAAGTAGCTCTCAGTTTTCTGCTTCAACTGAAATTCTATGTAGATTCTTTCAAACATATATAAATAGTGAAACACAAAACAAAACAAAGCACCAAGGAAAAATAATAACAGTAAAATTATTTTTCAAAGAAAATTTAAAGTTAGCAAGGGAATAAATGACAACAAACAGGGAAAAATCTTTTCCTTAAAGATAGAGCAATGGGTTGCACATACAAAAGTTCATGAAGCAAATTTTGTAAAAGGACCTAACAATAACAGTGCCATGAGAAATTTTCAAAGTGAAGATGAAATCCCAGATTAAGGTGGCAAATGTTCAAGTGAATCACTGTCTCCTGTGACAGGTGACTTCCTAGGACTGCAGTGGTGTCTTAGGAAAGCAAACAGAGGTCCCTTCTCTCTTTAATTCCATGATACCGCTTTGACTAGGGAACTGGTACAAAAAATAAAGGATTCAAAAAGACTGAACAGAACCACAAAAGTACTATCTTTATATCTTTAACCTTTCCCAGAAAAGCTGAGATTATATATATACACATATACATACACATTTATTTATTTATTTATTATTATGTTATGTTAATCACCATACATTACATCATTAGTTTTTGATGTAGTGTTCCATGATTCATTGTTTGCGTATAACACCCAGTACTCCATTCAGTACGTGCCCTCTTTAATACCCATCACCAGGCTAACCCATCCCCCCCACCCCCCTCCCCTCTAGAACCCTCAGTTTGTTTCTCAGAGTCCATAGTCTCTCATGGTTCGTCTCCCCCTCCGATTCCCCCCCCCTTCATTTTTCCCTTCCTGCTATCTTCTTCTTCTTCTTTTTTTTAAACATATAATGTATTATTTGTTTCAGAGGTACAAGTCTGTGATTCAACAGTCTTACACAATTCACAGTGCTCACCATAGCCCATACCCTCCCCAATGTCTATCACCCAGCCACCCCATGCCTCCCACCCCCCACCACTCCATCAACCCTCAGTTTGTTTCCTGAGATTAAGAATTCCTCATATCAGTGAGATCATATGATACATGTCTTTCTCTGATTGACTTCTTTCACTCAGCATAATACTCTCCAGTTCCATCAAATGGCGAGATTTCATTCCCTTTGATGGCTGCATAATATTCCATTGTATATATTTAAATTAACATTGCAAAAAAAAAAAAAAAAGGCTTTCTTTCCCTGGGCTCTTATTTTTTTAGATTTATTTGTTTATTTGTCAGAGGGATAGAGAGTAAGCACAATCAGGGGGAACAGGAGGCAGAGGGAGAAGCAGGCTCCCGGCTGATCAAGGATCTGGATGCGGGACTTGATCCCAACTGGGATCATGACCTGAGCCAAAGGCAGATGCTCAACCAACTGAGCCACCCAGGCATCCCTCCCTGGGCTCTTATATAAAGCTAATGAAAGGAGTCCTATTAAAAAAAAAAGTGTATGTTTATCTGCTTTGTAAAATGTGACCAACTTTGTTCCAAAGCTGGATTCCTTTAAGCTAAATGAAGAAGTATTCTTTCTCTTCAGTTCTGTGGTTTTCTGTAAGACTTTAGCATTTTTCTTTCTGTAGCATGGCACTTTACTGAAGTGAAGAGTGAGAATGAAAAGATATTTTATTGTCAAACTTAAGAAATATTTGATACGAATCCTTTATGTACAGGATTAGCAGCACAGGATGCTAGCAATCTCATCAACACCTCCATTTTTCTGGTGAGAACTCAGGTGCTCAGGAAGCATGAGCCACTTTTTGGAGGTTACACAGCTGGTCAGTGCCAAGACAAGATCTTACCAGAGCTTGTGACTGTAGCTCCGCCAATCGCATCACTAGCCTAGGGATCTCTGCTTACGCCGCAAGAACGATGTCTTTTCTTTGATTTTTCAGATTGCTGGCAATGATGTGCATGTTACGTATGACTTTTAGATGGGTCTAATGAAGGGGAGGTTTAAAGTTCATATACAGTGTTTCAGGCCATACGTTTGTCTTTCCCAGTTTCTTCATTTCTCTGTCCTCACACCAGTGATTTGCCATGGTGTCTGCTACTTGAAGAAACTGATGCTGGTTGCAACTTTGTATTTCATGCAAGTTTGTGTAATTTGATGGATTGAGATTTTGGGGAAAAAAAAAAACATTTCAAATGAATTCAAATATTTCTGTGACCTTTTCTCAGCACACATCACTTAACACCTATTAGTGCAGGAGATAATACTTATAAGAAGGCTTAATTCAGTTTCTGTTGAACAGCTATCAAACCAGCTGATTGATGATATGCCATGCATATTTTATAACTCTGATTTTTCTAGTAGCCCTAGGATTTTGGAATCTTCCACGGTGTTTATAATCCATGCCAGTAAGTTCTTACAGTATAACTTCTGATATTCCAGGAGGATTGGGGAAGGTTATCTTATTGTCTACTGATATGTCCCAAGCACAGTGGCAGGGACAGTGTAGTCTATGAACAGATAGATGGATGTGAACGGAGGAACCATGCAGGAATAAAAACGATGGGTCTAGCTCTGATGCTTGAAGCCTGAGCTCACAGATAAAGCAGCTGCCCAGGTTGGCAAAGATGGAGCTTATTATTAGGGGCAAGAAGTCTGATTAAGAAATCTGGGTAAGTCTCATAACTTGAAAGGTGTTTCCTTTCACAGTGTTAGGGGAAGGTAGGAAGATGAGAAATGTTGTTAAGGATTTCTGTGACATTGTTTCAAGTATGAGAATTTTTCAGATTAATTCCTCTTCTAGTAAAGATGACCTATGTTATATTTCGGGCTGAATTTTTTCATGGATAATACTTTAGGAAGAATTAAATAACGTTAGCCTCAAAGCCAACAATACATTTGTTACAGATTCATTGAGGGGAAGCTCCCATGGATCTTGGGCAATTTCTATATCAGGTAGCATTAATTTTTTTCCTTTCTTTTCCATTTCATTTTTTTTAGAGGAAGTCTTCAGGGAACAG
Organism: Halichoerus grypus; assembly: GCF_964656455.1. Lineage (NCBI taxonomy): Eukaryota > Metazoa > Chordata > Mammalia > Carnivora > Phocidae > Halichoerus > Halichoerus grypus. The sequence continues at coordinate 121,199,374 of NC_135714.1, forward strand.
AGGTGTCATCTTTTTTTTTAAGGGTATTTAAGTGGTGCCTGGGTGGCTCGGGGTCCTGGGATCAAGCCCTGCTCAGCTGGGTGTCTGCTCTGCCCGCCCCCCAAGCGCACGCTCTCTCCCTCTCTCTCTCTGAAATAAATAAATACAGTCTTAAAAATAAATAAATAAAATGGTATTTTATTTACCAGTGTGGATCAGATTATTTAGAAATGACCTTTAATGACTAATAGTTCTAGATCCTTGCCTTAAGATAATTTAAAGAGTAATGGCTAGATTTACTAAGCTAATTTGAATTCCTTGAGTTAATTAAAAGTCTGTTATTAACAGATGTTACTAGGAAGAAATTTCTAATTTCAATAAATGTTTCTAAGCACTAATTTTGGTTTTTCCCCAAACCTCTCAGATTATAATGGTGAAGATATGATCTGTGTTATGGATCTTTATAAAAGGTAATGTAGGGAGAATGCCGTTCATGAAAATATAATGTGAGCTACAAATACCATCATATAATTTTAAATTTTCTAGTCGTCACATTAAAACCAGATGAAATTAATTTTAATCATATGTTTCATCTAACCTAAATACCCAAAATATTATTATTTCAACAGTTCATCAGCAGAAAACGATTTGTCTTAGTCTGTCTGGGCTACTGCAACAAAATGCCATAGACTGGGTGGCTTATAAACGATAGACATTTATTTCTCACAGTTTAGAAACTAGAATTCTGTCTGAGATCAGGTTGCCATCACGGTCTGTCAAAGGCCTTCTTCTGGGCAAACTTCTTGTATCTTTCACTTAGTGGAAGGGGCAAGAAAGGTCTGTGGAGTCTCTTTAATAAGGACACTAATCCTATCCCTAAGGGCTCTGCCTTTCAAATACCATCACATTGGGCCTTAGGATTTCAACATATTCATTTTGGAGGGACACAAACATTCAGACAATAGAACTATTAATGAGAACTTTTATATTTCTTAGTACTAAGTTTTCAAAATCTCATTTTGGACAAGTCATATTTCAAGGACCCACAAGCCACCTATTGCTGGTGGCCACCCTTATAGGTACCCTTGGTGGGGAAGTGACCCATGAAAGTGAAACATTTTGGAGTGGGGCAGTCTGCATATAGATCCTGGTTCAATCATTTTCTACCCATGGGACACTCAAGAAATTTAAACATTCTAAGTGCCAGTTCCAGCAACTAATAAGTGGAAATAATTTATAGCTTGAACATTTTTGTGAAGATTAGAAATAATATATATAAAACATCTACTAGAGTGCTGGGAACTCAGGAGCTATTACTTCCTGAGGAAAATCAAGTTTCTGGGCTTCAAACATAATTTCTATTAAATGTGGCTATTACCATCATCGCTTTATACCTTTGAAATTGCAGAAAAATTCTCTTTGCTTAACTTTCTTTACCAAGAAGTCAATATTGCACTGATATGTGGAATGAAGCTCCTGATTGTGAAACATCTGAAAGGTGACCTCATTAGCACACAATAAGAGAGATAATACTGTTGTCACTTACTGTTAAATATGCATTTTTCATGCGGCAGCTCACCTTCCTCATTCTAAATCACAAGAAAAATGGGTGATATATTCATTTTGTTGCGGGGATACTATCATTATTAAAAGCCACACAATGCCTTTGCAAAATAATAGGATTCATTCTAGAATAAATTCAAACATTGCTATGCACTCTAAAAATTCATTTCCTCTTGTTTCAATTCAAATTCATACCTCAGTCATTTCAGTCTAGATATATAAGCTTCATTTCTTCTGGCCACCATTCTTTTTTTTTTTATTTTTTATTTTATTTATTTATTATTATTTTTTTTTTCTGGCCACCATTCTTAAGAATATCCTCAAAGAGACCAATTCTGGATTTCTCCGGAAGAAGAGGGTGAATATACACTTACAGAACTGGTGGGAGCAGACTCTAGGAAAAAAGAGACTGAAGATTTAGTTTGAAAACATAATGTAAAAGAAAGCAGTGCATTTTCTAATCATGCTTGATCACCAGCTGGCTTGGTCTACATGAGAGAATGCTAAAGCAGTTGATCAAATGGAATATTCTATGATACCTTTTAAACCTTTAAACCAGTCTCATGTCAATGTCACTTAATCAGAATATATATATATATAGGGATAAGCATTAACTGAATTATGGTAAAACTTACTTGTTGAGTCAGCATTATCCAGTTAGCTTTATGCAGGGGAGAAAAGTTGCTATGGGCCTGCAAAGACAGATGACAGGTTTTAGAAAAGTCTACCTTTATTATATGATGATAATTCAAAGGAAATAGGTTTTTCAATGAATTTTGGGCAGACCCAGCCAAAGGAAATTGAAGGTCAACAACCTAGGTTAAAATGGACAGTTGCATGCTAGATGCTTCACTAAAGCTTACACTTAGGAGCTTTTTCTTTCATGGGAAAACAGAATTACGGAATTGTAGTATTAGTTAGGAGTCCAGGCTACCCCAGCTTCCTCACTTTAGAGGTGAGAGCCAGAGAAGGGAATGACTTCTCCATAAACACAGTGATAGCTACGGAACAGGACTGTGTGAAACCACGTGGTCTGACCCTTAATCCAGAAACCTTTCCGTGGCAGGAAGTTGCCTCTAGGGAAAATTATACAAGGGCTGGGGTGGGAGATAGCTGAGCAGAGCAGGTGGGATATTTCTTGGCATCTTATCCCTTTGGCTGAATGTGTTCACACATAAAGTGAAAAAAATAATTAAGTTACACTTTATTTTCAAGTACTAGAAAGCTTCAAACTGAGTTATGAAAATTATGGATATTTTGTGGGGGTGGGGGGAGGAGGTGTGATTTATTCAAATAATTATTTCAATGCTGTGCTTTATTTTGACTAGAGATGCCGTTGTAATATTTTCAGTCTGACTTTCCTTTTCAATTGTTTTGTTATTCATGGATCATGGGCAGAAGAAGACAAGTTGTTACTACTGAAGCATCTCCAGGAAATTCTTCTGGGCAATTAAGCAACCATTTCCTCCCTCGTGAATTGCAGCAAAGCCACATGGCTTAGGGAGTGAATTAGATGAACACTGGTTAAGAAAATCACCAGCTGTCATTTCGGATGTCTCAAAAGGAATTGTCACAAGTGATTTTGAGAATGTAAAGCACTGAATTAGCCATTATTCTGCTTAAAAAGAAAATGGAGACAATAAGAAAATATTTACAAATTATAGAGGACTCTCTATATTGTTACTTCATTCTGGGGTTCACAGATTGATGATTGCCTTATAGAGAGGTTGCGGGCATGGATTCTCACACGTTGCTCTGGCTTCAGGCAGATGCTACCATTGTACCATGGCCTGTGGTCCCATTGAGGCCCAAGTCATAAGAAGTTTATTTTACCAAAGCAAATGGCAATGCAGAAAATGCAGACCTTTTCCAATGCCTTACAACTAAGGAATAGAGTAAATATAAAACAAAAATACAAATGTTTATATGTTTAAAGATGCAAAAGGGAAAAGGTAGAAATTTGTTAAAGTCTTAAGGCTGATAGAATGAAATGTTAAGATTGAGTCTGATTTCAGTGGTGGCTTTTTATTTTGCTGGTAACAAGATCAAGGCAGCCATAGGGAGTCAAAGTAAAAGAAATGCTCATAAGTCAACCAGCATTGTGTATCCTCACTAAGAACATTAATGCCGTAGGAAATTGTTAGGTTTCAGAAGATATTTCTTTACCATATCCATAAGAGAGAGCACTCACCCAATTTCAGTTTTCTTATGAATGTGGCATTATGTCTATGAACAGCTATTTCTTTCATAGTTGGCAGTATCTCTGAGCCTATATTCTCTACTAGAGAATATGGTACTTCTTCAGCAATGCTTACTTCATCCCCCTCTAGGCTCTCTAGGTCATCTGCCATTTAGATCCTTTTGATTAGTAGAATTACGGTTGGTCAAAATTAGATTTTGTAGATGCGATGTCCCTTCATGGTAATCTTTTATCTTTTAAAGCTATAAGACTGGGTCACTACACCTCCTTGTTCATTTAGCCCTTCTCAAGATCCTGGGACTCTTCTTGACTATAAAGAAGGAGGAAACATAAGAATACCAGCCAAGAGCTCTTTAGAGTCAGTACCAAGCCTTTCTAATTCTTTCTCAAATTCCAATTCCTGAGAGTGGGAAAGACTGGCTAACCACTCACAAGAGCCCTGTTTTCCACCTCCTGGGCACACAGCTAGATCACATTCCCATTGTCTCTGCCATGGCTAATGTTCCATTTCCCAGTTAGTGTGGGTCATGCCACTGAGCTCTGGCCAGAGGAGTGTGATTGAAGTTATGTGTGTCGTCACTTCCATCCCTGGCTTATGAAAATCTCTTACTCATAATCCCTTTATTCAACTCCCCCTCTCTTGGCTGCTGTGTGCAGATGGGCATGACAACCTTGAAATCCTAGTGATAAAACTGACAGTCTTAAGATGGAAAGAGTATGGGTTTCTGAATCACTGCATGAAGGAGAGACACTCATCAGTCAGAAACATCCATCTAAAAGCTAAGTGAAAAATTAAGTTCCTTTATGAAAAACCACTAATATTCCGTGCTTTGTATATTACAGGAGCTATGATTACTTTATATAAAACCATGACATGCATACTCTTGCAATAAATTCCCGTGCTAATATCCTAGTCTCTGCCTTGTCCTTATTTGCTAGCCCTAAATCTGTTGCTGCAAAGGGCCCTGCCTTCTCTCTCTGTCCTTCCAGAAATTGCGCTCTGTTTTGGAAACCTGTTCCATGTAACCAGGAACTGGATGACCTTCTAGTTTTAGGATCGGACTAGAACTGGGTGCTTTCTTGTTACCCAAACACAGGCTTTGGGAATGCCATCTACTCTTTCAAGATTCTACCGCACACTCTGCCCCCTGGATTCCTTTTTCCACATACCTGACTCTGGAGGGTTACAGCCTTCTTAGCTCTGGTTATTACCATCTCCTTGTGGTCATATAAGCATTTCACATTTTTAAGGTTTTCCTGCTGTGGAAGAAATAGAGTCTATGCTATGCTCTAAAATTAAACTGGCAGAATTGTTTATTTTAGCTAAAAAAAGTATATAGAAGGAAGAAGTTCTTTCAGATAGTTTTCAAAGTGGAAAAAAATTACAATCTTTTAAACTTATTGAATAGATTATATTATGTTGAATGAAATCATAATTAGCATTTAATTATATTTTAGCACTTAATTATTACAAGAATATTGAGATTTTAGCTTTCTATGATAAGTAATTATAACTTTAAGTAAACAAATACAATTATTTCTAATAAACATCCTAATAAATGAAGTTACCTGTAACAAATATTTATGTTTTCAATATCATAGGTTGTGGCTAATCCCCTCATGCCCAGTGTTTCCAGGCTTCTGGAGTCGGTGTCCTTGCTAGCCCCTCCTACACTGGATCAGGACTGGCCTTGCCTACTCTAGAATATGGCAGAAATGATGCTTCTTAACTTCTAAGCCTACGTCCCAAGAAGCCTTACAGTGTCTGCCTTGTTTTCTTAAAACACATATGCTGGGAGAAGCCATCCCCCAAAAGAAGTCCAACTATGATGAAACCCCCATTCCTTCTTATGTGAGGAAGACCTAGCTGGCCACGTGGAAGGGCTGCTTGGAGAGAGAGCTGATCTTGCCATTTCAGCTGAGGTTCCAGATCTGTCTGGACATTTCAGACATCTAGCCCCAGGCGCCATCAACTGAACCCAGCAATAGCCACCCACGACCTGCAGCCATATGAGAAATGCAAGTTGAGAACTGCCCACCTAAGCCCAGCCAATACAAAGAATCATGAGAAATAATAATAAATCATTTTAAGCCACCGAGTTTTGAGGTGCTTTGTTACACAGAAGTGGATAAATGGCTAACAGGCCAAAAGTTCTTTGGAAAATACGAAAGCAAACTTACAAATATAGCAAAGTTCTTTACTTTTCTGTAAATCCTAGTGGTTTTATTCCTTCTCTCTCCATGAGTTTTGAATAAATTGGAAAAAAAAGGGGGGGGCAGCAAATGAGGCCAGTGTATCACCCTTAATAAAGGGAAGTTGCCTGGAAGCCAAATGAGTTTCCTGATACTTAACAGGTAAATAATCAGAATTAACCACCCTGTCACAGGCAACTAGACCAGAGCAACTGTCCCCACCTGGTGGGGACTTCTGGGTAAGTTTCATGGGACAGAGAACAGAAGAGAAGTTGTGGGTAGGTTTGCTTCAAGAGGAACAAAGAGGACTTTGTTTTTCCCAAGTTACCAGTCAGGTAAGTCCCTAACCTCACTCAGAGTTAGGTCAATAAAAGGACAAAGAGAGTCCTGGTATTCTACTCATTCATTCCTTTCTCATGAAAGGACAACTAAGATGGAGGAAAAAATTTCCCTCTAACAGTAAACAGATTTGACAAAAACTGGCTATGAATAAGCATAGACGTAATGAAATTTTTGACATGAAATTTTGTAAATATTTTCTTATTGTCTCCATTTTCTTTTTAAGCAGAATAATGGCTAATTCAGCGCTTTACATTCTCAAAATCACTTGTGACAATTCCCTCACTTAAATTTTCTAATTAATACCTTTGAAACTTGTGCCTATGGTTTTATTTATAATTTTATCCATGCAACACTCAAGATCTGGAGCTCATAATTTTTATTTCCCATCACCAAGTGTAAACAGAGTATATAACAAGTGCAAATAATGAGTTACAAGGGCTTCTGAATCTTCCAAAATTCTTACCATCTTAGATCTGTTTTATAACTCCAGTGCACTTAATCTCCATAGCATAAATACATTTCAGAAAGTTCGTGAGAGTGAGGAAAACGGAAGAATCCAAGGTTCCACTTAGTCTAGAACAGAGGATATACCTTAGTGGTGCCCTAGGTGTGTGAAACATAAAATAGTAAGAACAATTTTGCTAGTGAAATGGGGTTTTCCTAGGGCTAACGAGAATGTACAATTTAACTAGGTGGTCACTGGAAATGCACAAGGAGAGATGATTTATTGGAGTTATTTAAGAAACTGAGACTTGAGAAGAACCATGAGAGACAATGGACTCTGAAAAACAAACTGAGAGTTCTAGAGGGGAGGGGGTTGGGAGGATGGGTTAGCCTGGTGATGGGTATTGAGGAGGGCACGTTCTGCATGGAGCACTGGGTGTTATGCACAAACAATGAATCATGGAACACTATATCTAAAACTAATGATGTAATGTATGGGGATTAACATAACAATAAAAAAATTTAAAAAAAAAATAAATAAATAAAAATAAAAAATAAAAATAAATAAAAATAAAGAAACTGAGACTTGGTGTATAGTTATTCCCTAGACTGTAAGCTTTAGAAAAGTTACATGAAAGTAAAAATTATGGGTAATTAAGCACTGATCCAAATGCAAATTCGACATTACCTAACAACAGTGAGTACACACCGTCTTTGTGGAGAAAGAAAGATAAGAATGATAAGAGGTATTACGAGGATATCCATAGCCTATGAGGGTGGAACCAAGACCATTTCTATTTGACATATGCCCGTGATTGATAGCTTTTAAAGAAACAGGGCTGTCTTTGCTCTCAAACCGTTCATATGTCAATTTTGCCCATGATTTTCATCAGTATCACAGATTTGATTGGCTCTTTCCATTAACAAGCAAACCTCCTTCAAGCTGTAGGTTTATTTAACACACTGAAGGTTTATTTAACTTCCCTTTGCTGTATTTTACTCAACAATATAGTTATATTTCATCACATAAATGACTGCTCTGATAGTTCCCTCACTCCCTTATGGCCAACAGGAAATGTAATGTTACTGACATGGTTTGTAGTTAGAAAGGATAGTTAAGGACCAACTACTTTCAGCTTGAGTATCACTTTTACTGCTCCCAGGCCAAGAATAAAAACTGACCAGTGAAAGCCTCTTCAGTAGTGTTTAAAAAAAAAAAAAAAAAGCCATAATGACTGAATAGCTCTGGCATCTGGAAGCAGGGATAAGGATGACCTTCCAGACGTTGGGACGACCATGGGCCAGACAATATGGCAATAAACGTCTTAGAAGTGGTGAGATGGACAGATCAAACTATTGCCACGTTCAGGTGACATAGAACAGTAACGCCAGTCTTTGGCCAACGAACCCTGAAGGAAACACAGAATTACTGTGAAGAGTCCATGAATCCTCATGTGTACTGAATATTTTCTGTAAGCTAAATAATTAGAGTGTTGCAAGCATTTACCCTGCGCCACCTCCCCCGCCCCCGCAAATGTAGATCTTACTTGGACTAGTAAAGACATTTATACTTTTTTACAGCTTCTAAAATTTGTGATACCTTTTATATTATGCTTTTTCTCAGTCAAGGGATTCTAAAATCCAGTTGCTACAGATGAGAATCTGTGAAATTGTTGAATATGAGGCGAGAAAAAGCGTCTCCTTACTCAACCGTATTTATATTTTTCCTCCCTTTTCCTCCTTTATTTTTTTTTATTTTATTTTTTTTAAAGATTTTATTTATTTGACAGAGAGAGACAAAGTGAGAGAGGGAACACAAGCAAGGGGAGTGGGAGAGGGAGAAGCAGGCTTCCCGCGGAGCAGGGAGCCCGATGCGGGGCTCGATTCCAAGACCCTGGGATCATGACCTGAGCCGAAGGCAGACGCTTAATGACTGAGCCACCCAGGCGCCCCTCCCTTTTCCTCCTTTAGCACACTATTCATCCCCAACTCTTTCACATCCACAGAACAGGTTAGCACTCTATGTGACAAAGGCACATTTTTCTTGAGAGGGAGGATCGTGTTTTGGAAAGCACCATTAAGCTGGCAACGGAGCCATGAGGTGAAAAAGGAGTTCTCTTGACAATTCCAGGCCAGCTGTGATCAAACCCAAGTGATTTCACTGGAGTCTGAGAAAAGTAGGTGTGTCTGTTTAGGACAACCTATAGGTCAAGGGAAAAAAATGCATTAAACTTCTAAGACATGCTCAAGGAGCGATCCTCACGCTTGGCTGCATATTAGAATCACCTGGAGAGTTTTTAAAACTCTGAATGCTCCGGCTGCACATTAGGTCAATGAAATCAGAAGACAGGGATGGGTGTTTGTGGTGGGAAGCGGGGATCAGCTGTTCTTACAGCTTGGACATGATTTCAGTGTGCTCCCCAAGCTGGAGCTGGTTCCTCTGAGGGCCTTCCTGAGACGGGGGGGGGGGGAGGCAGCACATCACATTATACGGTGTCTGACGGGCTCCTCAAACAGAAAACAAACAAAGATTTCACATCTGTAGCCTGTTACTCAATCATCTAGTCCCTCAAGAGGCAGGATAACAGGATTTGTTGATTCGGCAGGACGAGTTGTTATGGCCTCTGAGGAAATATTAAGCGCATCTCACTATGTTTCCATAATGTCTTTGTATAGGCTTGATTTCAAAAACACTTTCATTATTTTGCCCTAAATCAGATATTGTGTACCAGAGCCTGATCTAAATCTGCTCCTATGTGGAATACAGTCTTATTTTTTTAGGCTTTTTCAACAAGCTTATTGAACTATTTGTTGCATGACCATTGTGTTGCATTGCCTTATTGCATGTAACTGGGAGTGTTGTTTTTCCTTCTGTTTTCTACAATTATTTCATTGGAGTTCAACCCAGTTACCCAGAAAGTTTTCATGTTGTAGAATCTTCGTATCGATAAATATTTAATGAGTGTTCACTGTATGCAAGGCATACTGTTCTGTGGACATAATAAAAACTTGAACTAAGATAACATGACTCTTCATCTTAAGTAGGTCACACTGTGAAGGGGGTTACCAAACGGTAAAATCTATAAACCAAATCAAATAAAATATATCAAAACATTTCTCATTAGTTTTTTTTTTCTTAATTGAAGTACAGTTGACACACAGTTACATGAATTAGGTGTACAACATTGATTCGATAATTCTATGCATTACTCAATGCTCACCACAATAATTATAGTCATCATCTGTCACCATACAGTGTTGTTACAGTATTATTGACTATAGTCTCCATGCTGTACTTTTCATCTGCGTGACTTACTTATTTTATAACTGGAAGTTTGTACCTCTTAAACCTATTTTGCCCATCCCTCCACTTCCACCCCACTCCCACACCTCTGGCAACCACCAGTTTATCTTGTACATTTATGAGTCTGTTTCTGTTTTTTGTTTGTTCATCATTTTTTTATAATTCACATATAAATGAAATCATATGGTATTTGTCTCACTAACTTATTTCACTTAGTATAATACCCTCTAGGTCCCTCCATATTGTGAATGGCAAGATCTCATTCTTCTTATGGGTGAGTAATATTCCGTTATGTATATATACTACCTCTTCTTTTTTTTTTAAGATTTTATTTATTTGAGAGAGAGAGAATGAGAGATAGAGAGCACGAGAGGGAAGAGGGTCAGAGGAAGAAGCAGACTCCCTGCTGAGCAGGGAGCCTGATGCGGGACTCGATCTGGGAACTCCAGGATCATGACCTGAGCCGAAGGCAGTCGCCCAACCAACTGAGCCACCCAGGCGCCCTATACTACCTCTTCTTTATCCATTCATTTATTGATGAACACTTGGGTTGCTTCCATATCGTGGTTACTGTAAATAATGCTGCAATAAACATAGGGGTTTATTTAAATTAGTGTTGTCGTTTATTTTGGGTAAATACCGAGTGGAATTACTGGATCATAAAGTATCTCTGTTTTCAATTTTTTGTGGAACCTCCATACTGTTTTCTATAGTGCTTGCACCAATTTACCTTCCTATAAACAGTGCATGAGGGTTTTTTTTTTTTTTTTTTTGCTCCACATCTTCACCAGCACTTGTTGTTTCATGTCTTTTTGACACTAGCCATTCCGACTCCTGTGAGTGCTATCTCATCGTGGTTTTGATTTGCATCTCCCCAATGACAAGAGACGTTGAGCATCTTTTCATTGTCTGTTGGCCATCTCTATGTCTTCTTTAGAGAAATGTCTATTCAGGTCCTCTGCCCATTTTTTAATTGGATTATTTGTTTTTTTTGGTGTTGAGTTGTATAAGTTCTTTATATATTTTGGATATTAAACCCTTATTGGCTGTATCATTTGCAAATATCTTCTCCCATTCAGTAGATTGCCTTTTCATTTTATTAATTGTTTCCTTTGCTATGCAAAGGCTTTTTATTTTGGTGTAGTCACAATACCTTTATGAAGACATTCTGTGAGAAGAAAAAGGATAACATTTGCAGAAAAAAGGAAGAGACAGGACACAAGTTATGGTGACAACTGAATATAGTTATTTAAACATTTTTTTCTGATTAATGAATAAACAGAAAAAATTGGAAATACAGAAATGTGTAAAGAAGGTAAAAAAAATATCACTAGTAATTCCATAATCCAGACAAAACAGATATATTTGTATATGTATGAATAGGTATATATATGTGTGTGAGTGTGCATTGTGTTATGTATATGATCATGAAAAAAATTATATCACACATGTCATATACAGATGTCACACATTGATATATGTATATATGTACATATATGTTCTATATGCATAGACCACACATTTGTTTATTATATATACATACATATTCATTTATATATATATACATAAATATCAGTGCATTACCCATGCACATGCACTACTGCAATATCTGAGAAGAGCTGAATAATGATGCCCAAATTCTTAATAAATTGAGAAATAAAGGGTAGAAGATGAAGCTTATAATAATGCCTTTATTATTGATAAAGACTAAGTTAGGCACCTGGGTGGCTCAGTAGGTTAAGCGTCTGCCTGAGATCAAGCCCCACATTGGGCTCCTTGCTCAGCAGGGAGCCTGCTTCTCTCCTTCTGCCTGCCACTCCCCCTGATTGTGCTTTCTCTCTGTCAAATAAAGAAATAAAATCTTAAAAAAAAAGACTAAGAGAACATAGTTTTGTGTAAGAAACCAAAGGGTAAGCTAATTGAAGTCCAAAATTAAGCACTTACCCACCCAACCACAGGCAATTCTGGCCCTGTGAGACCAAGTTCCACTTGGTTTGGGGATGGCTTCGCTCTGGAGGAACAAAGTAGAATTTGTGCTCTCTGTAGGTGGGCTGGGTCTCAAAGAAGAGAAAAATGCCAGGCAAGTTTAGACTTTACAAATTTACAGATACATTTAATTATTATGTAGTATATGTGTAGTGACATTACTATTCTGTAACATATATGTAATTACAAATATATATATATTATATTACAAGTATATATAACATAAAGATTCTACCTATTACAAAGTAAATTCTCAAAAAATTAGCCATTATTATTCTAATTTTCAAACCAAATTACATCTAGTCATGTTGTCCTATACAGGATATCAGAAGTTTTGCAATGAGACTAGGTGATAACAGTACACCACTCCAATCACAAAATGCACAAAGACCTACTATTTATAAAATTCCAACAATAAAGATGCCCTAACTTTACCTTTAAGCCCTCTGCCAATCCTTAATTTCTAGGGAGAAATTAAAGTTCAAAGAATAAATACTCTTGCAAGTTAAATAGAAGGGAAATAAAGTCCAAAACCGGATTTCTTTGGGTTCTGAAAACAAATTAAAGCCCAAAAGTTATCCTTCCCCATGCAGTTCTGCTCAGTTCCGTCAGAGGAGTTCATCACATCTGGGTAGAGTTGGGTTTCTTCAGCAACTTCAGCCTGGGAAGGGCCTTAAAAATTCTTAGTTCAATGTCAAGACTCCTCATTCTTACTCCAATAAGACACTTCAAAATAGGACTCGAAAGTAACCCTAACCCCACACCCACCAAATTTAGAATATAAGCCAAACCCTAACCCTGGAGCAATGAACCCTGGTAACAATCCTGTTCCTTAAACCCAGAATGCAGTGTTGTCAAAGGCCATCCCACTGCTGTCTGAGGAGGTCCTGGGGTAGATGGTAACCATCTCAGTCCAGTTTGTCTGGTTTGCCAGCCAGTCTACTTGTCTGGAATCTACAACCTGTGAATTTAATTGGGAGGAGCCTCCCAGCAAATTATTAATTCTGTCACTATGGATTTACCCTATGTGTGGGGCAGGGGTCAATCCAGAAGCCTCCGTCTCCTCAGGAAGGTGGCCTTGACTAGACTGTCATCTTTGTTTGCAATGGCAGCAGCCCCTCCTCACAAACCTGGTGTTAGTTGAGATTTCTTGCTTTCTTCCCCAACCTATTCTAAACCTCATAGCTTCCACTTCCTGAGGATGAATGAACTCCCTGATTAGTACTGATTCCTAGGTAATCTGTAGGATATTTTATGCCTGTGTTATAGCAGCACCCTTTCTTTGCTTCTCGAAGAGAACTAGACCTAAAAATATCCGGCCTTCTAGAAAAGGATTCCACCTTACAGCTGTACTTGTTTCAGAATTTCTGAACTGAAACAACTACTGAGGCTCTGAAGCAGGGGCCCCCAAAGTCTTAGGGAGGGCTGGTGCCTCAGCCATGTGGTCTTCTAAGTCCAGACAATCTTCTTCTGTTCCATCTCATAAATTCCTTGGGAACTGTGATACTCACATGCCCAGCTACAATAATTCTCATTTTGAAACTCACCCAGACATTCTTCTCTACTATTTTCATTTTCTGTGATTTGGCCTTTGGACCAGACATACGATTTAAGGTCAAGTGCTCAGCAGTTTCAACCTGTGACCCGAATGTAGAATGGAATGCTGCTTACTGCAAAAAATCTTAAGCCTTAGCCACATGATATTTTAACAATTTAAAGCTAGAAGCTTCCTAGTGTTCTATAGCTCAAGTGTAAATTTGCTTTCTCACGATATACATGCAGATTACAATCCCACTTTAGCCTAGCCAACAATAAGAGGCTGTGCCTGCATTATAATAAGCTACAGCAGCCTGCAGCCTGAGGCCTTAGCACCTGCCAAAGGCACTGCTTTGCTCAGGCCTTTGCCATGTGCTACAAGTTCAAGGTCAAACTGCAGCAATCTGCACTCTTAGGCCATCTGTGTTGGCCAATGGCCCACGCCTTTGGCCCAGTCTCTACAGAATGTCTTTTAGGGTCAGAACCACAACAAGTTGCAGCCACCTGGCAAAGTCAAAAATACCTAGTGACTAATGCTTAAGGACTTTTAGCTAAGTGTCATCACTAAAAGCTAACTTTGCAAAGTAAAAACCTACTTGGCTTAGCATAAACCCTACAAACCACCAATGTCAAAATGCCCTGCCTAAACACTAAAGACTAAGTTCTCATCAGAAGCTCATTCCACATGACGTTTGCTTCCCAAATTCTTCTTGTCTCCTTTCTCACTGTATGTATGAGTTTAAGTATATAGGAGATAGGGGCGCCTGGGTGGCTCAGTTGGTTAAGCGGCTGCCCTTCAGCTCAGGTCATGATCCCAGGGTCCTGGGATCGAGCCCTGCATCAGGCTCCTTGCTCAGCGGGGAGTCTGCTTCTCCCTTGGCCTGCTGCTCCCCCTGCTTGTGTGCTCTCTCTCTCTCTCTCTCAAATAAATAAATAAAATCTTAAAAAAAAAAAGTATATAGGAGATATCCATATATCTATATCTATATATCCAATTTAGTTGAAATACATATACTACATATATACACATATAATCAATAAATTTTAATAAATAAAACAAATGCCTGACAGAGAAAAGAAAAACATATTATTAGTATTTATTTGATTTATTTTACTAAATTTAGATCATATTACACAGAGAAATGTGCATTCTGCTTTCTCACGTCAAAAATATTTAAAAATATTTCCTAATATCATTAGTACAAATTTGAAAAATATTAAAATATTTTTTATCACAGTGTGCTCTGAAGTTGGTGAAATCACCACATCATAATAGTAAAGCTTTATGAAAGGGTACATACTCTTCCTCATAATCCAGTTCGCTTATCTAGAGGCAACCATTTTTAATTCTTTTAGCTGATGTTTAAAAAAAGTTAATTGAAATATCACTGACATATAATATTGTGTTAGTTCCAGGTACACAACATAATGGCTCAATATTTGTATACAGATGGCCTCTGACTGACGACGGTGTGACTTAATATTTTTTGACTTTATGGTGGTGTGAAAGCAATACGAATTCAGGAGAAACTGTACCTTGAATTCTGATCTTTTTCTGGGCTAGCAATGTGAAGTATGATACTCTCTTTTGATGGGGCAGCTCCCAGTCCGCCATGTGCTCAAGAGGTTAAACAACAGATAGACTTACAACCATTCTGTTTTTCACTTTCAGTACAGTATTCAATAAGTTACAGGAGATATTCAACACTTTATTATCAAATATTATCAAATGTGTCAGATGACTTTGCCTAACTGTACACTAATGTAGGTGTTCTGAGCGTGTTTAAGGGAGGCCAAGTTGCTAGGCTATCATGTTTGGTAGGTTGAGTGTATTACATGCATTTTCAGTTTATGAGATTTTCAACTTTTGATGGGTTAATCGGGGCATAACCCCATCATATGTCAAGGAAGATTTGCATATTGTGAAATGATTACCACTGTAAGTCTAGTTAACGTCCGTCACTATCCATAGTTACAAGTTTATCTTTCTTGTGATGAGAACTTTTAAGATCTACTCTGTTAGCAACTCTGAAATATGCAATACAGTATTATTAACTACAGTAACCATGCTGTACATTACACCTCCTATTTTATAAATGCAAGTTTGTACCTTTTGAGTCTTTGCTGATTCTTTTGTTGTTCCTTTCATACCCCTAAATACTATCTTGTACTGCTATTTTTCAATTATTCAATTTTAGAAATTATTTATTTACTCTTTTGTCTCTTAATCTACCAAACTTCTAGGATAGCTAAATCACTATTTTTAGTTAAATCGATAAATTATATAAATATAGTTTATTTGAAGGACAAACAGCTCATTTTTGTGCAGTTTTTTCATTTACCAAGAGTTTCTCATTTCCTCTTTTTCTATGTCCCTTTATCCTAATATTATATTTAAACTGTTTATTTTATCAAGCATTTTATAGAGTGTTTGTTTTACTGCCTTTCCCTAGAACACTCTGTTTCTCATCTGTCATTTGGACATGTCTTTTTTTAGGAGAGCTTTGAAGTGGTCATCATGGGCTATACTCTTGGGTAGAAACCCTCATTTCCGGGAACTTGTCTTTGTCTTTCTTGGATTACTATTTTGTTTTGCTAGAGCAAAGAGTGTGTGGGAAGTAATATTTCTGAAAATTTGTATGTCTGAAAATGTGTTTATTCCAAACATTTGACTGAAAGTTTGGCTAGACATAGAATTTTAGTCCAAAATCTATTTCTGTCAGATTTCTGAAAGCGCTAATCCATGACTATCTAGCATCAGTGTTATTGATAAAATGGTTGGTGCCAATCTGATTATTCCTCTGTAGATGACATTTCTATTGCTCTCTGGAAACTATGAGGATTTTGTCGTTATTTCTTTGGCTCTAAAATTACACAAATACTTGTTGAAGAATGGGACTTTTTCATGCATTTATTTGGCATTTAGAGAGTGTTTTCAATCTGGAGACTTTGTCCTTTGACTCTCAAAAATTCTCTTGAATTGATTCTTTGGTATTTTACAAATGCTTCTTTTCTATGTCCTCTCATTATGAAATGCTATTCATCAGATCAATATTTATTGTTTGTTATTCAATGAACAATTTCAAAAATGAGATACAAGTGCTTAGTTTGGATTCTCAATCATCTGGGGTCTAATAGAAATCAATTCCTAGCAATTCCCTGAGGGCTGAATCTTCAGACCTCAGAGGCAAGGTCACAATTAGCAGCTGAACTTCTCCCAGAAGTCCTACGGCGACCAACCCCCTTATTTTGTAAGTGTAGACACCTGGATAATTAGGTAAATGTTCCAAGGTTTTACAGCCAGCTAGTGGCAGAGCCTGGATCAAACCAAAAGATTCTCATTTTCTAGCTGGGTTCCTTGCTCATCATATGTTTTGATAGTCTGCCACAAACCCAGTGGCTTGAAACATAAATTCACATATCTTAAGTTCAACCATGATGGGCGTGGTTTCCAAAGGAAATTCTAGGGACTGTTATACAAGCAAAAAGTGGAGAAGGGCTACTGGGATGGCAGAAATGAGACATCCTTCCAAGGAATACCTGCCATCAGTCACTGCCGACAACTCTTTCTGCAACTGTTTATGAAGCCAGTTTGTAAATACATGGTGGTTATTTTATCTATTTAATATTTAAATAGAACATTGCTTCCTTGGGTATGATTACTGAAGAATTGTTTGAAGTATATAAAGCTTTAAATGCATATAAATATTTTTTTGTAGTAGAACAGGGTCTTAGAATAAACATTGACTAAATCATCATGTTAAAGAAAACTCAAAATGGAGCCCAAAGTCTGAGTATATCCCTGATCCAACCACCCACAGCCGTGGAAGGAAAACTTAAGCAGTTCTGATTTCCCTGAAATGCTGACTCTGACTTCAAACTAACCTTTGTAGCTTCCTAGCTGATCAGTTACAAACAAGTAAACTGATGAGGTGATACTACCTTAAAAGGAATGTTAAGTGCCTGGTAACCAGTCACAATAGAAAGCAAGGCACTTCCTCATTCTGGCTTTGTAAACTGAGCTTAACTGCTGAGAGCCAAGCACTTTTAGTTTTGTGACTTTTTAAAAATTTTTTATTGTTATGTTAATCACCATACATTACATCATTAGTTTTCGATGTAGTGTTCCATGATTCATTGTTTGTGCATAACACCCAGTGCTCCATGCAGAACGTGCCCTCTTTAATACCCATCACCAGGCTAACCCACCCTCCCACCCTCCTCCCCTCTAGAACCCTCAGTTTGTTTTTCAGAGTCCATCGTCTCTCATGGTTCGTCTCGCCCTCCGATTTCCCCCCTTCATTCTTCCCCTCCTGCTATCTTCTTCTTCTTCTTTTTTTTCTTAACACATATTACATTATTTGTTTCAGAGGTACAGATCTGTGATTCAACAGTCTTGCACAATTCACAGCGCTCAGCATAGCACATACCCTCCCCAATGTCTATCACCCAGCCACCCCATCCCTCCCACCCCACCCCCCCACTCCAGCAACCCTGTTTGTTTCCTGAGATTAAGAATTCCTCATATCAGTGAGGTCATATGATATATGTCTTTCTCTGATTGACTTATTTCGCTCAGCATAACACCCTCCAGTTCTATCCATGTCGTTGCAAATGGCAAGATCTCATTCCTTTCGATGGCTGCATAATATTCCATTGTATATATATACCACATCTTCTTTACTCATTCATCTGTCGATGGACATCTTGGCTTTTTCCACAGTTTGGCTATTGTGGACATTGCTGCTATAAACATCGGGGTGCACGTACCCCTTCAGACCTTTACATTTGCATCTTTGGTGTAAATACCCAGCAGCAAGCACTTTTAGTTTTGAAATCTCCCTGTTTGCAAATAGCTTCTTTCTTTCTCAGTAAAATATTCATATCAAATAAAACTTTCTGCACTTTATGACAATTTTACCATACCTACTTGGTACATTACTATGAACAAGTTAATTAAACTCTGCAAGTTTCTTCATTAGTAAAATGTGGAAATGTTGGTAAGATTTATTGAAATATTCTAAACATTGGATGAAATTATGCATATAAATTAACTAGCACAGTGGCTGGTACATGGAATGTGCCCATAAAAATTTGTTAAATCAATGAATATTAGTTTATGTTGCTTGCCATATGGACATCCCATAAGATTTCTCATGCATATAATTATTTGATAATCAATCCACTAAATGTTAAAGGGACTGGAGAACTTTGTTCACGTTCAAAGTTGCTGACAAGTAGTAGTACCTCAGTTGACTTGCTTACAAGCAAATAAGAAAAAAAGCTGAAAATTATTAGTATAAACTGAGAGAATAGTTAGGATATGTGTCATTTTTGATACTGTAAGTTTAGAACATTTTGCACTAGGCTAGAAGTGGTGACTTCACTGCATAAAAATGACCTTTTCCTCTGATTGTATATTTATAGGATTGTGGAATGTGAGAAAAACATGCCGTGAGAATTGAACATCAGTGATAAATATTTAAATGTATGATTTTGGTGCTGCTCAATCCAGTCATTCATTCAAATGATTATTCAGTCAACTCAATAACTCATTTATTTATTCTCATATTTATTGAGTTCCAAGTCAGTAATGCTGAGGCTGTGAAGAAAAAGTCACTGCCCCGAGGCTAGCCATGTCATCTCCGTGACCTAATTCATTTGGAAAAATAAAGAAGAGTACGGGAAATTCGAACAGAAGTAGGTCAATATTCCTTGTGCTGCTGTGTAACTAGATAAGTTCCTCCTCTTCTAAGAACGTAGGTCAAGGATAGAAACCAGCACTGCCCAATAGAAACAAAATACAAACCACATGGGTAATTTCAAATTCTCTAACCACATTTAAAAAAAGTAAAAAGAAATAGGTAAAATTAATTTTAACAATTTATCTTAAATTCAGATTTTCAAAAATTACCATTTCAACATGTAATTGATATTAAGATTAATGATGAGAAAAAAAAGATTATTAATGAGATAATTTACATTCCTCTTTTCATACCAAGTCTTTGAGAGCTAGTGTGTATTTTGCACTTACAATATATCTTAATCTCTACAAGCCATATTTCAAGTGCTCAACAGGCACATGGACTAGCGGTTATCATATTAGTATGTATTATAGATAGGGTTTAGGATGTGGATGTATCTTTCTGGAGGTCACCATTCAACCTGCTACACTCCCCTAGAGCCTCTAGAAGGAATGTAGCTTTGCCAACACCTTGTTAAAATCCAGTGATCAATCACCCAGTGCCGCCCAGTTTGGACTTCCAACACTGTAAGATAATGCATTTGTGTTATGTTAAGTGAGTCTGTGGTAATTTGCTACAACAGCAATAGGAAGCATTGAAGTTCATCTTAAATTTTGTTTCATCTAGCCAGTGGTCTCTTATTGAAATCGTTGAGTACAAAACATTGCAGTAATGACTAGTAGGAGAGGCTTCCTGAAGAAGGTTCACTAATGAGTTTGCTTAACCAGGAGAAATACACCAGAAAGGAAGGAAGGAAAGAAGGAAGAAAAGGAAGATGAATCTGTGAAAACTCAGGAAAATTCATCAAAATAGTAACTCAATGTATGTATGTAACTATGTCTCATGAACCAATGCCTGCAAAATAATGAAGAATAATGTGGAACTTGAATCATATGCTGTCAAACTTTTAATCCCATGAAACATGATTAAAGAAAGAACATTTAGGTGGTATTTTCTTGAAAAGTAAGCTAGGCCTCATTTATAATGTTTGATGTCAGTATCAGACGTGCTGCTTAAGTCATTTTTATTGAAAGTAATATAACAAAAGCTCCCAGGGATACACATTTGCTGGGTGCTTTCTGTGACTGTGAGTTTCCAAGTATCAGTAGCTACAGAAAATACGTGAAAGTAATAAAGTTTAAGAATTAACAAAAGGAATCTAGACCAATTAATAAGAACCTAGAGCTTATTATCAACCAAAATCTCTGCTGTGTTTCAGAGTGTGAGGAGTGTTAGAGAGACCAGGTAAGAAAGCACTTGGTATTCTGTTGTCACTTATGAGAGTCACTAAACAAGAGAGCAGAAAGGACTTCATCAAATGGGATAAGCCAATGGGACACTTTAAAGGTAAGCCAAATAAACAGAAAAAAAAAGAGAATCAAGGAACTTTATTGTCAGTACATCTCAAATAACCCACACACAGAGAAGGAAAGGAAGAAAATTGTGGACAGAATTGCCATTGGTTTATAACATATATATTATATGTTTTTGGGGAATAAAGTATCTTAAGGTAGAGTAAAATTAATTTGGAATCTTGAGAATACTTTCTTTAGCATGTAAAATATAAGGTAATGAACATACAGTTTTTCTAATAAACTTTTCCCAAAAGATAAAAAAAGGAATTGATTTTTATATTACAAAGTGTTTAAAGATAAAGTGTTTACATACTGATATTCAATGGTTATTCCCAAAAATACATTTTATTTTTTAATTATTTTTCTATTTTTTATTTTTTTAAGATTTTATTTATTTATTTGACAGAGAGATAGGGAGAGGGAGGGGGAATGGCAGAGGGAGAAGGAGAAGCAGGCTCTCCGCTGAGCCGGAAGCCCAATGCCAGGCTGATGCGGGGCTTGATCCCACATCACGGATCACAGCCAGGGCCGAAGGTAGGCACTTAACTGACTGAGCCACCCAGCCGCCCCCCAAAATACATTTTAAAAGCTTCATAATAGAAAGATTAGAATGTCCAATTCTTTCTTTCCAGACATTGATTACCAAAGATACATAAGCCTGACATATATATCACTGACAACTTTTACAAGCTAAATACATTTTAATAATATGCACAGAAGAGTGTAAAATAAAGAGAATGTTAGTGCATTTCATTCTAATGGAAATCAACTATTAGTTGCAGGCTTATAAGAAAATGTTGTAATAGCACATATTTTTTGTTTATTTTGTTTTAAAAACATCAATACTCTTTAGATGTGTTGTTGGGAGATGTCTTCAAATTTGGCAGAGTACAGATGTCTTTTGGTAAGATTAACTCAAGAATATTCTATTTCTCCCACAACTCAGCCTTTTATTGCAAAGACAAGTCTACTCAATTTATTTGCTCAATTGTTAGCATAGACACAAAGAAGGCAGGAATGGAAAATCCCATCTCTCGTTTACTAGAGCAAAAACAAAAAGCTGTGTACTAGTCACCTTTCTTTTCATATCAAGGAAATTATGTATTTTTCTCTCTTTTCTTCCAATATTCTTAGAGTTTTACTATTTTTGTCTACTTCTAAAGCCAGAAATTTATTCCAAGTCTTGGTGTTTCCCTATTCAAACTATTTATGCCAACACATACATAGTTTCTTCATTTCTTCTACAAACATCAGTTCCTTTAGTCATTAGGTGATTGAATGAAATGGAGGTAATTATGACTCTTGACCCAGGTTTAGGTGGAGTTATGTAACTTGCCTGAAATAGTAGGCAAAAAATTCGGGATTTGAATCCACATCTGCCTAACTCCAAAGCCATCCGTTTTCTATTATATGACAAGTTTATCTCCATCACACTTGTGAATGCCAAAGCCTTGGACATATTCCTAAAAGATTATATAGGAGTTCCCTGTCACCTACCACAGCAGAGGTGGGCAGAGTATGGGAATATTTGAGTTTTTCCTTTAACTAAGATACTTGCCTCATATATTGAGCTATGATTATTAAAGAACAAACAAAAACGAAACCCTAAACCCTCAGTGTCGTTTTTGGAGGAGAGAGTGGCATTTTAGCTAAATATATACCCTCAGCTTCTTATGATCAACGAAGTTTGGCTAAAAATTTTATGTCTATTGAAAAAGTTTATTTTCATCTCAAATATTTCAAAATTCCCAAGTATAATTTACCCTACAATTGTATTTTATAGTTCTGTTAGTCTTGAATAGTGCCTACTGTTAAATTCAGCACATTATCCATTTCTTCTAGCCAATGGGAACTGAAAATTGTCACAACGTTGAGGAAAAAAGTATTTAAACTGTGGTAAGAATGGATGACATTTCCATCATTTTGTAACTTTCATTAAGTCAGAGATATGGAAATGCTTGTATATGGTATCGTTTCTATTGAAGCCAACTATCTTGGCTTTCATATAAGTTAGGACAATATCAGTGTTTAAGACATTTTCAAAATTATTGTTTATTCATTGCTTTCCTTTCCTTTTTCATTTTTTGATTGTCCATAAATTGTGACACATTGCCTTCTCAATTCTTTTGACTTAAATGATCACTAACTCATGTGGGAAAATTAAAATGGTCCCAAAAAGGAAGCCAGTTTCTTAGGTAAAGCATGCTATTTTGTTTTTGAAATTCCACAAAAATGGGAAAATCAATTACGACTTAACATTTACCCATGGTGGCCTTAAAGGAAGCACATTATCTGCCAAAGACAACTAGAGCTTTCTAGTCTCTATATGAATTTAGTCTCTTACTCTAAATTTGTCTCTGATTTAATATTTTGCCTTTAGCAATATGTTGGAACACATATAGCAGAAAAGATGATTTTTGTTAAAATAGTTCCATGAAAATGATTAAGCATAATTTGGAAAGGAAAGAAACTATGCTGTTGAAAAGGCTAAGGTTGCTTTTGTATGATTACATAGTCTTAGCAGTGTAAATTGAAAGAACATTAGTCAAAAAGTCAATATCCAGCACGCTTAAGCATTTCTTATTAATTCTGGTTAACAGGATTAACCACTTCAATGGAATAAAAACAACCCATGCTTGCATGAAGCCAAGAAAAATGAGACTTGTTCTACTGTTACAGAAGGTCTTTTGAATGCACTGGTGCCTTAAACCTTTTATATAATTGAAAATAATTAGGTTTGCATTAAAAAGTCATTGTCATAATAAAAATTTGGCTGGAAACTAATGAAATAAGCTGTGTGTTGTGTAACTACTTAACATATTTTTTTATTTGATTAGTTGACTAATCAAATGAATTACAGAGATAATATAATTGACTTTAAAATTTTACATTAACATATGCCCTGAAGTCTTTCTTAAAAGTCCATTAGGGTATAAACTATATCTATTGGAAGGAAAGATATTAAGTAGGCAATTTACCCTTTATAATAGGTGTTGTTTGGCTGGAAAACAAACCTAAAATCTGTGGCCTAAAAATGAATGTGCAATCTACAAATGCAGAAAGATTACCAGGTGGGAGGCAATTCCAGCTCTAAAGATGACTATTATTATAACCAAGTCACAAGCATATATTTTAGCAAGTAAATGATGGTACACACTAAATGGCAAATTTACACATGAGCTATAGAACACTAGGAAGCTTCTAGCTTTAAATTGTTAAAATATCATGTGACTAAGGTTTAAGATCTTTTGCGGTATACTTACCCAAAAAGTAGTTCTAATTTCTAGTTTGTAGGAATTACAGGGAATAGAGGAAAAAACTAGACAATGAGAGAGTTTAGAAAGCTCTTCATTGTAAAACTCTGCGTAGGATATGGCAGGGGTTTCACCTTTGCTTTTTGGAAAATTTAGACGAGGGTGGCTTTGAAGATCTTGACATTAAAGAATCATTTAAGCTGAAGTGAAGTTTCCTCACAACATATCTTAGCTCAACTTCCTCATTTTACCGGATAAGGACAGTTGAGTTCAAACGCCACCCAAGCTAGTAAGAACCTGTCACCATGAGACCCCAGATCTGAAGTCTAGTGATCTTTGTATGGCCCCATGTTAATTTCTCCAAGGGTGAGGTGGAACCTCACCAAGGAGTATGTTCCCCATCATTACACATGTTGCAGAGAAGGCTAGAGGAGAACTTGCAAATGATGCTACTGATAAAAAAAAAAATTAAACAGCAGACTTGAGCCTGGACTAAGCAGATGTCTTCAAGGTCTTCTTTGAAAGTGTGTGGTTTTTATGAGTAATTCACAGCCAATTGAGCAGACTTTAGCTGAGTAATTTAGGAATCCCACCCCCATTTGTACTCTTGCCCCTAAAAGTGTAATTTTTGCACAGGGAGTAATTTTAAGACATGCCTGACCACCACGGACAAGTTCATAAAATGGCAAACTTTTTTTTTTTTTTTTTAGCTCCCTAGGAATGGATAAAGAAAGGTTAAAGGAAGCATTGCTGTTGTTTATTTTTCATTATCTTCAGATAATATTCACATAAAAATGCATTTCCATTATGCTGTCAAATTCAATTATGTAATCACTTCATTTGTACTTATTTTATGAAGAACAAGAAATATAACATTCAAAGTATTTGCGGTCTATAACACAGCAGCTAAAGATCCTACTTACCTGAAAGATTTTTTTTTGTAAACTATAAATTGCAAAAGAGATATCAGTAATTATTTCATTCACTTCTACAATGACCTTCATAACTGTTTTGTACTAAAGCATGCTGGGTAGCTCTTGTTTCCAAATGCAGTTAAAACAAAGCCTCAAAGTCAACATATTTCTCAGCAGGCTAATGAGAATTAGTAGGAAAGATGTACCTTATGTAAGGATACAAAAATGGTTTTAACATATTAGGTCCTGAGATTCCTCATGAGATTATTATACCCTTTTAGAGCAAACTGTTGCTAGACATGGCCCTTTAAACCTTGCTGGTAAATCAATAGCTTAACAATTTTATCCTCTGTCTTTCATTCCACGTGTATTGAAGATCTGTCCTCAAGAAAGGACTCTTAGGTGATTCTTATACCCATAGAGTAGAGGACTGTGGTATTGACCTGTTTATTAAAAGGAGGAATATGGTCTAAAAACTTTGAATATAAGCCCTACATTTCATTTTCTGTACCCAACAAAAAGGAACAAAAGACGATAAATGAAACCACAAACCACAACCACAAGGACAAAACCCCCCTTTTTTTGCACATTAGCTCCTTTTTTTATTGTAACTATAATTGTAATACAGTTCTGAAAGGCAAAATGCTAATAAACAATTAAAACATTTTTCTAAAGAAGGCAACTAGGGCAGGAAAAAAAAGCCAAGAACAAGGATATTTTACTAAATAATCAGACTAAAGAGCTTTTCTGCCCTATTTCCCATTACAAACTCAGGACACTAATGTTCCACACTCAGAACAAAGAACAGTATTAGACTATTAGACTCTTAGCCTTTCTAATTGTAGATTCTACTTTGCTACCTATTTAAAATGAAAATACTAGTTTTATTTTCAAATTATTCTGATAATAAACATAATGATAACTTATATTTAGTAAGTATCTCTGATGTGCCAAGAACATGTTGCTCATTACCCCACCTAATCCTCACCATTACTTTGTGACGTAGACATTATTATCCTCATGTAACAGATGAGGACACTGAGATGGTGCTTTGGCAAGGTGTCCGAGTTCACACAGCAAAGAAGTGGAAGATTGGGATTCGATTTCAAATCCATCTGACTTCAGAGTTTATGTTCTTTTCTCTATATTGTAGTCTTATTTCCTGAAGAAACTAGAAGAGATGTAGTGAACAAATGGGTTAGATTCTTATTCTATTTTAACTCTTAAAACAGCATCAATATTGTTTACTTTGAGTTGTAAGTTCTTAGGGTTATATAAATTAATACATTAGATTATATTGGAAATACAACTAGGAAGAGCTTACTAAATAGGTTATATAGAATTAAAAAAAAAAAAAATCTCCAAATCCTTGCCTCTCGTTTCTATTACAAATATATTTTCCTATTATAGTAATGTTAGTTTAAGTTTACATTGTAGATGTGGTCAGCTCTAATTAGTACTCGAGCCAGGGAAGGCTAGCTAGTATTTGATCAAAAGGACATAATGCAGATGTGGCCACAATAAGGTTTAGCCATATTTATGAAAATTCAGCACCACAATTTTCTTAATTTGTGTAACAGAGGTTAAAGATTATGTTTCTTTGGTGAAATGAATGGTGTTTAAGATCTGCAGATGGCTGAAACATCACAGAGAAAGGTACATGAATAGGATGTAGGAATGTAGACTGCCCTTCATCTTCTACCCGTGGAGTTAACTACCTGGATCTCACGCCTAAATGGTCTTAGATTTAGCCATTGATCAGCAGACTTTTGTTCACATGACTCAGATTAAAGTGGTCACCTAGAATCGTAAACTTTTCATTTCAAGGTTTTGACAGAACACCTGAGGGACGGTTGGAGCAGACAGAAGGACTTGTGTGCTTGCTTCCTACCTTCTGGCTACTAAATATCCCATGTGTGACAGAATTCAGTCAGACTTGCTTTCATTTTAACAAAGCGGAGGAGGGAAAAGTATATCTTTTTACCTACCTCTAACTATTAGAAGTCACTAATATTTATCAAAAGGAATCTAATAGTTGTAGGTGGATAACTTGGCTTGGATTAGTTCAAGATAAATATTATTTAACTCCATGCATTTTATGAACATTGCCTCTATCATTACCTTGGGACGACTGGAATTCCCTCACCGTTATAACTTTCCTTCCACCAAAAGGAAATGCCACAGGTTGGGCAGGATGCTCTGTGTCATTTTTAAACTAGCTTTTGGACACACTTGGACTTTGCCTGGGTCTCTGCAGAAGCTGGAAGGTGACCAGGCTGCCTATGGACTCTCTTATTTGCATAACTTATAGAACCAAGCCTCACAATGGCACAACAAACTGTTATTCTGTTAAAACAAGGGCTCGGTCCAGATTTAAATGACAGAATAAATGTCCTTAGGTTCAGGAGCTGCTCTTTCAAAGTATTCAAGATTGGTGACAGTAGGTCATAAAAATTGGCAAGTATGTTCTCTCAACAGTCTTTTGAAAATGGCTTTCCAAGAGAGGGGGTGGTCATTCAATCCAGAAAAATACCCTCCCCATTTTCTGTGTCGTGGTGAAGAGAAGAAGAATAGCAGTGTGACCCCCTGTGATTGGAAATAGAGCTAGGCTGTTAGAGAGGACTGGTATTGGGATGAGGATCGTGAGCTTCATGGAAATGAATAACGTGAGCTGTTTTACCATCACAAGATTTAAAGCAGATTAAACCTAACATTACAGGAAATAATATTCAGTAAATGTACACTTAAAACACACTTTTTTACAGATGGGATTCTTACCTAGGATTTCTTTTTCTTTTTTTTTTTTTTTATGTTATGTTAATCACCATACATTACATCATTAGTTTTTGATGTAGTGTTCCAGGATTCATTGTTTGCCTATAACACCCAGTGCTCCTTACCTGGGATTTCTAACCTGGGTAACATTCGACAAAGGAAATAATCTAGGACACATTTTTAAAGTAATAGAAATGTTCCTTATTTTCTTTTTCAAGTCTCTAAATTCAAATGACTTCTCTCCTAAAGGCAGATACTTTCTGAGTTGTATAATAGTCAGGAGAGGTTCATCCGTTCTTAGGTGTTAGTGAGTTAAGTAGCTTATGGTAATGAATCCCCATTCATGGGCAGAGAGAAGGTTTGTAAAATGTTGTTTAAATGAAAAATGTCTGTAACTTTTTACTTTCCTACTCATACATACTGTCTGAGAAGGACTACCTGTTTCCACAACTGGTCATGGCTTTATGACTTCTCTTGTGGAAGGAAGTTTAAGAGGAGTCTGAAGAGTGGTTGGGAGAAAAACAGGTTCTATACTCAGATTTGGGACAAATCTCATAGTTTCCTCTCACTAGTATAATAATAATATCTACTTCATACAATTATTTTGAGGATTAAATGAGATAATCACCTGAAATCATTTAACACACTACCTGGCACGTAGTAAGTGATCCATACATGTTTACAACAAACAGATATTCGGATTTCCTATTCCAAGTCAGGGGAATAAAAGGTACAGCATAGGGAATATAGTCAATGACATTGTAATAGTGCTGTCTGGTGACAGATGGGAGCTCCACTTGGGGTGAGCACAGCATAACATAAAGAGATGTTGAATCAGTATGTTGTACACCTGAAACTAATGTAACATTGTGTCACATCTATACTAAAACGAAGGAAGTTTAATAAGAAAAAAGATTTTCTATTAGAATTCCTTTCAAATACAAGTATCTCCTAATTTTTCTATCTCATAAACTTGGTTTTTCACAAATTTTATTTTCTTGTGAGTACAGCTACACCATATTATCATCATTAACCCTTCCTGGTGCTATGGTTGCTGAAAGTCAATGAGGCAGGCATAGTGCCCCGGCCACTGGGGACAGAGTGAGAGGTGCTGGGTTGAATTCTAGCCACGTGACTGACAATAGTCTGCTTAATTTTTCTGAGCCTACTTTCCTTACCTTCCCGTGTTGTTGTGAAAATTAAATGAGGTGAAGTATAACAAAGTGCCCATCACTGAGCCAGTCCATAACAGATGCTTGACAGCTAAAGTATTTATTTCTGTGGAGTAAGATGTGTGATGTGGATTTGTCCTTATCCCTATGTAGCTCATGGATCTGCACACCCTGGGTGTCCACTTAATAATTAAATATTTCCAGACTTCGTAAGTAAAATGTATTTCTATGTTTGTTTCAACTTTATTTGACTGTGTGACAAACAGTTGAGTATACGGGGGTGCCTAGGTGGATCAGTTGGTTAAGCGTCTGACTCGACTCTTTGATTTTGGCTCAGGTCATGATCTCAGGGTCCTGGGATCCAGCCCCATGTGGGGCTCCATGCTTAGCATGGAGTCTGCTTGGATTCTCTCTCTCCCTCTGCCCTTCCCCAAACTCGTGCTCTCTATCTTTCCCTAAAAGAAATAAATAAAATCTTTAAAAAACAGGTGAGTATGCAAATTTATTTCATTGTTTTCTCACGGGAGTACCTGAAATGCTATTCTACACCTTACAACTTCCCTGATGCTATTTTCTTTGTTAATGATGTCCAAACAAATGCAACGTTAAAAGCAAATTGCAGGGAAACACAGTGCGAAATGAAGTTTACCAGGTAGAAGATCAGGAGGAATTAAGTGCCAAAGCTCTAGCCCACATGTCTGTAAAATTGATTTGACTTAATAAGTTTAATGCAAATAGAGTTGTATTGTTTGGAATGTGTGTAGACACACACTCATACACATACAAACATACACATCTTCAACTGTGTGAGCACATCTTGCTTTTGTCCATTTAGAATTCTCATGAATAAATAAATATAAATAGGTTGTTTTCATTTTTGAAGATCAGCTTTTTATCTGAAATTTAAAACCGAGCATATACGAGCATAAGAACAGATAGTCTTTAAGAAACACGGTAAACTGGGCCATGCCCAAAGACAGCTTATGATTGCCATGTTTTTCTCCATAAAAGAAGTACTGTATCTCTCATCTCATCCTCTTGATTAAACCTGTTTGTTTTTTACCCTTCTGTAAATCATTTTGTTGTAACCACCACTAGATTTAAAGCATGGAGCTGCTAGTAATCACACCAATTTTTCACTTCAAGGCTTTTTTAGGTGATTTGGTATAAAATGTTTTAGTCTGTTCTCCTAGCTAACCCTGGATATCTGCCAGGATTTAATTTTAGTATCCTCCAGGAAGCTTCCCGTTATCCCTTCTTCCTATTAGGCGCCAGTGAAATGCCCTTCCTCTGTTCTCTTAAATCACTGCACATGATATTAAAATTGTAGCTTTCTTTCTGTCTTATCTATTGCATTGTGAAAATCCTGTTTACTCTTGAATCCGATCCCCTACTACAGTGCTCAGCACAGAGGACATGCTCAATAGGTATTTGTTGAACTGAACTGAATCTAGTCATGGGCCTGTTTATGTGTCTAAGTTAATTCCAAAGTGATCTCCAAGTTTCTACCAGTCCAGGAAGAATACTTCTTCATGTACAACTTCCTGAAGGAATCATTGATATGTACTATTATGAAAGCAAATTCTGTTTGGTGTTGCAGTGGTTGGTTTTCTAGCATCTCACTCTGATCTCAGGGGAGATACTACATCCAACTCATGAAAGTTGTAACATGCAACTGGCAATGGGTTGTATTCAAGGATGTGACTTCTCTACACATGTGACCAGTTCCATTCTGTGTTTTTGGTTTTCTGCTTTGCAAAGTAAAAATAATGATTATTCCGTCTTACCTCACAGAAGGGACTAGGACACTTGCCCTGCCCAATAAGACAAATCAAATGATTTTTAAATTGATTACGGTTTATTCTCTCTGAGAGGATTCTTTTACTTACCTGAGGGTCCCAATTACCAA
The DNA here is from genome assembly GCF_964656455.1 of Halichoerus grypus. Lineage (NCBI taxonomy): Eukaryota > Metazoa > Chordata > Mammalia > Carnivora > Phocidae > Halichoerus > Halichoerus grypus. The sequence continues at coordinate 121,230,044 of NC_135714.1, forward strand.
TATAGTAAATCTACAAAATAAAAGTAGAAACAACAGACGATTTTAAGAACAGTGATTTCATAACAATATAAAAGGGTAGTTAAGAGGAAAGAGAAGAATGCTAGCAAAGGTGAAAATACAACTAGTTAATAGAAGTCCAATTTAGAGCAGGATTTTGTTCATTTAGGATAGCAGACATCTTAAGGACATTTCTGATTATCTTACAGAGCTAGAATAAAAGGATGCATCTTCATTCTTTTATTAGGAAACTGAAAAATCAGAAAATAATTTTACTTGCTTAAATTGATATAGATCTCATGTATCAAAAATAGCATGCAAAAAAGAATTCATGACACACCTAATAATATCATCCACAAATGATGCCCAAGGTTCAAGGGCTCCAGATCTTCTAAAATATTGTACTGTTTCAAGGAAATGCATCATTTCTTTCTGTGTGTTTTTGGATAGGCAGTATTGACTTCATTGAAAAATGGAGAAAACTAAGCACAAGAAATAGTAACTTTCTGGCATAGGAACACTAGTAAGACAATAGGGGAATTAGCCTATATCCCACTTTTATTAGTTTTATCTCTGGAATTTATTTCTCTCATATATTTTTTCCACATGTTTATTTTTGAATTATACTCAGAACAAAGAACTGAGCAAAAATGTATTCCATTTTTGGTGGACCATTATCTTTTTCACATAAAACAATACCTGCATTAGTTTCGGTGGATGGCTGTCTATCCAACAGAAAACAAGCCAAAAAACAAAACCTAGGAAAAATATTCTACAAACCCCCATATGGAATATAACATTACAGAGAGTTGCAGTACAATAAGCAGTGCTCAGCATAAACCTGGTGTAGTAGGGCTGAAAACAAGACAATGGGCCCAAATTGGAGTCACTTATGCTAAGCCCCATGTCACCAGATCAAGACTCAACTGAATTGCAGTTTCAGCTCTCTTGGAAATGGCATCATAAGGCAGTCAATCAGGAATCACACGATAAGCATAGGTTAGGTAACCTGCTTGAGAGACCCCTACCATGCTCTTAAAGGAAAGTAACCTTGCAATACCCAGTCATGTTCTTGTCTAGTATAACTTCCTTGTTCCATCCCCTTCTCCTTATAAAAGTCTTTCTTTTTGTACAGTTCCTTGAGCTCCTTTCTGGATTTGAGGCTGCCTGATGCGTGAGTAGTTGAATAAAGCCAATATGCTCTGCAATATCGACTCAGTTGAATTTTGTCATTTAACAGTTGTTTGTTTATTGTCTTTATCCCTCAAAAGAAGAAATATATTTTATTCCACACCTTAGCACTAACACAACCTTCTCTCATCGAAGGTCCATTCCTAACTCATTAAACTCAGTTATTCAATACCTATAATATATTAAAATTTACGTCAAAGTCCACCTCAAAGCTGAACCTTCCAAGTAGTTAAAATTGTATTGTGTCAGAAAGTAATTCCTCTTTGCTCATCTCCCTGCCTCTGGATTTAATGGAGCTGGACTCGCCATGGAGCCGCAGCAGGTGCCTTTTAGCTTCCTTGATGATTTACTCTATTGCCTTCAAATGTTTTCCTAGTGCAGCATCTGTGAGCAAAATCAATTATGCATTCCAGGCAGGTTTCTTTTTTCTCTTCTTGAAAATTCATTATGCATCTTAATATATTTAAAAAGTTGTTTTTTTGTTTTTTGTTTTTTTTCCTGCTAGTCTCTTATTGGTTTTTGGTTCCAAGGCATTAAGAGTTGGATAATATGTTCACTCACTTATGTTTGTCTAAGTGCTCCCCACCCTCCACCCCCTTGTCCAGAACACTTTTAGCATTTGGTCTAAGCTGATCTAAAGATTTTAAACTATTCTATATGTAGCATCTGTGAAATTTGAATTAATTTATACGGAAAAGCTTTTTACAATCCTCTCAGTTATAAATGTTGAATGCTTACGTTCTCTAAATGGAGAAAAATCTGTGCTAGAAAAGATAGTCGTGTAGAAACAATGTAAAGGCAGAAAAAACAAATACGTGTTTGTTCATCTTAAACACACAGAATTAAAAAGTAATCTTTACTATCATCCTTCAGGTATAGAACAAAATCATTTAATACCATTGTAGTTTTCTTCCTCAAATATTCTAAGAACTAATATTTTCTTTTTCTTTTTTTTTTTTTTTAAAGATTTTATTTATTTATTTGAGAGAGAGAGAATGAGAGAGACAGCACATGAGAGGGGGGAGGATCAGAGGGAGAAGCAGACTCCCTGCCGAGCAGGGAGCCCGATGCGGGACTCGATCCCGGGACTCCAGGATCATGACCTGAGCCGAAGGCAGTCGCTTAACCAACTGAGCCACCCAGGCGCCCTAAGAACTAATATTTTCAAGAAATGCCTCAAAATACAAATATTTCTCATGAGTTTATTTGTACATTAGGAAATTTTATTAAATCATATTTAAACTATTGGTTTTCTCTCAGGTATTTAGATCTTATCTCTTACTCCAACCATTCCCTAAAACACTAAATTTGGAAAACATATTTACTAAAAAGATGTACTAAAGAGAGAAATAATTCAAGTAAAATTCTCTACACAGTCTTCTTAGGTATTCAGACAATTTTTTAAAAAGATGAGTGATGAAGGTTGCACTGGAAAAATCACTTAATCTATCATTTGTCTCCATATTACAGTTTTAAACAAATAAATCCTACAAAAGTTATTTTTTAAGAGAGAGTTTAGGGAATTTATCTATAGTATTTCTTTTTTTGTTTCATGTTCTGAGCAAATTAGAGATAGACAAAGAGCAAAGCGGTCAGAGATGAAGATATAAGCAATTAATTTTCTTTGAATTTTTAGATACCCTTTGACTTTCAGAAGAGCTGTAAAGATAGTATGGAGCGTTCCCATGTGACTTTCTTCTAGCCCCTCCTAATGTCAACATCACACATAAACATTGGTTCAGGGCTATCAACTAAACTGCAGACTTTATTTAGATTTCCCAGACCTCCACTAATGTTCTTTTCCTGTTCCAGGATCTACATTTCATTCAGTTGTCATGTCTTCTTTACCTCCTCCAATCTGTCACAGTTCGTCAGGATTTTTTGTAACGCATGACCTTGGCAATTTTGGAAAAGTACTCATCAGGCATTTTGTGATTGTCCCTGAATTTGGATCTGCCTTATAGTTTTTAATTATTAGACAGATGTTATGGATTTTGGGAATACCAGAGAGATCACATGCTCATCATATTGCATTAGAACAGAGAACACATGATATTAACACATTTTATTACTAGTGACCATTGGAGTCATTAATAATGCTGATTTTTCTACTTATATTCCTTCTCTATTCATTAATTGGAATTCTAAGGGGTAAGTTGTCTCTTTCCTCCCATTTATTTATTCATGCAATCATTTATTTTTATCACAAATTCTTATCTTATTCTTTGGTTAATAATCCAATGCTATCATTTTTTATTGTGTGCCTCTGATTGTTCCAACTGAGGCCATTGGAGGTTCTTTCAATTTGGCCCTTGTGTTCCTTTGAAATGTTCCATTTGTGTGTTGTTTTGATTTTGTTTTTTTGTTTGTTTGCTTATTCTATCCTTACTTTCTGGTACCTCAAGATGATCCAGATTCATCTTGTATTTTCTCCACCCCCACCCTGGAATAAACCATTTATCTAAGTAATCTTGTTTCCTTATGTTGGAAAATGGAATTTAGAAATCAACGTGCGGATGCTAGGGGTGTTCATTGCTTATGGTGTGTGACTGCTTCTAGGCACTCTTAGTGCACAGAGCTGGGGAATAGATGATGCAGACCTTTCCATGTAATCTCCACCTGTGTGTGTATGTTACACATACATAAATATATGTACATATGAACATAAATTTATACCAATATATCTGATTTCAGTCTACCCTAGTGTTTACTCTATCTTTCCTCTTTCTTTATTATAACTTCTTTCTCAGACAGGGAGAAACTTAGCTCTAACTACAAAATACCTATTTGTTTAACCATTGTATAGCTGTAATTTCAAAATTACCAATTTGTACTTGTATGAGAAACAAATTATGAACTAGAGCACCGTGTCCACTGCTTTTCGAAAGTCCACCTAATGCAACTTTGCTTTTACATTAGTACTGTTTTCCGTGACCAAAAGAAGAGGATTTTTGCTTTTATAAAAATGGGCAAAAGCTAAAGTAGCTTTCAGTGTCTGTGTTGCGATGAGCCCTTATAAAGGCAGCTTACATTCTAAGCAATGAGGGGGACCCAGCCAAGCTCCTTGCCTGGGAACTGCACTTACCAGTAACTCAGCATCCAGGTCCCATAGCTTTGAACTGCATCTGTGAGCACTGGAGTGTTATCTCCATTTATTTTGTGCCTCTGTTAGCGAGATGTGTCCTCAGGTGTGTATGCATTATGCATTGTGATCGGATATATACCCAGGATCTGTGGCATGCATAGTGTATTTGACACCAGGGCAAATCATTTTTTAATGCACCTTCACCCATATAACAAAATAAATTTTAGTAATAATCAGGTAAAAAACAGTAACAATCATTTTCCTAATTTGCTCTCTAGCTTTAAAACTAGTAATTAATGTAAAAAACATTATGTTTCATTTTTAAAGATTTTTCTTAAATTCAGTAAAATCTTACATATATGATCAAAAATTTGCATTTTCAAAAAGTTAACAGTAGGCCTCCCAGTTCGCATTATGATAATGTTTTAAATTTTAAAGAACTTTATTCAGGTGGTTCTGTAGAGTGACAATTGGGATGACTCAAATTTTGATTTTGTCTCTTACAATCGCCGTGCGATCATTGTTTGTTTTGAATCTAATGCTTTTGTGAAGGAACATACAGTGTAACAGGAGTTGGAGACATGAATTTTAACAATTCTGAACTGTAAGGAACTTACACATAAGACGAACACATGTAACTGAGTCCACTTTTGTCAGAGACCAGTGATATAACTGGGAGTTCTCTGAATTCACGTTTATGTAACACACAAAGTTTATTAAAGGATATGTCATAAAATAGCTAATTTGATGCTGACCTATATTATTAAAATTAACAATATGATCAATATTGACTATGATCAATTGTTTAGAACTTAAACCAAGACAAGAAAGTTTTGGGGAAAGACTGTTTGCCCATTGACATTGTTTAGAATTTCTGGGGACAGAGTTATAATAAAAATCTGACCATCTTTTCATTTTTTTGTTTTTTTTTTAGTTGTTTTTGTTGTAAGATTCTCTATAGACAGGGCATACTCTAATTTCCTTCCCCCAGGGCAGAATGCTCCCACCTCCCCATCTGTGGTATATCACTGCCTAAAAGTAGAATGGCTGGCCATGGGGTACGTGTAATGTTCAGATTAGTAGATACGGCCCATATCTGTCAGTACAGTAATTTAGATTTCTACTACCAGTATATGAGACTTCCAGCTGTTATTTTGTTACCAATATTTGACCTGTCAGGTTTTTAACGTTAACCATTCTACCTGTATATGGATTCTCAACGTGGTTTTAATTTGCATTTGCTGAATAACTAAGGAGGATAAGTACTCTACATACTTTTGGATATCTTCTTTTGTATCCCTAACTGGATTACCTGACATATTTTCTTTTAATGGTTTACATATCGTGGGAACAAGTACTTTGCTCATTATAAATATTGTAAATACCTTGTCCCATTCTGCATTATTCTTCTAATGCTCTTAATGATGTCATTTGTTGAACAGAAGTTCATTTTATTTTATTTTTTTATTTTTTTTTATTTTTTTAAAGATTTTATTTATTTATTTGACAGAGAGAGACACAGCGAGAGAGGGAACACAAGCAGGGGGAGTGGGAGAGGGAGAAGCAGGCTTCCCGCGGAGCAGGGAGCCCGATGCGGGGCTCGATCCCAGGACCCTGGGATCATGACCTGAGCCGAAGGCAGACGCTTAACGACTGAGCCACCCAGGCGCCCCTAGAAGTTCATTTTAAAATAAACGCCACTTATTAACATTTTGTTCTGTGGTTAGTGCTTTTATGTTCTCCTTAGGACAGAAGTTCTTCATCTTAACAAAGACAAATTTATCAATGTTTTCTTCGATGGTTAGGGCTATTGTGTCCTGTTTGAGAAATCTTTAGCTACCGCTAGTCATAAAGATGATCTTTATTATTTTATAGATGCTTTAATTCTTTTTTTTTAAGATTTATTTATTTATTTTAGAGAGAGAGTATGTGCGAGCAGGGCGAAGGGCAGAGGAAGAAGGAGGGAGAGAATCTCAAGCAGACACCCTGCCAAGCCCAGAGCCCATCTCCGCGCTCCATCTCACAACCCTGAGATCACGACCCGGGCCGAAATCAAGAGTCTGATGCTTGCTTAACCGACTGAGCCAGCCAGGCGCCCCTAGATGCTTTAATCCTTTACCTATCACATTAAGGTTTAAAAAATCTTCCTGGAATTGATTTTTTTTTTTTTAATGTAGGGTAAGGCAGGGGTCCACCTAGTGGACAATTCCCTAGTGCCTTCCCTAGTGCTCTGCACCCACCACATTTGCGAGCAGTCAGGTAACTGAGTAGATGAAATGTAGCCCATATGATTGTTTTTTTCATCTAAACTTGCACTAGTACTGAATTACCTTCCTTGTACATTAAATTTTTGTATTTCACTGTGTGTGTACTACGTATTTGTTCAATTTATGAAAGTTTGCCTTGATTTTTTAGTACTCTTTGCGATTCCATGTGAAGTTTAGAATCAACTTGCCAATTTTCACCAAAATACCTGCTGGGACTTTCCTTGGGATTGCTTTGAACCTATAGCATTGGTCTTGTGTGTTTCTGTTATATTGATTTTTTATATAAATATAAAATAAAAAATATATATATATTCTTTTCTTTTCTTATTGTGCTGGTTCGGACCTCCAATATAATTCCGAAGTGTACAGAGAGAAGAACATCTTTTCCAGGTGCCTGTTACAAATATTTCACCATTCAGTATGCTGTAAGTTTTCAAGGTATCTCTTTATCAGGTAAGAAGTTTCCTTCTACTTCTAGTTTGTTGAATTTTACTCTACTTTTTTGACATCTATTAAGAAACCATATGATTTTACTCTTTTCTTCTTTAAATGTGGTAAATTATATTGACTGAGACCTGAATACTATACCAATCTTACATTCCTGGAATAAACTCAGCTTCTTTGTGATACATTTTTTCCAAATATCTTAATTGATTCAGCTGTTGATACTCTGTGCAGATATTTGTATTTATGATAATAAGGATAATTGGCCAGAGATTGTCTTTTCTTGTAATATTTTTGTCAAGTATCCTGATCACAGTTATGCTGGCCTCAAAGAACATGTTTGAAAGTGTTCTATTTTTTATATCCTTCAGAAGAGTTTTTGTAAGATTGGTGGTTTTTCTTCCTTTCATTTTAAAACAGTTTATTGAGTATAAATTTTATACAATATATGGCACTTAAAGTGTATAATTTGATGGGTTTTTACCTATTATCTATCTATCTATCATCTATCTATCTATCATCATCTATCTATACTTATTTATCATCTATCCATCTATCATTGATCTGTTATCTCTATTTACCTATCTATATCATGAAGCCATTGGCACAAGTAAGGTAATTTACCACCCCCAAAAGTTTTTGGGTGCCCTTCTATAATCCATTTCTCATTTCCAAGCTTTGTCTTCAGGCACACACCTGATTTATTCATATCACTACAGGTTAGTTTGTATTTTCTAGAATTTATATAAATATAATCGTATAGTATGTGGTCTAATTTTGTTTGCGTCTTACACTCAACATAATTGCTTTGAGATTTATCTACATCCTTGTCAACACTTGGTATAGTGAGTTTTTTAAACTTTGGCCATTCTAGTGGGTATGTGGTAGTATCTCTTTGTGGTTTTAATTTGCATTTTATTTTTTAAAAATTTTAATTAATTAAAAAAATTGGCATACAATCTAAAAAACGGACACACAGTAAAAGTCACTCTTCATTTTATACAGATCATGGATTTTGACAAATGCATAGAGTACTCTATATACCACCAAAATCAAGATACAGTGTAGTTCAATTACATCTAAAAATTTCAACATGTTCTCCCTTTGCAGTCAAACCTTCTTCTCAAATACAATTCTTGGCAACCACTGACCTTTTTTCTGTTCCTACAGTTTTTATTTTCCAAAATGCCATGTAAATGAAAGCATAGAGAATGTGATCTTTTGGGTCTTTTTTTACTTAGCAAAATGAATGGGAGATTCGTCAATATTGTTGTGTAAAGAAATAGTCCTGTGCTTTTGTGTTGCTGAAGAGTGTTACAATGTATGGATGTGCCACAGTTTCTTCACCCATTCAGGGGCTGAAGGATATTTGACTTGTTTCCAGGTTTCGGCAATTATAAAGTTTCCACAAATATTTGTGTACAGGTTTCTATATGAATAAACATTTTCATTTCTCTTGGGTAAATACCTGAGAGTAAGGTGATGGGGTTATGCACTAACTATATGTTAACTGCATAGGAAACCATGAAACTCTTTTCCAAAGTGACAGTATCACTATGCATTCCCACCAGCGGCAATGTATGAGAGTTCTAGTTGCTCCACATACTCAAGTGGTATCTCATTATGGTTTTGATTTGCAATTCTGTAGTGATTAATAATGTTGAACATCCTTTCATGTGTTTATTTGCCAGCCATATATTTCCCTTGGCAATGTGTCTATTCAAATCTTTTGCTCATGATTTTTTAAATTGAGTAGTTTGTTTGCCTACTGTTGAGCATTGAGAGTTACTGATAGTGTTAGTTGCAAATCCTTTGTTAGACATATGATTTGCACATATTTTCCTCTAGTCTGTGGCTAGGCTTTCTTTCTCTTCACAATGTTAAAGGCAGAACAAGTTTCTAATTTCAATAAAGTTAAATTAATTAATTCTTTTACTTTTATGATTTGTGCTTTTGCTATTGTATCTAAGAACTGTTTGCCTAACCCGAACTCAAAAATATTTTCCTCTATGGTTTCGTCTAGAAGTTTAATAGTTTTACATTTACATTTTGATTTATTGTTGTACAAGGTCTGAGGTATTCATGAAGGCTTACTTTTTGCATGTGAACATCCAATTGTTCCAGTGCCATTTGTTGAAAAAACTATCCTTGTATTAATTGACTTACCTTTGTGCCTTTGTAAATGGTATTGTTTATTACACTTAAATTGATTATTGTTAGAAATAGAGAAATGCAATTAATTTTTGTATATTGATCTCGTGTTCTGCAACCTTGTTAAATTCATTAATTACCTCTTTGCAATTACTTTGTATTGCTTTGTAATTACTTTATATTAACTTTTAATTCTTTTTTTTCTTGTTGTCTGGTTTTGATGTCAGGGTAAGACTGGCCTCATGGAATGAGTTTGGAAATATTCCCTCTTTATCAATTTTCTAAAAGAAAATGTCATATCTGTAGGTAGGCAAATAGCAAATACCAGAAAAAAAAGAAGCAACGTATTAGCTAAACTCTGCATATCCAGTGGTGTTCACACTCACCAAATAAAAAGCTACTGACTGAATGGCAATTTGTGTAAAGTATTATGAGCAACCACAAATATTATCCTAGAGGATGCTCCTCATCTAAAAACATGAAACAGAGGTGAAAGGATGTTTAGCCCTCTATTTTATTTCTCTTGAAAAAAGAAAATCAGTGCAAGTTCATATTTTTCTTTAGGAATAAGTCAGGGGCTTCTGAAATAAAACCATATTCTAGAGGCAATGCATGTTTCCGAGAATCCTTGCATTCGGGTGAATTCACTCCTTGTTCATGAAGCAGACAAGGGGCACACATAGAGAGAGTTACGCTATCTTCAGTTTACATATGGCCAAATGAAAAATAACAATGAACTGATTCATTCAGGGTTAATGGCAAATCCAGAAACCATTAAACCTCTTACCTCTCAATGTAGTATTATAGTTGTTTCCTTAGTTACATTTATTTCAGTGAAATGACTTTTCATTTTTATCTTACTAGTGACTTTAGAGTCTAACTCCAAATAAAATGCAATTTTACAGTAAAGTAATTCTTATCAAAAGCAGGCTGCTTCTCCTATAACCCTACCTCTTAATGGTAAAGCCCTGAGAGTCCTGGTCACAGGCCTCTTTCTCATTGCTCTCACTCCCCAGATGATGTGGGTGTCCGCTTTTCCCATGTCTCTTCCTTTAGGGCATTGCTCTTTGCCAGTATCATTTAATGTGGTGAGCTATCCTTCAAAGTGCCACACTTCACCTGCCATAGAAGTGGAGAGGTGGCCCATACCGGGCCCTCAGAGTCTTTTCCCAGGACACAGTGAGTGGACAGAGTCCTTTTGGGGATCAATATGATTGCTGGAAGAGAAAGCACCTCTTTTTTCTCATGAGACATAAGTTAAAATACCATGTAAGCCTGGAACTGGCAGAGACTTTCTGAAATATTACAGTAAGATAGAGGAAAGAGCAGCCCCCCGCTCCCCCCAAGAAAATCCATGGGTGTGGGAATAGAGAAGACAGAAATGAGAGAGAGAGAGAGAGAGAGGAGAGAGAGAGAGGGAATGAGAAAGAGAACTGAAATTATCATTTAAACGTCAGGTGATAGATGTGCCTAAAACCGCACCCTTGCTCTTTTTCCATTTATGAGTCAAGAAATTGCCTTTTGGGGGCACCTGGGTGGCTCAGTCATTAAGTGTCTGCTTTTGGCTCAGGTCACCATCCCAGAGTCCTGCGATGGAGCCCTGTGTCTGGCTCTCTGCTCAGTGGGGAGCCTGCTTCTCCCTCTGCCTGCCACTCCCCCGCTTGTGCTCTCTCTCTCTGACAAATAAATCTTTAAAAAAAAAAAAAAAGAAGAAATTGCCTTTTGTTTCAGTTAAGTTTTTTGCCACTTTCAGCCAACAAGTGTTGACTACCATTCTAAGTGTTTGCATTCATTTACATGTGCTGACAGCTTACACTACTCTATTCCCACTTTAGACTCTTGTCTGAACCCTAGATTCATCTCCATGGGCATACCTGAATTTTTGCTCGAATTGGATGACTTAGGCAGCTAAACCTACCATGTTCGAAGCCCAACAACTGGTTTCCCCACAGACCTACTCTTCCACCTTCTGCATCTCAGTGTACCACCACCACTTGCCAGTCGCTCAAATCCCCTCAAACTCCCCCACTACCAACCCTCCAGCAAGTCCTGCCATTCTCACTCCCCGAATGTTCCATGGATCTCTCTGCTTCTCTTCGTTTCTCCTGTCTCCACCCCAGCCTAGCACCATCTCTCACTGCCTGCAACTTCCTTCCAGCTGCCTCACCACGTTGTTTTGATTCCTCATAATCCAGCCTCTGCATGGCACCTGGAGTGATCCTTTAAAAATATAAACTAGGTCACTTTCGTTCCCGGGCTTGGAACCTTGTAATTTCTTCTTCTTTTTTTTTTTTTTAAGATTTTATTTATTTGACAGAGAGAGAGAGACACACAGTGAGAGAGGGAACACAAGCAGGGGGAGTGGGAGAGGGAGAAGCAGGCTTCCCACTGAGCAGGGAGCCTGATGCGGGACTTGATCCCAGGACCCGGGATCATGACCTGAGCCGAAAGCAGATGCCTAATGACTGAGCCACTCAGGCACCCCACCTTGTAATTGCTTCTAATTGCACATAAAATAAAGCTTGAATTCCCTTTCCTGGTCTAAAAGCCTTTCGCTAAGTCTAACCTCATCTCTCCCCCAGCCCTATACTCTGTGGTTCACGCACTGGCCCCAGGCAGACTCTCTCTGCTTGTGGGTCCCTCCCTTTCCTGGGTGATCCTCCTCCTTTATGGCTTAATCTGTGATGCCTTCTCAGAGACCATCCCTGACCACCCTTCCTAAAGCAAGGATACCTCTCACCTACACCATGATTCTCTGCCCAAACTCCTAGATCATTTACTTCCTATCAAACATGGTAATTAATAATTACTATTTTTTAGTTGGTTTCCCCTTTGTCTGCTTCCATCACTAGACTGGACAGTAAGGTCTGTGAATGGAAGAGCCATGCCCCTTGCCTGCCACTAAACACGCTGCTCCAAGTGCCTACCAGCCACATGGACACTGGAAAGTATCTGCTAAATGAGTCAACGAAGAAATGTACAAATGGATGAACTATACAGGGCATGGTAAAGAAAAACTAGAATAGCGGAGACTAATTCCATTTAGAGTGATGTAGGAAGATTGTTTTGGAAGAAGAAGCGTGTGAGTTAAACTTGGAGCAATAGATTGGGGAAAGGAAATAGCTCAGAGAAAACCTGGAAGAGAGAGAGAGAGAGAGAGTGTGTGTGTGTGTGTGTGTGTGTGTGTAAGGGACACGTATGGTGTATGCAGGCTCCTAGTGTGGTTATGTATGGAGGACAGAGGTGCAGGAGATAGAAAGTAAGCCTTGGTAGATAAGGTGAGGCCAAATCGTGGATGTCATTGAATCCCAAACTTCATTTAGCTTGGACAAAGCTAGAGTTCTGGGGACAATAAAGGCTGTGTATGAAAGAAATAGCTGTGGCCAGAAGAAAGGGAAGTAACATAGGAGGTGATGCAGTGGTGAAATGTATAGACCTAGTGACAAATGGAATGTTGATATATTGACGGAGATGGACGAGTTAAAGCTGATTGGAGCTTGTAAACCTGTGTGACTGGGGGACAGACACATGAACGGACAGGAAAGCTGGGACGGCTGTGTGTGAACTGGGAGGAGAGCAATGAAGGTATGAACACCCTCAAACAGATACATTCAAAAATGGCCAGATGATACTGGAAAAGGTGGCACCAGAGTCCAGCTGAAAAATCAAAGGTAAATAAGTTAATCAGCAAACAACTCCTGAAAAGAAATGTATTGAGTATGTCCTATAGACTGAGGGTATCACCAGTCAGGGTTTAGTGTGGGAAGAGAATCCAGTCCGGTTATTTCTCGCAGAGAAAAATTGAATATGTGTAATATGGGGAATTCGATGTTTCTTTAATCATGGGAATGACTGGAGGAACTTCACATCTAAAGTGGACCCTCGTCAATCTTCTGGCTTCAAGCACCTCTGGTCCGGCTGTCAGGAATTACTATTGCCACCCACAGGCCTGGAAAATGCTCTGCTGTGACCACTGTGGAGATCACAGCCACCCCTACTAGCAAGCTGGGGAACTGGCAGTAGATATGGGAGTCCAACAGCTGCTCCTGCAAAACGCCTGTCTGCCCACACCGGTGCAGAAGGGGTAAGTCACCGCCTCCCTCCTGGCTGTCTTCCTTCTGCTTTCCAAATATGGTGCCAGAGGTCTCATGGGCAGAACCCATATATCCTGAACTGTCATGGTAAGTGTCCTGAGAACATGGAGTTTTAGTCAGCCAGCCCTTTAGTTGCAGATGATTGGGCTTCGGGGGACTAAACTAGGGAGGGAATGGGTGCTGGGCACAGGGCAAAGGGCTAGACCTACACTTTCGCACCTCCTTTTCACCAAGAAATACTAAGTAAGTCTTACTACACCCCTCTTTTACAGATCAGAATGTGAAGCCATAGAGGAACTTGACATATGTCTGCATCTAATTGGGGAAGCCAAGATCTGCATCCAGACACTGTGACTTAAAAGCCCACATTCTTTAGCCTGTGCTGGGGTTTTCTCCTTAGAAATAACAGTTAAAGACCTCGAAGGAGAGCATATCAAATGAGCAAAGACGAATATTGAGTCTAGACTTTTGGACTGGACTTCCTAAATGGAAGGAACAGGCAAGGGAAGCAGAAGGAGTAATTGAGACTAAAGAATGTTCAGAACTGAATGGCAGTGTTAAGAGGCCACACTCAAGGTCAGAGGAGGTGAACCAGCATGAAGGAGGTGGTGGCTTATGGTCAATTGGTTTAAAAACTGAGAAGCCACCATACTAAGTGAAAAACAGATCATTATCACCGTTGCTGTCACTAAATTCTGAAACTACAGACAAAGTCCTATGGATTAGGGCTCTAGAGACTAAGTCACATGGATTAGGGCTCTAGAGACTAAGTCCTATGGATTAGGGCTCTAGAGACTAAGTCACATGGATTAGGGCTCTAGAGACTAAGTCACATGGATTAGGGCTCTAGAGACTAAGTCACATGGATTAGGGCTCTAGAGACTAAGTCACATGGATTAGGGCTCTAGAGACTAAGTCACATGGATTAGGAAGTGGAAGGGAGCTCTTGACACTTGAGCACCACATTCCTGGCATTCTACCCCAATACGCTTTCACGATCGTCTCCCTTTTCACTTAGTATTTATTTAGAAAACTGGTTCTTAAGTCACCTTTATTCATCAGGACCACTGAGAGAACAGAGAACTCAGTGTTTGTTGCCATAGTGACCCACAGAATCATGCCATGTGGCTACTTTTGCCTAGAATGGGTGCATGGCATGAAATGCTTCAACTACATCCACCCATCCTCCTGATTCTACCTTCTGGAGATACCGAAATACGGCCCTGGAGCACATTTTCTGAGTCTTTTGTTGTGTTGTGACTTTGAGTGGGAGTGTCACAACAGTCAAGGTACCTTTGCGTGGAGGTTTAAGACAGCAGAGCACTCCTGCTTCACTGAGGCTGTCTTCTGGTTTGACGGCAGGCAGCATTTTGCCCTAATTCGTTATGCATTGTCCCACCACGGGGCTACCTACAGATTGTTCCTGCTCAGATGTAGAACAACATGTTAGTACGAACATATATTAATGATGATGACATTACAGAAGAGGAATGTTTCTTGCTGCAGGATCAACAATGTTCTTGAAATGCTCCAGATGGCAAAACTCCATCCTTTCTTTACATGCAAGCAGGGGCCTCATTTGGTTAATTTTTTGGCAACAAGATATAATTACAACTGTGGAATGTGCGTTCTATCAGCTACTATAATGAGTTATGAACGATCAGATCCAACTAGCCTGTAAGGAGAAGTTAGTTCATGTGCTCAAGTGACTCCACCAGCATGTGGGCTACAAAGATCAGTGATTTGCCCAGGGTTGAAGCATTGACATCTGGTTCTTGAACTCTTTTCTAAATTGTGGTTGATCTTATTCCTACAGAATGGCAACCCTTAAAGATGCATTCTGCTAGTGAATATGAGACTAACCTAGAATCGATGTAAAATTTGCACTGTAATTGTGGTCTAGCAGAAAACTAGTCTATTCTCTTTGAACCATTGTTTAGGATACCCTTCTGCTATTTTAATTAACTTTTAGACATTGCTACACTGATGGAAACGAAAAAAAAAGTGTGATAGGGAGAAAAAGACAGAAACATAAAAAATAAAAATCACATTTATTGAAACAAAAATATACACACAATGTACAATGAATATGGTTTACACGGAACAACAAAATAAAATGATATTTCTTCAAATGCCAGTATAACATGATCTAACCTATCTGTGCCCCATTTCCTAGGAATACACATTATTGGCTCATCTAGAATATATACTTAACATAAAAAGAAAACAAATGTCAACATTTCAGATAAGTACCACAAGAATCTGAAAATTAGATGTTAGGTTAAACAAAATAATAAAATATTCACACGAGAAGTATATGTGTACAAAGAACACACTTGTGCAGGAAAATGGGAGTGTCTCTCCACTTACACACCTGTGGAGCCTGCCTTTGAAAAGTTTTAAAGTCCTTTGACATGAAATATTTTTTAAATATGGACAGTGATATAAAAGCATCACAGGACCTATATAGATGAGAAAGCAATCTCGCCAATATGTGAGTCAGTATTTCCTGCTAGACAATGAAACTGTACCAAGTGATCATTAAAGATGGACTGTTGGATTATGCCCTTTTGTGACCATAGAGTAATTTCAATGATTTTAGGAAGCTCGTGAATATATTCATGCTATGAGTAGGAAAGTGCAACATCATCTTAACGAACTCGATTTATTAAAGATAAACAAGATCTGTCTTATCAGGCAACATTGCTTGTGTTAGGTCTTCTCTCTCCTGATATTCACTCTGGGTAGTATATTTCATTGTGAGCCATGTTTTCCTTTTTTGATTGATAATTTTAAATGTTCACATAATCTATGATATTCAAGCTGAGGACAGCTAATTGCACGTACAATTTATTTTTTTGGCTAATACTACCTTACAATTTTTTTTCCTACCTCCTTGTTACTAGTAGTCAGATAGGCTTTGTTTCTTTGACATCAGAAATGCTTTAGACTCTCTTACTTGCTTAGAAATAAAATTCAAAGACTGATTAATGTGCACCATGACTCAGAAAGTAAAAATCCAAATTTCCATACCTTAACTTTATACCTAATTGGCCCACAATATTTTATCTAAACTGATTTTATTTTCCTGTTCTTAAAGACAGTTTTGCTATCGGTAGCATCTGTTTGGGTAGAAAGTTCTAACTTAAAAATGCCAAAGAAACAAAGGATATAATATATTGGGACTTTCTTTGCAAAGCAATAAAATATAAATATGGGGAAAAAAGCAAAGCTTCTGCAGACTGCAGCTGAGCTAAATGAATGTCAATTCACACTAAAATTGTCAATCAACCACACAACTCTCAGCAAATCATTCTCTTCAGTGGTGCATAATTTGTAAAGCCTCCAGCTATTAGGGATGCTTTGTGTTCAACACACTTGCTTCCCTCCGTAACTGCTGATCACAGTTTTTCTCAGGCCAGTTTCTTAAATCTGTGATAAACGTTAATTTATTTCCTAAAGATTACAAAAGGTGCCCTTGCATATTGAATTAGACAACTGATATGCCATCCTGTTTGGAAATCAAACATCTAAAATGTCTGTGGTGTTTTAACATACTGCCAGAGTTTAATTTGCTTAATCTAACCGTGTGGGTTTCAACTGAACTATACTTATTAGAATCTGGACACAGTGATATGTTACTGTTTTTTCTGCTTTTAGCAAATGCTAAAATTATAAACTTAAAAATTTGTACTGAAGCACATTTTCAGGGATACTCTAATTAGGCTAACATTTCTCTGAATCTAGCCCACAGTTGTTAGTGCTTACACTAAGGCTGCATTGTTAAGATCTCCCTTGCAGAACATCAAGAGAGATACATTTTTAAATGCATCTGTATGATTATATAATTTAATTATGAATAACATATAAATACCAAATATTACTTAGAGTCTAATAGGTGTCTTTAGAAAGGGGAAATCCAGAACTGTGGTCATCTGAAGATGCCTGATTGCACTTAATACCATATTAATAATTTTATAATGCTTCCAATTATTTATTATTTGCTGGAGAAAAAAGTGATGGTAGCATTCGGTTGTGTGCTGGTAAGTGTTTAACAACTAGCTTTCCAGGAATTAAAAGTTCCAGTTTGCAGCACTGGGTAATTTCTGCATGTAAATACTCCCACTGTAGTCAATTTCAAGCTACCCACGTGGTGTTCCTGGATGTGGAGTCAGGAAGAGATGCACAATAGCACATGATGATATAGTGTTTCCACTGTGCAGAGACAGTGGACATAAATAATCACAGGTAAAGAGTAAAATGAAGGAACATAATTAGGAGGTGGTAAGTTTTGATTATTATATTTGTTTTTAATAAAATTCATTCAACTGCTTTTGATAACTTAGTATTTCATGATGGTGTATTTAACAACTGGCTTACAAAATTCCTGAAAATTTAATGATCAGCTCTCATGAGTCTGCATGAGTCAGTTCTTGTGCACCACTGGTATCCTTTCTCCTTGGCATGTATCATACTTTACATAAGGAGGGGCTTGATTTGTTGGGAAGGAAAGCATTATTCCATACAGATCTTTTTTCTTTTCCACTCTGAGTCTTATTTTATGCAAAATACCATATGTAGTTGAGGGGGAAAAAAAAAAAGGAAGTATCTTCCATCCAGATGCTGGCTTTTAAGACTTCACAGTTTTTCAGAAACAACAACAACAACAACAACAACAACAAGGATTTGTCTTATAAAGTGAGAACTGGAGGTTAGTCACATGGTATACTGCTCTAATTAGTTGGTTGGTCATTTTAGCACAATTTGTCAGCAGGATCAAATGCTGGCTCTGACTCACTGGATTACTGGACTGACTGAACACCAAAGGATTGTTTTGGCAGGATATAAACAAAATCCAAGACAATATTTACAAAGGAAAAAAAAAACCACACGAGAAATTAATAAATGCATCCAGATGTGGGTCTGCTTCAACCAAATATCTGAAACTTTTATGTTCAGCTGTTTCGTGGAACATTTTCAGGCTCTGGGTCTTTTGCCACTGGGTCAAACATAATCAAGATTTCACCTTCCCTTGTTTTTAAATATGTTTTCTATAGAACTCTGCAAATAGCTATACAGAACTCATTTCTGCATTTGATAACATTAGAGGGGAAACATATTTTTAGCCAAAAAAATTTTTATATTGTTTGGAAATGTCATTTTCTTGGTTCAGTTTCTGGTTCAATCTGATATCTTGAAATAGGCCTGCTGGTGTATATTTTAAATAAAAAAAGAGACAGAGGAAAGCATGACGAGGCTGTGTTTGTACCAAGGAGATTTTAAAACTTTTTAACATATGCTTTTTGATTTAAAAAAATGTAATAGCTTAAGAAATAGTGAGGTGGATTTCCAACAGTACTTGGAATAGCTCTCAGGAAAGGAGCAGTATTGCTGTTGGTATGAAACATGAATTTTCTTGGTTAAATCCACGTCTAACGGTATGCACAGATACACAGGCTTTGTATAGGGAAAGGCAGATGACTCTGCTAATAATAAAAGAAAACTTCTATGCGTTTGTATTACAGTAAGCTCTAGCCTTTGAGACTTCTCTATCAGTACTTATTAAAAAAGAAAAAAATATCTTTGGGATATCTTCCCCAAATAGAAGACCCTACTTATTGGTTTTCTAGTAAATAAATATTTTTTCAGTATTTGAGTCAAGAGTTTTCATTTTTAAAAATATAAACAAAAATGACTGTTTATAAGAGTATTTACAGGATGATACATTTTCATTTAAGGTCTCTTGGAACACGGACCACTCTTTGATATACTGAATGAGGCTTCATCGTTACTCAAGAACCTCTGTCATCCCAAACCTCTTTACCTTAAATCCAATGGGATCATGGAAATAACCACAAATCCTACCATTTTCAAATAAAATTGAACAATTCAAAAATTATATTTAATCACTGAAATGGAGAAGGAAGCATAAAAGGGAGAACACCACGAAACTTCGTCTGTAAATAGATCTATAGTACACTGCATCTTTTTATTAAAAAACCTGTAAACTGTTTGTCAATGGCCTCAAATATAATGCCCACAAGTCAGTAGCTAAAATAATGGATTGAGAATTCTAGTATTAAAAGCCCCAAACGGTTATCTAAAATTTGTAGTAATCTGAAAAACCCAACATGAACCTAGAGATCTGTTTGGAGTCCTTAGTTCAACACACATCTTAGCCAAGAAGCTGTCATGCTAGCTTGGAAAGCCTCATAATATCATCCACTGAATGTGGTCACAGCCAGGAGATGTCTATGTAACAGCCCTCCAGCATTTCCAAGGGGAGATTTATGCTCTGGCTAGCATACTCTTCCAATGAGTGAGGAAAAAGAATAAACTCTTTAACATCTGGAGAAAACAGGTTTCATTTATTCAGACCATTATACTCCAAGGTTCAATTCTGGCAATAAATGCCAATTTCTATTTAACGAACTAGCATTCTCCCACAATTTTCATGTATTTTTAGCATGGCAATTTGGAGACTAGACAAGCCACAGGTTAGGAAGGTAAGAAGAGATTTTAATCATGGTTCTAAAATTATCTAGCTGGATGATTGGGGTGCATATCTTCCTTGTGCTTTAATTTACCTATTTATAATGACCTTATACAAGATGATGTCTAAAGCAATTTCTAATTTGGAATTCTGGAAAACCTATGGTGCGATTTCCCTGAGAATAAATTTCAAATTCAGGTTAACAGAAATAATTGTTTCAGTTTATCACTAATTACGGTTGCATAGGTCTTAAAATGTTTATTCACACATAGTAATCTATGCCAGACAATGCATACTTCCACCATCCATATTCTGTAGCAAGAGGACTATTGGAAAACATCGCAAAGATAGTTTATTGACTTTTATGAACTTGGCTACATAAAGTTCAGGCTGTTGGGGATTTTTAGGTTTGACATCAGCAGGCTGATCATCTTTCATTTCCTTGCAGTTGCTGTTCCTCCAGTGTTTTTTCCTACTATTCTATTCAACTTTCTCTATCACCACTTCTGTCATGGGGCCACACGACACGAGTCAGAGTTTTGAAAAGATACCACGTTATGGAAAAGTCTCTTCTCCGTGTTGCTAACACTGTCATGTACCTGTTCGGGAGGACTGGTCTTGTCTGGCCTGGAGGACCCAAGTCTTTACAAGCACACCGGCAACCCGCTTCCACAGTCAAGATCATGCGTTCATGCTACCGAATTTTAATTCACTGGAAAAGTATTTTCCGAATCCCACACATGGGCTTTAAGGTTACACGTGAGTACGGCTGTGAAATAACATGTCTGAGTCTCCCTCCCCTGTCCCCTCTCGTCTTCCCTTTGGAGGTCAAGCGCCCCTCTCTGAGTCACCTGTCTTCCTCCTGTGACAACCTACGTTTCCTCAGAATGCCTCCGGCTGAAGGACTCCATGAATGAAATGCACCCATTTTGAGCTGAACACAGCCAGCGAGGGGCAACGCGTTGAAGCTGAGACCTAGAATCACAATGTTACTTAAGATTTTTTTAATGGATTTCATTCAGAGTAATATGCTAATACCTAATCCAAATAATGCCTAGATTTGGGCAAACATCCCTGATCACCTCCCTCCACAAATTCGTGACAATAAAAAAGTTAAAAGGGTGGAGATTATCCGACTGCAGCGTGTTTGTGTTCCTGCTTATTTACGTGTTGGTAAAGTTAGGTGTCAACTTTTCCATAAGTCCCCTCTGGAGGTCGGTACTGCTTGGGGAAAGCCATCAGCTGTAGCATGTTGAAAGCATACTTTCTGCATTTGACATTCTTCAGTACATTCTCTATGCGGCATCCTTCTCTGGTGAAAGGGGAAAAAGCACAACTTCATGAAACACAGAATAAATAAATATGCTTTATTTGTTCAATGCAGAGTTGCAGCAACAGTCCAAGTAAAAATAACAAAGATTCAACTCTACATTTTTTTTTTTTTTCACAAATGATGATACATCTTACAAAATTAAATCCTAGGCCAGGCCCAATACCGTTATTGCCCTCGGAAAGAGATGAGTCAAGTCTCTTTGCTCTTAACAGATATTTAAGGTTTAATAAACTCTTTAAATATAATTTGCTCCACAATACAGCTTCACTTTAGTTTCATAAATATATCTGCCTTTTTTTATAACTTTGCCACAAATTAACTTCTCAGTCTCTTTTAAAACACATTAAAATCTACATGTAGCCCTAAGGATGCAGGTTCTAGGAATAAGGCATTTAATTGATTAAGTCTGGCCCTATAGATTTTTAAAGGAAAATTTCATCTCTATTTTACTTCATTATTTTAGCTGTGCAACGAAGAGAAGAATGGCTTTCCGAACAGCCTGGTCCAAGTCTCCGCTTTATAAAGGAAGGGGGCTTGTGCAGACAGTACAAAAGTCACAGGTGCTGAAAATGGCGCGTAAGACACAAACAAGACTTTGTTAAAAAGAACAGAAAAGTATTCTGAGAGCCAAATCAACCCAAACAATAGTTACAAACAGGTTAATTTAATTACAAAACATAAATAGCCATTCTAAAATTACTTGACAGAAAAGGGTCAACTGAAGCCAAGAACTAACATAACTCACAGGTTAAGGAATCACACAGAAGGTTCTATCAGCTGACGGCAACAATGATATTAGCACAGTGGAAATAAAGTCTGGAACCTCCCACGTCTCTAAGACTTGTCTCAGGGTTTCAGTGCATTGTGCCAATTCATTCTTGTTTTTGATAAATTGAATGGGAAGAGAAACGGGAGGTGCAGAACTTCAAGCTTTCAGGATTCTGTTCTTTGTCTTATTCCAAAGACAGTAATTTAAAAATTCTTTTGAGCTAGTTAACAGTGGGAAACACTTTTCCATGAACAAAAGAGCAAAATAATTCCCTTAATGCATAGTACTTCTTTTTGTAGATTTCAGGAAAAACAAACAAAACACAATTCAAACATTTGTTTTTTTTTTTAAATTCTGTGAATCTGAAAATGTAGAAATATTACAGCATCGCCCCCACCCCCGCCCCGTAATTTAAAGTCCATTGTCATTTGTAGAAAAGAAAGGAATACAACATAAAACTTATTGGTATTTGGCTAATAGTAATGCAAGACTTAAAATAAGCCACACAACTAGCAGGTGTGAGCTGACAAGCAGCAAGGCGACAGGATAGAAGTGTCGAGAAGTTGGCTTGTTATCAGTTAGACAGCCTGTTTCGGGATCATCGGATTCATTCAGTGCTCCCTGGGTTTGTCTGCTGTTAAACAGGGGGAGGGGGAAGTCAGGGGAGAAAAGAAAATAGTATAGCATTCACACAGGAAAGAAACTCAACCTTAAATATCCTGAAATACAACACATTATGTTATATAATACAGCTGTTTCAGATGGAGTTTTTATGCTAAACAGCCCCAAATGCATCCTGTGCATTTTTTTCTTCCTGTACTACATTGACAAATGCATTTAAAAAAAGAAGATTCCTTTTGCTTTATGTGCAAGAAGGAAGAGAGAGACACTAAGATGATATTCACGTGGGTTGAATGTGTACGTACCAGGAAGAATCAATTGCATAAGAAGCATAACAGCACCAATCAACAAGACTACATGAATAAAACTAAAATATGGATCAGGCCATAAAAAATAATCTGATAAATACATCTTCGGAAAACGAAATGAGAAACACAGTATGTAGTGAAGCAAACGGACATGCCTGGCACATTGAAACACACCATCTATTGTTACTATACCTACATAATGCATTTAAAGTTATAACAATGATTTATGGAAATGGTTTGGTATTTAAAATGAATGAAACATCTGACATGTCATCCTTGCCAGCCATACGATTCGTTGAACAAAACTCGACTCAGCACCCTTCTGTTAGTTCAGCTCATACACTATGTTTTCTGCTGCTCATCTTACTTAGATGAGGCCAAATCTATCTCCAAGGGACTCCTGATCTGAAAAGAGATCCATATTTGCAGAGTGACTCTTTGGGAAAGAAAAGATTTTCTGTGTGAGTGAAAAATGGATGTTTGTAATTGGGCTTAAAAGCAGCTCCAATTGTGGCATGTCTGAGATCTGCCATACTTACATAAGTCGAAAATAAAAGTTCCATGTTATATTTCATCAGTATTCAGAGTTTTCAGAATTTCAATCATACTCAGTTGTCAAGGGGTGGTTTGATCTTTATGAGCTCCTCCAGGTTCTGAAGCAGAAAACTGGTTGTCACTCAGTCTTAAGAAGAGTGCCATAGGAACAAGCCTCTGAGCTTCCATAGCCCCCTTTCAACCAGTTGCAGCCCCTGAAAACCTCCTACACAGACATTCTTGATGAGGCATTTGACCACATCACTGGCCAGCAGTGGTCATAATTACTTCGGAC
Organism: Halichoerus grypus; assembly: GCF_964656455.1. Lineage (NCBI taxonomy): Eukaryota > Metazoa > Chordata > Mammalia > Carnivora > Phocidae > Halichoerus > Halichoerus grypus. Next base: position 121,253,626 of record NC_135714.1, read on the forward strand.
ATCTATCTGACTTAGTTTAAAGCATCCATTCAATCATGTTGTGCTGTGCTCTGGTGTTTCCTTGTTCTTTGGTAAGACCTAAGGACTGTGGAGCCAGTGACAAAGTGAAATAGCAGCTTCTCTGAATAAAACAAATGGTTTACTGAGCAAAAGGAGAGTTATTCTGGACTTGCATAATTCCTATTGTCAATTGTGTGAGTGAGCTGGTTACTTGTTCAACATTCTGCGGCACTTAGGTAGGAAATACGCGGTAGGTTTTAAAGAATTGATATTTTTGTGATTAAGAAAAGCTTCCTTGCCCAGTATTATTTCTCTAGTATCACTACCATTCCCTCCTGTCCAGTTTTAAGGTGAAAGTTATCTGTAGCAAATCTTAACTTCGTCGAAAACTTTTTGCCTCTCCCATCTTCCTTGTTAGGAGAGAAGTATAGTCTCCTAAATCACCTCTCTCTCATCTATCTATCAATCATATTATAAATATTATATTCTGATTACAAATTTAGGTTAAATATTAACCACAATCTATCAATATAATAGTATAGAAATACTCTCTCCCACTGGGGCCACCTGTAGATAGGCCCATCTGGCTGAGGGGTACACTAGTGGCCAAAAAGTAAGTTGAAAGGATTTTGTGACAGTCCTTAATGCAAATACAGGGGACTAATTTATACTAGATTTTTTTTTTTTTTAAAACAACTGCCAGAGCACATTTCACATTTTCCAGTCTGTTTGCTGAATACGCCTTAGAAGTGAAAATTACTAAATTAAAAGGTAGTGGTTTTTTTGTTTTGTTTTGTTTCTGGAAGGATAGTTTTATAATTGAATTACTTTATTGTTTACTGACTTCATTCTCTGGAGATTAGCATAATACATTAAAAATGCCTCACACATTCCATTATTCAGCTAGAATTGAAGGCCACGTGGCCAAGGGGCCAGCACAGAACTTAAGGCTCGAGGCCCCTGACTATGGCGCATTGTGAGCATGGGTGCTGTTCCTTCTTTCTACTAAGAATAGCACAAATGGTCATTTCCTCGTAACCACAAATGAATTTTTAAGCACTCTGCAAGTGTAAACTGCAAAGGATGTGTTAAGTAATGATATTAGTAATTTCCTCACCAGCAGATTATGAAAAAATAACTAATTAGTGGCCGCCTTGCAAGGTGCCCTGACAATACAGAGTCATTCGTTTTAGCCATCATTAGTAGATCACCATGGAAGCAAATCACCATGTTGCCTCCACTGAAATGTGACATGATCAGTCATTTAAGGGCAGTGACTAAATCTGCAGGATAGAAAATGATTTTTTTTTTCTTTACAGACCCATCAAAGCCATCACTTAAAAACAAGTAAAAAAAAAGTCTCACTTTTAAATACATCACTGCTACATGAGGAGACATTTCCTTAAATAAAACCCAATGTGCATGACTTGATGACATCTGCGTATTTCTCCCTCTTTTCTGTGGGTGACTACGGCTGTATGGTAGATCTCAAGTCCCCCACTGCAGGTATCCTCTCAAACCACCCAGACCACTAAAAACAAAAGTGACATTGGGGAGGGTATGTGCTATGGTGAGCGCTGTGAATTGTGTAAGACTGATGAATCACAGACCTGTACCCCTGAAACAAATAATACGTTATATGTTAAAAAAAAAAAAGAAGATAGTAGGAAAGGAAAAATGAAGGGGGGGAAATCGGAGGGGGAGACGAACCATGAGAGACAATGGACTCTGAGAAACAAACTGAGGGTTCTAGAGGGGAGGGGGTGGGGGGATGGATTAGCCTGGTGATGGGTATTAAAGAGGGCACATATTGCATGGAGCACTGGGTGTTATATAAAAACAATGAATCATGGAACATTACATCAAAAACTAATGATGTAATGTATGGTGACTAACATAACATAATAAAATAAAATCTAAAAAAAAGTGAGTCTTCCTATCTTCTTCTGCTGGGTAATCATTCATGAAGAGTTTTGCTATTTGGTATTTTATTCCTTTAACCATTAGAGCTCTTCTAGCTCCCCCAAAGGAAAATTCCCAATTAGAACTAAATTGAAAAAGATTTACTTCTGACCAGAAAGCTGATTTCCTCCCATGCTAAAATGAGACCATTTAACATTTAATTACATCCAGGTTTGGGGCCGTGGGTACACCAGCTTGAAATTATGTGCTAAGATTTGAAAGCCAATATTTTTACAGAGTTTTCTTTGACTCCACATTCATCTAATAAATCAATCTTAATAGAGCACCATGTTTCAGGCCCTAGATTGGTGGGTTGCATCAGAGTTTAAGCTGGCCAATCTGTGTAAAAATGAATATAATGTAGGTCTCGTATCAATAAGAACTTTGAGACTGGTACAGAAATCACAGAATCATAGATTCTCAGATGTAAAAGTGCCTTCAAAAAATCTTCAAGTTGAACTGCACATTTTATAGATGAGAAACTAAATCTGAAGGCCTTGCCGATGCTTTACAACAGCAATCGCAAGGAAAGGATCCTGAGAATGTAGTTAGTCTGCTTCACAGTTTGCTTACACAGCAGTCTGATAAAATAAGGGGAGAAAGACTTCTTGTGTTCAGTTTAGATCAAGGCCCATGAAATTTAAAGCTTAAAATAGTCTTAAATGTCAAATTATCTACCAAAGCTTTTCAAAAGTTTAATTTATAACTAGAATATTAAAAGTATATTTCCAGGACTTTAAGAAACTGTACAACTATTTAAATCCAGGGAAAATTTTGATAAAACAATGTCAAAGGTGGGATAATTTCCAGTGGCCTAGAAGCAAGATTAGCCTTTGTGGCCACTGGATCACCTGCCACATTTAAGATGGTTTCTTCATTCTAATTGGATTTCAGAATCTAATTCAAAATATATTATGTAGATTATAGGAAAAGCCCCTAAATGAAGAAATTACTCAGAAGATGTAAGATTTTGTCACTGCTTTGAGTATCTGGGTCATAGATGTTTTCTAATCATCATGGATAAGTTTGGTATAAAAGAAAGAGCAGTATTAAGCAAAACACAGCCCCAAAGGAAGCGGGAGTCCTCCCCATAGGACACTGCATGCATTTCTGGACAGGACACGTTTTGGGGGAAGGGGGACTGCTATGAACTAGAGGATACTAGAGCCTAATAACCAGGAAGTAATAGTGAGCTGGAGAGCCTGGCATATCAGAGAAGACGAAGATGGAAGACGTTGAGAATCAGAAGCGCTCCACTGGCTTAGAGAAGAGGAAAAAATCAAGAGGCTGATTTCAGAGAGTCCAAGTTTCTCTAGTATAAAGTCTGGGCTACCTTGGGAAGCAAAGGGAGTGTGTGGAAGTAAAGAAAAAGATCTCCCATGCATCATGTCCTACCCTGTGAAAGCTGCTTTGTAGGTGTTATCTTGTTCATTTCTTACACACAGCCAAGCTGGTCGGCATTATTATCTCCAAGAGCCCAAAAGGGTCACAAAACTTGTTCAAGTGGCAGATAGGGGATTTTTATCCCTGTCTGTCCAGTGGAAAAACCATATTCCTCTCACTTTATGACTGGGCTCCTTCAAGCACAAGGCTTCTTGCTCTGTCTGAAGCTGGCAGGTGTGATTTCTTGCTAGTTGTTACATTAGATTAAGGGACTTCTAAAATTACTTTCATCTCCACCTTCCCGTGATTCTTTGATTCTATTCAAACACAATGGCAATACTCTAGAGATGCATATTTTTTTCTACTAATAGAATAGGTGACAGTTCAATAAGAACTAGTTGAGGTAGGGAGCGAAAATCAAAGAATGCCAAGCATGTTGACACTGTGTTTGGTCTCTGAAGGTGTTCTTACCCATTCTTACCTATTGTTAGAGCTAAAAAAAGACATGTGACTTATTCGACCATTTTGATTTAGTTTCTCCCTGGTATCACTTTTTTACTCTTCTTCCATTTCACTCTTTTAGTTTTATAAAGTACCCAGAAAATAGGAATATCCTCTTGTCAGAAGAAGCAAGGCTCCAAGTAGTGACACTTTCAGATAGTATCTGAACATTCCTTTGAAGAGACAGAAGGTACATATGCCCAGAAAAACAATTCAAGAAAAGATAGGAAAGTGGCTTGGTATCAAGTCTAAACATGTTTTATACATAATTTTGGGGGGCTCGAACTCATGACCTTGAGATCAAGACCTGAGCTGAAATCAAAAGTCGGATGCTTAACTGACTGAGCCACTCAGGCACCCCTATATATACATATATATAAAAATTTAAAGAAAAAAAAGAAAGGAGGAAGAGGACATAATGAGTTGAAAGTATAATTGCTTCCATCAGATGATTACCAGAGAACTGATTCCAGTTTTGATCTTAGAATTTTAGAAAGAAGGATATTTGGATAAGGTCCAGAAAGAAGTATCATAAATGATTAAAGGACTGAAGAAAAAAGCTTATGAGGAGGTGTTTACGGTTAATTTTATTTGGATAAGAGAAGACTAATATGCAATGTGATCACTATATTTAAATGTATGTAAGACTGCAGTAAAATAATTTTTGAGGTATTATTTTTTGTTCTCTTATATTTTAGGGTGTAGAATAAAGCATGTGTTCCAGGAATTTTAGCAGTGCCCAAACTAAGTAGATCTGCCCTTCGTTAATCTCATGACAGAGAAAATGTGAGGTGGCCAATGAGGGGGAATAGGATCTTTGAGGGTGGGGAGAGGAAAGAGAGGGAGAGGGAGAAGGAAAGGGAAGGGAGAGAGAGACACATAAAGACAGAGAACAACTAGGAAGAAGACAAAAGGACAAAGTTTGGTGTGGGGGGCGTGCGGGGGGTGAAGCCTTGTGCCTTGTTCCACATGGGTGCCTGGGGACAAATGACCACCAGACAGGAAGGGAGGCTGGATGCATCCAGGAAGCTGGCCCTCAGTCCTCAGTCACTGGTCTTGCCAAACAGTCCCTTGTCTTGAGTTTGGCTCGGATGCAACGAAATAAAGGTGAATGAAATACCACAGTGAACAGGAAATGGGCACACCAGTGGCTAATGACTGCTAACAGACAAGCCTTCTAGAAGTTTCAGCGCAAGATAAGACCTGTGGTAAGAGGAAGGCTCGAAATAAAAGTGACAAACTTTCCATCATCCTGGCTGGATGGGAACCGAAATGGAGAGTGACACTTGTTTAAAGAAATTTCTTTAGAAGAAACAAAACAAAACCACATTACATCTTACGTACCTTAATGGGCAGATAAATAAGGAAATTCTATAAAGAAATAAGTGCACAGGTCTAGATATAAACCCATAATTCATTTTCTATTTCCCATGCAACATAACTAGCTTTTCTTTGTACCGGAGTGCCAACAAGATGACTTAGCTTTAATTGCTTCAAAGTTAACAGTCAGAAGAAGGGAAACCAGTCCTTAAAAAACATTCTGTAATGTGCTTGTTGCTTTGGTACTTAAAATATAAACAACCACTGTCTCACTGATCAAGTTTGCCACTCTCTTGGAGTTCGGGATAATTTTTATCCCCAAGTTAAGAGAAAATTAACATGCCCAAAATAAGACTTCTGATTCCATTCTTGATAAGCACCAGACAGGGAATCATGAGATTAATCCACGGCGAGCTAGCTTCCCTGGTGGAGCTGGGGGCCTGGGAGAGCAGGCCAGCCTGACTCCAGGGGCTGCCCTTAAGCTCTCAAATAAAAATCAAGGTCCATATATACCGACAGATTATAGCCTATGTTATTCTGAAAGTCGCCTGGAAAATGTAGCAGGTATCGGTAGCAACGAATAAGTATCACCACTTGTGTAAAAGAAAAGAAAATCAGTTCAGCTCTCTCTTACCTATTTGGTTAAGTATCTAATACTGTTAATGACCTTTAGTTATCTAGATTTTGTGTCCTGCATACGACTCCTGATTCTGGCCATTGGGAAAGCCTTATAACTGGCTTCCTAGAACTCCACTATTTATTCAGGGTTGATAAATGATCTCAAAAGTTGTTCAGCCAGCGGTGTCTCGGTGGCTCAGTCGGTTGAGCGTCAGTTCATGATCTCGGGGAGGTGAGATCGAGCTCAGGGTCAGTCTCCATGCTCAGCATGGAGCCCCACCTCACACTCTAAATAAATAAATAAATAAAATCTTAAAAAAAAAAAAAAAAAAAGATGTTCAGCTGTTTTCTACTGACCAGAGACTTACTTCCTCCTGTTTTTCTGTTTAATACTGGGTATTTCTTTTCCTTTTTTTAATGATATTGTCCCAATATAAGTTCTAGTCGCTTGACTATAGATCTTGATTAACTTCCCTTTTTGATCTGTACCCCTCAGCCCCTCTAAGGATACAGAACACAACTCCATGAAAATAACATTTCCCAAGATATCTCTGATGAAATAAGTTGAGGGAATACTGGGTTAAAAACTCAAAGACATTAATTAATTAATTAATTAATTAATTTATGAAATACTCTTTTAAGTACTGACTTTGTGCATTGAATGGTGTGAACTGACAACAGTCTAAAAGGATTAGAAAAGAGGAGGGGGCAATGATGTAGGAAAAGCTGATTGATCCTGAAATGACAGAGGCCCCTAAAGTTCAGGCTAAAAAATTTTGGCATCACTCTCTATGTAGCAGGGAGTGACTGATGGGTGCTGAACTTTAGGAAGTAGACTGGAAGGCAAGGGATTGGAGAAAGCAGAACAATTAAGAGACTACTGCAATGGTCTGGGTGAAAAGTTGTAAGGGTCTGGAGTAAAGCAGAAGAAATAGAAATGAATGAGAGACCATATCTGAAAGACAGGGGATGGGGTGAATCAACATCCTGGGGAACCTACCTTATATGAATTATAGACAGAGGTCGCAATTATAAATCATAAGACCCAGGAGAGAGTATGTATCTTGGATACATTTTTTCCCCTTCTCTGTTCCCTTTTGTAACTATGCTGACAGAGATAATCAGGCTGAGTCTAAGGACTCATCATTTCTGACACTTGCAACAATTTTCTACAATAATTCTTGAAACGGCTGTGTTGTTTGCCAAATAGATGGCTATCTGGGAGAGTACAAAATATCACGCAGAGCCAACTGTGGTAATTGCTTACAGTTAACTTTTTTGATTAAAATAAAAAATGTGTCAGTAGTTTCATTGTAGTAGAACCAAGAGAATTCTTAGGACACAACAGGTTTTTTTTTTCCTATCCATTTGGTTCATGCTTTGTTGCACTTCAGTCAGAAATCACATTCTGTATTGACTGTCTTCTGTCCAACTGAGTAAGACACAAAGACACAGACCTTAGAAAAAGGCTATTTTTTCCCTATTTTTGTCTTGTTTAGGGTCCCTCTAATTTGCTTAAAGCTTTTCCTCAACTCAGATTGTTGGAACCTAAAGGGACGTTAGAGATCACCTGGTCCAACATCTTCATTATTCAGATGAGAAAGCTGAGGCGTCCAGAGGAAGACAAGGATCTCATTAGTAGTCCATGGGGTGTAGAGCTGGGATTGTGTGCAGAACAATTAGATAGATGATATTCTTCAGCTCTCACACAATGAAACAGAACTTCCTCTCAGGCCCCATCCCTAATAGAGAGGAAGAAGCCACTTTCTCACTCCTCGGATTTTATACATTGTGAGGACATGGTGTCCAGCACATTCCTACACAGAAATGTTCTCAGGGTTGAGAGGAAGTGGAGCCCATATGACTCATCCTGATCTCTCTGTTCCTCAGCAATCCCTAAGGCATTTTACTTCCTTTTTCTAGACAATTATGGTGTGGAATTAGCCTTTCTCAATCTATCACTATAGCTGCTATTGCTCCAACTTACAAACCATTGAGAATTCCAGGAAAAAAAGAAAATTAATGAATGGGTTCACTTAACACTGATTCATAAAATCATCAGCTAAGCTCATAGAACGTTAGTAATAAAAGTTACCATTTATTGAATACTAATTATTTTACAAAGGCCCATCCCCTCACCCTAATGATCTTCAACCTTTATACTACTACTGTAAGGGAAGTACAAAGATCCATTTTGCAAAAGGCAAAACTCAGAAATAGCCAAGTTTACATCAGCAAAAGAGGTAGAGATGGAATTTGAATCTCATTCCTTCTGACTCCTAAGTCTGTGCTCTTAATAATTGCTCTACTTTCTTCTCTACATTCTGCATTGGGCAAGAAACTATGGAGATCAGAGTATCTGCATACATGGCCTTACAGTCTACATAGGACACCTCAAAATACTTAGAATAATTAGAGAAAGAGATGTAGTATTTGCCATAAATGAAATAAAGGGTTCAAATCTAAAGAGTTTTCAGTGTGACCTTAGGCTTAGGGTGACCACACATCCCAGCGTGCCCAGGATAGCTCTGGTTTATGCCTATTGCCCCAGCAGGACTTAGGTGGAGGGAAGGTGGGTTAAAGCATACAGTATTAAAAAGAAAGAAAAGAAAAAAGAAGCAAGGATATGTGGTGCTTGCTATGTTTGTGTGCTGTTACATGTTTGCTGAATAAGCGTGTAGCGGCATGTATTTACGTGAGAGAAGGATGGGAGGATGAGTGGGAGAAACAGGGCAGGGTCTGACAAGGAGATGAAATGATACTACAAGATGATATGATTCTACATAATATATTTGGGTTTTATAAAGATCAGTTTAAAAATACTCTGCAGGGTAGGGCGCCTGGTGGCTCAATCAGTTAAGCATCTGACTCTTGATCTCAGCTCAGGTCTTGATCTCAGGGTTGTGAGTTCAAGCCCTGTGTTGGACTCCACGCTGGGTGTGGAGCCTACTTAAAAAAAAAAAAAAAAAAAGGTCCTCTGCAGGGTAGACTGAAGTAGAAAAATTGGAGGCAGAAAAGCCAGTGAAGAGGGTATTGAAATAATTAAGGTGAGAGGCAAATAGGACAGGATCAGCACGACAGAGAGAACTTGTCAAAGCCAAAAGACATGTTGGCGGGAAGAAATGGCAGAGCTCCAGTCAGCAGACAAGTAATTAAGACTTGCCTGATTGTTTATGACTTGCATTGGCCCAACTATTAGGCGCTATGGTCATGGACAGTGAAAGAACAACAGAAATTGCCTTAATGTACTCATGAAGCTTTGGAGCTAAGTAACAGCAAACTGAAATAATGGTACATGCTACCAAAAAGGTTTTACAGTAGTTAAAAAAAAAAAAATGTCATGGCAGAAGTGTATCATACAGCACAGAAAAACATAGGCAACTTAAAAACTGTTGTCATATGCAATTTAACTTCAGCAAAATAGTATCACATCATAATAAATGAATTATGCTAACTTAGTTTTGTTGGTTTTGTTTTATGTAACTTGTCCATTTGTTTTGATTTATAGTTGTATCAGAGCTAAAGGCATAGGGAATTTCTACCTGGCCTTGTGTTTGGGCATATGTAAGTAAAATTATACTAAAAATAGTTTCTGTCAGAAAGGAAGGTATGCAATAATTATTTCTTCTTAAGGAGATCAGTGCAGGATTCAGGTTTGAGAAACACTGTCTAACACAAATAAGACTGTTATTTACATCACTGGCTTTGACAAGGAGGTAGTTAACCGTCACATGCAACCAAACAGTTTAAGTGGTCTGGTGGATTGGGAGTCAAACCGAAGGAAGAGGAGGACGATATGGGATTAAAAAGTAACAGTGACAGTTGAGACCACATCAAGAGGTATATATCATGTACAACAAATTCTGAAGGAGAAACATAAAATGAAGAAATGCAAGCAATAAAATCCAACCATATAAGCTATGATTGATACTCAAGACTTGTTACAATAGCTGCACTTGGCTAAAATATGAGTTTTGTGGTTCTGTGATAGACATTCCATATATTTCTTTCCAGAAAGGTGAATATATCAATAGGCAGGAATTAATTTTATGGCCAAAAATATAAATGATAATTGGCAAAATTCATTAAAAGACAAAGTGCCAAGAAATATGAAGACAGTCCAGATGTCAGATCTAATTACTCCAAACCACAAATCAATTAGCAAAGGTCCATAGGTCATACCCATGAGAAGTGCCATTAATTTAAAGAGCTGATTTTATGAGTTTTTGTCAGGTGGTGGTGTTGAGCTCTTAAACCACATGGCTAAAATATTTACTTTTGTTCTTTTTTTTTTTTTTTTTTAAGATTTCATTTATTTGAGAGAGAGAGCCAGAGCCAGAGCCGGGTGAAGGGCAGAGGGAGAAGCAGAGTCCCCGCCAAGCAGGGAGCCCGATGCGGGGCTGGATCCCAGGACTCCAAGATCACGACCGGAGCCAAGGCAGATGCTTAACCAACTGAGCCACCCAGGCACCCTGGTTCTTTTAATTCCTTTTTCTAAATAAAAGTCAGTTAATTCCTTGAAAACTAGCTTCTAAGAAATTGTTTAGGGGATCACGAGGAACTGACTCTGTGTAAATAAAGTTAATCTAGTAGTGACCTAAGATTCCTACATGCAAGTATGAAGCCAAAATTTATCAGGACACTTATCCTTTTGTTTTAGAGGATTGTATCTTAATGGATTCCATTCTAGTAAATCAAGGATTAGCTGTTAACTCTCATTATCTTAAAATACTTCCCATTGAGAATGATTAATAAAAAGTAAATGGTTGATTAAAAACCAAAATACAGATTATTAGCCTATACATTCCTATAATTGTATAAAGTATCAGTTTTAAAAAAATTCTCAGCAGATACCATCGTACATAGTGTCCAGTAATTCTATATCTCGATATAGCATGGTGTTTATACACTGGAGAGTCAGACAATCCTAGACTTGAATGTGACTTTGCCTCTTGTTACCTATGTCACCTGGACAAGTTATATAATTTGGCTAAACTTTTATTTTGTCTTCTTTCCAATGGGGGTGATAATAGTATTGTTACAGATAGGTTGACATGAACACATATATATATAAACAGACATGCACACAAATAGTATATTTAGTATGCCTTGCATATATTAAGTACTCAATAAATGGCAGCTATTATTATTGGTGTCATGCATATTGAAATACACTGAATAAATGACAATGAAATAATCTACAAGATCTCTCTATTAATGGCTAATGAAAAACATACAATGTAACACAGAATTATCTTTATAAAAGTTACAGTCCACAGTAGTGATTTCAAAAAGATTATTTAACCATTATTTCTAATAATATTTTGTTCTTATGATTTATATATACTAACAATGCATACAAATTCAAATTGGATGGGCTATTGAACAGTATGATACTTTTTTTTTTTTCAGTATGATACTTTTTAACCAAAAGATGTTTTACCTGTAGAATATTCCTTTCTTGCTTTTATTAGTACACATTTAATGATGCTTATTTCTCTTATGTTTCTATTCCATGCCTCATATAATCATACATAGCACAAAAGAACTGTCAATCTTATCATTCATCTTAGTCTACCTGAAATAATCATTTAATACTGATGATGTTTTGTTATAATACTTTCAATCAAAAATCATTAATGTATAGAGAGATTTTTGTTCAAATATTTGTACCTTGAATAATTATAAATATTCAATCTCTCATAATTGAGATAATGGTAATTAGAGAGGTTTGATGCAAACTAAATTATTAAAATGCATAATACTTTCTAAGGGGAAATGAGGTTGCTCTTTTATTATTAAACTAGCTTATTTACTCCCTAGGAATTACTTATTTAAAATTTATTTCTCCAGAAACTACTACCTGATTACTTAAGTATAACCCATGTTCTTCTATGTCAATAAATAGAAACTGGAGCAAATGCATATAGGTATAAATTAAAACAAGTACATAGGTTTCTTTGTCTTCCCTCTACTCTCCCATAAGTAAGCACATCTTTATGAAATAACATTAATTCCCTGAAAAATTCTACAGTCAGGAATACAGTGAATACTTTCATTAAATATTCTTTTTGAATACAATGCCCTTATTTTATCTACTGGCCAAAATTTGCTGTGCTTAAATTGTCTAGTTTGCTAAGATGACTTTCCCATATTGTGTTCCATAAGTATAGATGAATGTGCAGTGTTAACAAAAGTCAATTTTATTTCTGATAGAATTTTCACAAGACTTCAACATATAAAAGGGTGGGGGCTTTTGGCAGCTGAAAACATGCTATTTCTTGGCTGTAAGCAGTTGTTTCTCAGGTATTCACTTCATGATTATTCATTTAAATGTATACTTAGGTTTTATTCACTGTTTATTACTGATAATATTAATACTTTAACATTATGTCTTATAACATGTATTGTGATATTCTGTGATATTCTGAGGAGATATAGACTAAAAAAACTTTCCTTTTTTTGGAACACTTATTTAACATCATAAAGGCAACTAGTATTCAGAGGAACATGAATTAGGAAATGTTGCCCTATAAGAGCTCAGAAAACAAAGTCACAGGCTAATTAGAAAACTAAACCATTTACTCAAATTAATACCCACGCACCAAAGTCATGATGTCTCACAAAGGTAGGTAGAAAAATCAGTGCAATCATCTAATTCTGACAAAAATGTATTATTCTTATATATGTATGTTTAGATTAGATGCCATTTTATCTTGATTTTGAACGTGGATAAAATGTTCCAATTTTCTTTTCACTTGGTATTGGATGAAATCCAGGGCTGTCTTAAAAACATGTACATCGAGAACCTATCACTAAAGGAAAGCAATGTGGATACTTTAATATTATAAGGAAAGCAATGTGGATACTTTAATATTATAAGTAAAGATAGTACCACTGCTCTCATTTCTCTTTCTCTCTCTCTCTTTTTTTTTTTTTTTCCTTTGGGTGGCTTTGGTTTAAATAAAGTATGAAATGACATACTATACTGAAATATGTTGTTGTTCTGACTTCCTTGGAATCAATGTTCAAATCTTTCTTTCTTTTTTTATTTTTAAAGCTTATTTTTTTTAAGATTTTATTTATTTATTGTCAGAGAGAGAAAAAGAGAGAGAGAGTACAAGCAGGGGACCAGCAGGCAGAGGGAGAAGCAAACTCCCCCCTGAGCAGGGAGCTCGATGTGGGACTCAATCCCAGGACTCTGGGATCATGACCTGAGCCGAAGGCAGATGCTGAAACGACTGAGCCACCCAGGCGTCCCTGTTCAAAGCTTTCTTAATCAAGAATAGACTCTTAGGGGCAACTGGGTGGTTCAGTGGGTTCAGCATCTGAATCTTGATTTCAGCTCAGGTCTTGATCTAAGGGTCGTGAGATCGAGCCCCGCATTGGGCTCTGTGCTGGGTACGGAGGCTGCTTAAGATTCTCTCTCTCCCTCTGCCCCTCTTCCACCTCTCTTTCTCTCCCTCTCTTAAAAAAAAAAAAAAAAAGAATAGACTATTATATCAGATTCCCATCATATTTAAAGTTTTTTCAAGTACTTTATAAAAAAAATCCCTCATAACAATTTTTTGTTATTCTCTAGATGTATATTTTAAGAATATGATTTATTAATTTTATTGTGCTAACTAAGCATTGTGTATTCCACCTTGGGGAACATCTGTAGATGTAAACATTCCCAGGAGACAAGACATGTACAAATAACCTATTTTCCCCAGAATTTCTATAAGTGCTATATAATCATTTTAGAGCTTCTAAACAAGCATGGAAACTCTATTGGTAAGATTTAAACACAGTTGTTGGGAAGAAAGGCTCCTTTCAGGGAAGAGTATTAATAAAGGAGGGATCTGGCAAACGGGGACCATCTGGTTTGCCTCAGAGGAAGTGTTGAGGGAAACAGGTTCTGGGTTTGGTGCTCTGACAAACCGATGGTGTGTATTGCAACGTAACTAAACTTAACTGAAGAGTTATTTGAGAGAATTGGCCTGGATACCCTCTAAGCCTAAAACCTAAGCTACCTCAACTTTTCCATCATTTACTGTACAATTCTAATTCTGAATTTCTAACTCTTCACCGTTCACCATGTACCAGGCATTGCATTAGATGCTAAAAGGATGAGTATTGTTTCAGCCTTCAGGGCTCCAAGACTAGAGGGAAAAAGGATATCTAAATCAATACTGATACCGAGATCTCACAGTGAATGTCGATACAGTAACACTCAAGCATAGAGAAAGGAACAATGAAGCATCACATAAGAGGTATCATCCAAGGTAGTTGTTATAATATGTGGCAGTTTAATTGGCAGAGGAGGTAGGAGGAGGTAGAAGCACAGCAGAGACAGATGGTGTGTGCAAAGGACAATGTCCTCAAGGATCTGGGGGATTGGTGGGGAGGAAAAGGGCTATAGAGAGAGAAGAGGCCAGGGGGGCAATGGTCATGGGACAGACCACTGAAAAGTTCCTAAGCAAGTAGGGGACTGACCAGATGTCTGTTTTTTCTTTTTCTTTTCTTTCTTTCTTTTTTTTTTTTTTTTAAAGATTTTATTTATTTATTTGAGAGAAAGAGAGAGAGACCACAAGCAGGGGGGAGGGGCAGAGGGAGAGGGATAAGCAGGCTCCCTACTCAGGGCTGGATCCGAGGATCCTGGGATCATGACCTGAGCGGAAGACAGACACCCAGCTGACTGAGCCACCCAGGCGCCCTGGATTTCTGTTTTGAAACATGAATTTTGGCAGCTACTCAGAGGGTGAGCTTCCAGAAAGCAGTAAGGAGAAGAAATCTGGTGAGAAATGGTAATGCTTAATGTCAGGCAGACACTATATGGATGCTGACATTCTGTGTTATTAACAGAAAGAAAATCTGTCCATTTCTAGTGACATTGGGGCCAGTGTTGGTATTTTGTTAGGAAAAATGAGAAATCTTGCTTGTATTCTTTGTCCTAATAACGGACCACCACATCCTCACATAAATAAAAGTTACAATTGTACTTGCAGTCATGGCCTAGCTTTTCAAAAAATACTGTAGATAGGCTTGAGCATTTAACTCAGAATTTACTTGAATCCCTCAATTTCTTTTCCAGGAATCATGGAAGATATAACCAGCTCTAGAAAATTGTGGGAGGGCAGTGAGTTACTAACTGCCAACCTCTCTACCAGAGAGCAAGAATGTTACAATAAGAATCCAAATGCAGGTCTTTCTTGTGTCAATTTTCACCTCTGACTTAGGCTTTAACAACCATTCTCTCATTCCCTTGAGGCTTAACTTATTCCTACTTGAATTCTGGCCTATAAAATGTATAAGTAGGCACAATCATTCACTCATGTCCACAGAATGTAATTTCGTACTTTAGTAATAGAATACTAAATGATGCCTAGGATAGCCATCTGAAGGAAGGTGTCTTCCTAAAAGCCTAAATGGTTTTAGGGAGTTATTTGGACACTGGAGACATCTGTTCTTTTTCTTAGAAATATTTTATCATTTTAATCAACCTATCACTAAATGTATTTAGTGATATATTATCATATACCATCCATCTCTGCCTTCACATATTTTCTTCAGATAACCTTGCTAAACATTTCTATGCATCAATTTAGAAATTTCTAATGGAAATGTTGTTCTATAGGTCATTAAAAAAATCCTCTGATCATGCTCTATGTTGTTCTATTATGCTCTGTTATATGTAAATAAAATACACCAAAACCTGGCTGACTTCCCCATGGACATTATTCAATGTAATAATATGCTAAGCCGTACACTCTGTTTTTCATCTGTTTCTGTAGAAGCGAATGTCCTCAGAGTGGTGTCAGGAAACGCCACAGCTGTATCTGAACACTTTTATACGCATGCATGAGATGATCACTGCTGCAAGTTCAAGTTCATTACAGCCTCATTTCAAGTTCCATCTGGGAATTAAACTTAAATTGAGACTGAAATGGGTTTTGTTATCCCTACTGTGCTGCTTAGGGAAGAGAACTCACGATGATAGGGAGAGCGATTGTCCCTGGGGCAGGAAACACAGAGTTTGGGATAGTTCACAACACACATACACACGGTAATCTAAAACTCAGATACTTCCACAGACAGGCCAGAGAGTCATTTTTTTTTCTTTCATTGAGAACTGACTTAATCGTGAGTGTCTGCTTGCCTGGATTAAGGATTTGCAACATTTACTTTAGTATTTTCTGATTCATTACTAAAACTAGTGCTGTGATTATAAGACGCTGGATAATCACTAAGGATTCCTAAATCATACTTAAATATATCCACAGTCAGATAATGACATCGTTGGGCATGAAGTATTTAGGAGATGGAGATAATACTATACCTGAGGGATGCCATCTTTATTATGTACTGTCTGTAAAACGAGAATAGATGAAGGTCTCTAAACCTGTGTTGCCTTATTTAGAACAATCTGTTCTACTGAACTTGAACGGATATTTCAAAGTCAGCTAATTTTAACCGTAGTCATCAGCTAAAGATAGCCTACTAAGCATTTTATGACATAAGAGTGACCAAGTGTGTGTGCATGAATCTATTCACCAGTGTGAACCTTCTAGATTTTTAATTTTGCCTCATTAATTCAAAAAATAGTTCTTGTGGACTTAATCTGTGTATTTATAATTGCAAGTCACAGGAACCATGGGGCTAACGATACTGCATTCATTTTCAATAGCACAGTGCATTAAAGTTGGTTTGATGGTTAAATAGACCACCGTTAATATTGACAATCACTGATTACTAAGACAAACATAAAAGGGGATTCAAATTCTGCAAACCTCTTTCTCATACAGCAAGAAAAAGATGACTCTGAGGTAGAGATGGACTCCAGACTTTACATTCAGAAGAGGCCATGGTAAATACAACTGTCAACCCCACATTCGTAAAATAAAGCAGGTCTTTGTCAACTAGGAAAGTTATTTTCTATCCTTTCTCTGAATCTTATACGTGTGTGTGTGTGTGTGTGTGTGTGTATGTATGTATGTTTTAAGGCTAGATGAGATAATACCCATTAAATTCTTTAAAAGAGTACAAAAAAGGGAATTACAGAGGTATCTGAGTTAACCAAAGGAACACATTATATTCTGGGTCATCAGGAGTAGCAATAAAGTGGTCATTTCAAGTCATAAGTGTTATAAATAGTGTTTGTTCAAGGTTGTATAAATCTAATTTTCTTTTTTCTCAAGATTTATTTATTTTTTTTAGAGAGAGAAAGAGAAAGTGTGTGTGTGTGTGGTGGCGGGGGGGTGGGGGTTGGGTCAGAAGGAGAGGAGGAGACAGAGAGAAGCAGAGCCCAGAACCCCACGTGGGGCTTGATCTCACCACCCTGAGAACATGACCTGAGCAGAAATCAAGACTCCTACACTCAACTGACAGAGCCACCCAGGTGCCCCTAAATCTAATTTTCTACAAATATTTCTTTTTTATTCAAAGTTTCATTCTATGCAAAGTCATGTGAATCCTTTAACAACAACAACAAAAGCAATTAGTAGTTTATGAATAGTTTGAGTTGGAAATGCTTTCTTTTAGATGAGAGAGACTTAAACTATTAACAGTGCTACCTAAGTAAATTTGGCTTACAAAAAAAAAATCAGCCTACAGAAGATAAACTGTTAAATGGTATCTCCCTTTTCCAAAATGCTAGACTTTCAGAGACACCTTTGAATAGGAAATGAGATGCAATGGTTTATGGCACAGAGACTATATAAAAAGAACAAGATGCTGGGTACCTGTAAAAATTTAATCTAAGGATGGAAGTGATAGGGAGATGGAGAAAGTCAGCCTCAAGGACTTTTGATTCCCAGGACGACCTACGCTTCAGGTCCCAGAAAGAAGCTATTACTGGATGTTTTGGTCAGTAACAAAGTGCCAAAGATGACTGGAAGCCACTTAGTCCAAAGACACAGAAACATCTTACAGGGAAATGAAGAGCCTCAAGTACTAAATTGGCAAATCTAAAACTGCAGAGGGTTGGTATCGTTAATATATTATGTCCGCGGTTGTAACAGGATACACTGATGAAGGCAGAAGTCCACTGTCCTCTAGCCTCCTCTGGAAATCCGAACAATACTAGTTACAAGAGGAAATTAAAGACACGAGTCAACTTTGTGCTGTATTTTGCAACTGAAATACCCTTTTTGTCCTATTCTGGTTACTTGGGAGCCCTAAAGGCTCTGTTCAGAAAATTTTCTCACCTCTCACTTGTCAACCACACAAATGACCGAGAGGTGAAAAATACAAGTTTTTCTCTTAAAGTTTATTATGTTCTGTGATATCAGGGTACCCATATTCCAGACTGACAGGCACCATGGAAATAACTAATTACAGATGGAAAACTATAAATACATCATCGCATAACAAACCAACAATTACGAAATACAGCACATTTCACAGGAACTTTTGTAATGATAAAAATACTGCATTTTATTATGAGGATGTTAAAAACCAGCCATAAGATCTTTCTATCTGCATTATTTTTATCTGTTTGCCTTATTCTAAAGTTACAGAAAATCGGGGTGCCTGGGTGACTTAGTTGGTTAAGCCTGGGACTCTTAATTTCAGGTCAGGTCATGATCTCAGAGTCCTGGGATGGAGCCCTGCTTCGGGCTCCCCACTTAGTGCGGAGTCGGCTTGTCTCTCTCCCTCTGCCCCTCCCCCTGCTCATGCTCTCTCTCTCTCTCTCTAAAATAAATAAATAAATCTTCAAAAAATGTAAAAAAATAAAGTTACAGAAAACTTATCTATAGTCAAATTCTTCATTGGCTACCACTTACACAATCTTTATTATTCTTCCTTTCCAATATTGGCTAGTGATCAAAGGTGAGAACTAAAGCAAAGGTTCTTTCAAGTAACTGGCCACGTCTATCTATTTCCACTTAAGATTCAAAAAAAATAAAGTCTCAGTAGCTATTCCAGAAATAAAAGACAATTTGACACATGCAATCTCAGTGCTGGACTTGAAATTAAGAGGTCAGTGTTTACTGACATGAACATTAGCAAAGGCTCCTAAGCCAAACCAGAAATAAATTTGTCTGGGTATATAGATAATGGAAATTCTTCCCTAGCCACCGGCAAGAAAAAGGAAGGCATAAAATCTGGAACTGGTAATATTCCATTAACAATGCTTATATTATATCAAAATTTGCTTTCTTCTTCCCTTGTGCAGTGCTCTTTTTGCTTCCTAGTGAACATTTCTAGAATCCATGGTGCCAAAGATTTAATAGAAATTTAAAAAATATATATATTTTTTCAGTCCATTATTTCTCAAGATTCAGCTCCAATGCTCTAGGCAAAGTGAGCGTCAGAGGATCTTGGCCTCCTGTGAACACTTAGAGTACTTTCTGGATCTAACCAGATGGCATTCACCACATGCAGCCCTGCATTTTCTTTATTTGTGTATGTCTTGTCTCTCCTATCAGACTGGAGTTATTTTAGGACAAAGAACATATTTTATGTACCTAATGTGCCTTATACTAAAGAATCATATTTAAAATACCATTTGAGTCAAGGTCCCTCAAGAGAGCCAAGCGTTACTCTTTCTGACAGTGTCCCTCACTTGGGCCATATCCATGCTAGTTACTCAAAAAATAAATGCATTTGATTAGAATTGATTGTGCCTTAACCTTAGTAAATATCAGAAGCTCATTAGCACAACAGAGATTTAGAGTAATAGTTATTTGTATACTGATTTGATATTTTAATCAGTTTATACTGACTTGCAAATTAGGACTAATTCTGATTTATGGCCTGACTCAAATAAAAACAATCCCTTGTTTTCACAAATGATGTTAAAATGAACATCACTATATCACTGGGCTATTATTTCTCAGATTTGTGCCTTTTTTCTCTTTTTTTCCTTAGAGTATCTTTGAGGAAGCTATTTTAGATCCAATCTGTTCTTTGTTCCAACAGCATATAACAGAACAAAAGGCTAGATATTCTTTGGTTCAATATTATGTTTAAAGCACTGCAGAATTCATATACCATTCTTGCTTAACAATTACGATGAAATACTCAAGACAAGAAAGGGTTGAGATTTAAGAAAAATAAAATACAAACCCTAAAATGAAATTCTACTTTGCAGAAGCATATTTTTGATATTGCTGAAACAGTTTAATCCCGTATTAAAACCAGTAGGGAGGGCTCTTGGGCAGAATCAGCTTATGATTATCTGTTGCAAGATACCTGGTTCTAACACAGCTTTCCCTCAATCTAGGAATAAAGGGTGGAGGTTAATTTGGGTTGAGCAGTAATAGTGTTTATGAGTCTTGAGAGGAGGTCAACTAAAATTGACACTAATAGGAGAGATTAAGTTTTTGATTGCGTCAGGGATTTCTAGCCCAAATATACTGTCTTGCCTGCCTCAGTCTGATGAAACCAGTTACAAAGGGGAAAAGTGCAGGCTGGTTAGAATCTCCTACGAAACTGATGTGTTTGTGGAGGGATAAGGGCTCCTAACTGTGGATACTTATAAAAGTCACTTCTCTAGTTTTTCTTAAGGTCATTGCTTTCTCAGAGAGTATGACTTGATAAAGTGATCTACTTTTAATATTTATTGTCATTATATCTGAATCTTAGCCTCTAGCAAAACATGCTGAAATTTCTAGAGTAACCAATAGTTTCAAAGTCTCTCATGGGTGGAATGTGTTCTTTCTCAATTTACCTGTCTTGTAATAATACCAACTTAAGGTCACCTTCTCTCTGCAGCCATAACAGTGCCCCACAGTCCCTGTGGGAATTAACTCCTCCCTTATCTAGGTTTCCCAAAGCAGTTTATATATAATATCATAAAAACTTAAGCCGTAATTATTTATTTGCATGTGATTCTCTCCCAATAGGCTTTGAGCTTCTTCAGGACCAGGAACACATCATGTTCATATGTCTTTCTTTCTTTTCTTTCTTTCTTTCTTTCTTTTTTCTTTCTTTCTTTCTTTTCTTCTTTCTTTCTTTCTTTCTTTCTTTCCTTCCTTCCTTCCTTTCTTCCTTCCTTCCGCTCATTCTTTTTTTTTTTTTTTAGAAAGAGAGACAGTGCACTCGTGTGTGCAAGTGGGGTGGGGGAGAGTCAGAGAATGAGGGAAAGAGAGAATCCTAAGCAGGCTCCATGGAGCCTGACACGGGACTGGATCTCACGACCCTCAGATCATGACCTCAGCCTAAATCAAGAGTCGGAAGCTTAACCGACTGAGTCACCCAGGCGTCCCCATATATGTAATTTCAATATAAATCATGATTCTTGGTAAATAACATGCATTCAAAAATTGCTTCCCTCTTTGATGTAAGAGAATATTCAGAGCCATCTACTCCTTATGGTGAATGAAATATTTTTAAAGAAATACTTACTAGAAAAAAAAATTTTTTTTTTTTTTTAAAGATTTTTTTATTTATTTATCTGAGAGAGAGAATGGGAGACAGAGAGCATGAGAGGGGGAGGATCAGAGGGAGAAGCAGACTCCCTGCTGAGCAGGGAGCCCGATGCGGGACTCGATCCCGGGACTCCAGGATCATGACCTGAGCCGAAGGCAGTCGCTTAACCAACTGAGCCACCCAGGCGCCCCAAAAAAATTTTTTTTAAATAAAAAAATAATTATGGTCAACCAAGGTCAGCCTATGCAGTCCCCATGTTGCAGAAAGAAGAACACAGTAGGTCATCATCATGCTGTAAATCTGCCTTCTGTGGTGGTAAGTAGACCTTTGAGGGAGAGATGGCTGCGCCCCAAAGATGACATAACGTAGAGTTACTCAGGGGTCTAATCTCTCCCTTCACTTTCCCATCCCTGTGCTTTGGGCCTTCAGGAGGAAAAAGCAGGTGCTAAGTGCAACTGCTCACCAGCATCCTGTTCTCTTTGACATCATTGCACTGCTTATTCATCAGGGAACCAAAGTGAAATTGAACCAAGTCCAAATGGTCTCTCTCGCCAATTTTCAAACTTGGTTAAGACTTTGTGGTCTGATTTAGTCTAAGAATCAGCCACAGATTGGTTCTAGAGTTGCTACATGCTATGTACACATGACTAATTTCTGGTTCTGCACCTTCCATGATTTTCCAATATAGGTATTTCACCATGCCCAGAGAAAGTGCCCCATGGAACATCTTTTTAAAATATTTCTTTATTTACTTAGTTACAGGGCTCTTCAATTACCTATTAATTATCATAGGCTAAGAATATGTTCTATCATAAAACTGAGCCCCATTTCTTAAAGCCAAGAACATTTTTAATGGGGCCATCATACTTACTTTCTTAGGGGCAAGGCTGTCAAGGATAAAAATATATACATTTATATTTCATTACAAAATATCAATCATCTCAGTAGAGCCGGGAGAAACCTTCCTAGACAGCAGTGTATATGACAAAGGACTACATGTTTTCACTTATTACACAGTGAGACAAAGTTCTAAGGGTCACACAATTTATGGACCCAGGAACAAAGAGATTGAACATAGATTTAGAGAGAGAGCCAAGGCTCTTAGAAGCACAGACGTGAAGATGGCCTGATTCTACCACTTCCTACTTGTGCAGACTTGAGCAAGTCCTTTAATCTCTCTGTGGCTGTTTCCTCATTACAGGCTTAATCTATAGGGTTTAAAATAAGGTTTAAGGGAGTTCATGTTTGTAAAGTGCCTAGAAAAATACAGTAAGCATTTTATAATGGAAGGGAAAAGAAGGAAGGAAGGAAAGAAGGAAGGGAGGGAGTTGGGAAATACAGACCTTTGTCTTATTTTACTTTGTGTTCTTCATGTTACATGTAGAACATAAAATGCAATTTTGCATGTAATTATTTATAAATATAGGGCATTTAAAACAAAGAATGCTTTGAGAGATGGTGGCAATATCTTTCAAGGAGGGCAGGAGGAGTTGTATCTACTTTGACATATAAGGGGATTGAAAGATTAAGCAGAACACAGCAACGATTTTCAAATCCTTGCAGGATGACATAAGGAAGGAGATACTGATGTACTCTATGTTGATCCAAACAGATGAGTGGATTAACAACTGGAAGTTATTGGGTGACAGATGTCAGCTTAACATGAAGATAAGTTTTATAAAATGTATAGCCGTCCAACCACAAGATGGGTTGATATGCAAAGGAACAGACTCCCTGCTACTGGGCATGTGTAAGTAAAGGTTAGCTGACAATCTGTCAGAGAGGTTGTACATAGAATTCCTGCCTTGGTTGGCAGGGTCACTAGGTAATCTCTAAGGTCCTTTTCAAATACTGCAGTTTTAAAATACCATTAATATGAAAAGTTACAAGTGCACAGAAATGAAGTAGCTTGAAAACTGATTTTTTAGGAGAACAGCATGAAGGCTTGAAAGATAATATTTTATTCTGTACCTAAAGCTTGTGGCCCTTCGCCAACCCATGAAAATAATGAGCAAAGTCATCTGCTTGGCATATTTGGGGGAAGTTGATGTGTCAACTTCCAGGTATTCTTTTTTTCTTAATTTGTCTCATTTTAATGAGATATACGCTGTTAGATATATTTTTATTTCATATTACATTTTTTTTACTTAATATTAAATTTACTGGCCCAAATAGGAGTGTAAGAATAAGCACATCTCTCATAAGTCATAATGATTGGATTATCTGAATGGAGGTGCACTTTACGAACAAGATCAAATTAGGTCTAAGCAAAATGAACATAAAAATAATTTATGTATATGTTACAGTACTTATATTTTTGTATATATATGTTATATATATGTTTATATACATATATCTATACACACAGATATATATGTATATATATATATAACTACTATCTATAGTTAGGCTTTCACAGTAAGTCAAAGAGTAACATTAAAAAGATTCATTGCAATTCACTTTTCCATTTCAGTTACTTTATTTGGATCATAAGTCCTGCAAGGCTGCAAAATTCATTTTGTCAAAAAAAAGAAAAAGTGGCTTTAGACTATTCT
Organism: Halichoerus grypus; assembly: GCF_964656455.1. Classification (NCBI taxonomy): domain Eukaryota; kingdom Metazoa; phylum Chordata; class Mammalia; order Carnivora; family Phocidae; genus Halichoerus; species Halichoerus grypus. The sequence goes on from NC_135714.1 coordinate 121,277,322, forward strand.
CTGAAGGGTTTTACACTATTTCCTCAAACACAGAGATCTAACCTTGCTCTTGTAATTCTGTATAAAGTCTTGCTGTTGCTCTGAGAAGCATATCTTCTCCCAGTTCAGACCCAAGGAGGGAATACCCTGTCATTCTCCAGCATGTCCGCTCTTACCCACCACCACAGCAGATGCCAGGTACAGAATTTTCCTTTGAAAATCCTCCCACAAAACTTAGCTAGTATCAACTTAAGTACAATATCCAGATTAAAAGATAATTACTTTATTAGGCATATATTCATTAACATACAACACTGTGAAGCATTGGGCCAGATGATATCTCATTTCCCTTCCAACAGTGATTCAACAGGAAAAGCGTATTTATAGACCTCTATTCTGACAGAAATGAAAAAAAAAAATCAGTGTTAACCACACATTCAGATTCTTCAATAAAATATTTATCTTATGTCAAAATACTATATTTTGCCTTTAGCTATCTTGGCGTCAGTGGAGATGTAAGGCCACGTGATGATAATGGTGCAAGAAGTTTCTTTACATGTGAATAACACCACTGCTTCAACAGTTGCTCATTATTTATTTATTTATTTGCAGAGACATGGCAAGAATATCAGATCGCCTAGCATTTTCCTTCAAGGAGAAATAAACATTTATGGGGAGTGCACACCACCTTCCTCGTGGCAAGTTTCTCTTTTAGCTGCTGGGGAAAATATCAGTCTAGATGATGTGCAGAAGCAGAAGGCTTGTCTCTGTAAGGGGGAGAGAGCCCTGTCTGCCTGGAAGACCCTCGCCCCATCCACCCTGGCCAAGGGGGCCCAGCCATGAGAAACAGGAAGAATTTCATAGAAATGAAAAGTTGATGCATGCCTTTACCTCATCAAACTCCATATAAATGAGAAAACTTTTTCCCTCCTACCCTCCACACACATGGTTTCAGATTCTTTCAAGATTCTTTCAGTTTTCTTTTTTCTCAATGTGATCAAATTAGTTAAACCAAAATTTTGCTTCCATTACGAACCAAACTCCAGGAGGAAATTAGCAGAGTTTAGCAAGATATTGGCAACATGTACTAATACCATTTTGACATTTAGCTCAAGAGAAGGATATTCAAAAGGCAGTTGCTAACTTTCAAATTAAAGTTAAAATTTTTTAAATACACATAAATTGATTTTTTAATTAGCACCTATGTGCCAACATCCCCAAATTCTGAAGGCTTTTAAAAATACTTAATATTCTTTTCATTCCCAGCAGCCACACCAAGAGAGTACATCCTTCTTTTGTTCTTCAAGGGGTGTGGGCAAAGGTGGAAAATAAACATCCACACATTTATGTTAAAACTATATAAAGCAGACTGCAAAGGAACATGACTTTTCTTTTACTTGGCAGAAATAGAAATGGAAAACAATTTCTATTTTCCATTACGGTCTGAAACCATAACCTCAGTAATGTAAAGTTTAAATGTATAAAAGAACTTTAAGGATTGCATTTGGGGGGATTATAACTGACTACATGAATATCAAACTGTATTACTTGCTAAAAATAGATTTATTTAATCCCCAAATAAAGCACCATTATTTAGACTTAATTTTCAATTATATACAGTCTCTCCTGTCTGTTCAGGAACCACACAATTCACTAGGGACCTTTAACTTATTAACGTGCACAATAAAATTGTACTTATGAAGTCAAACCACTGAGGAAAAAAAGATTAAACTCAGCAAAGGTTGGCCAGAGTCTGGGCTTTCCAGAGGCTGCCCACCACGCATTTCTCACGTGGTCAAGCTGGACCCATGGCGGCACCGCAGAGCTGCCTCTGTTGCCTCTGATTTTATGACCATGTACTATTTAATCATATGTACCTTGCATGTAGGCACGTGAGGTTTTGTTATCTTATTGGAAAAATGGTTTTTCTTTTTCTTTTCTTTTTTTTTGCGACTAGAGAGAGTGGAGTTTTCAATACATGTATCTATTTGAAGAGCAGCTGCTATAAGATCAGTTTGTTCTCATGAAGAGGAAGGCATTTGCTTATTCTTTTCTGGCAAAAATTATATCTCTTGACAGCTCTAATATGCCGTTTTCTCACTTCTGTTCCAGTCTTTCCAAGAGAAAAAAAAAATACCACAAAATCAAATAAAACTGTGTTATAAACACTCCATCTCTGAATTCATGTTATAAAATTAAATTATGGAAGAGAAACTGAACAAAGGATGATATCTATTGTATTCCTATTTTCCAGAGCAAAAGAGCAGTCAAGGTGATTTGCAAACTCTGAAGCATATAAAAATATAATGCTATTATTTTCTCAAATAGTTGGGAGGACAGATATCACTTTGAAAACACATAAATTCAGATGTAAGAGACTGAATTTCTTTTTTTTTTTGCAGTTTGAAAAAACTATAAATCAGTATTATTCAACTTGATTTGACAAGTGCTAAGTATAGGTTTAGAAGTCTTCAGCTTAGGATAGAGGGGATGCTTTATGTGGTTTTATTCTTAGGTATTTAAATCCTGCCTTGTTTTAAAAAGAATTTAAGGCAGTTTAAATGGATACATAAAATTCAGTAAGATATCAAGAATGAAAAGTGGGGAAGAAACAGTAAATGCAAGGGTTATATCATAAAAAGAAATTAGGAATGAGGCCACTATATTTTTTTTAAAGGCCCATTAAGAATGCTATCTATTTCTAGTAGATGGATCACAGAATTGGCTGTGAGTTTTTTAGGAGCCTCTACAAAAGGGAAATCATGAAATTAAAACTCACATGCACACACAATCACACCCAGCTACCCCATTCCCATATACAAATGTACACACGTACTCGAGTTGTTCTGGAGAGTCATAAGCAAACCTAATATTAATGCTGTAGAAAGGAATGCAAAGACTATTCACAGAGAGGGAACTTTACAAGGTAATGAAAAATACCTGCAACATAGATGGCCTTTGAAAATAGTATGCTAAGTAAAAGAAGTCATTCACAAAAGACCACATATTCTATGATTCTATTCATGTGAAATGTCCAGAATAGGCAAAAGTGATGAACATTTTCTAAAATTATATTGTGATGATGATTGTACAACTTTGTGAATATACTAAAATCTATTGAATTGTACAATTTTAATGTGTGAATTTTTTCTTTTTAAACTTCAGATAAACAAGAAGTTAGTTTTTGATATAAATATATCTCATATATTTCATGGGATATTCTATTTTTTTTTTTAAATTGAAGTATGGTTGAAACACAATGTTACCTGTTTCAGGTGTATAACGTAGTGGTTTGACAACTCTCTATGTTATGCTGTTCTTACCACCAGTGTAGCTACCCTCTGTCACCATACCACACGATTACAGTATCATTGACTAGATTCCCTATGCTGTATCTTTTATCCCCTGAGTAATTGATTCTATACCTCTAACTCCCCTTCACCCTTAAATGGATGAATTTTATGGCATGGTATGGTATGGTATGGTATGGCATGGAAGGTGTATGTGAATTTTATCTCAGCAAAACTGTTAAAAATGTAATACCATCCTTACACTAGACCAGAGGTTATGAAACCTAAGTATGCACCACAGTCACCTGGAGAGTTTGTTAAAGCACTGATTGCTGGGCCCCACTCCTACAGTTTCTGATTCAGTAGGACTGGGGTGAGGCCTGAGAATCTGGATTTACAAGTTCTTGGGGGATGCTGATGCTGCTGGCCTGGGAACCACTCTTCGAGTATCAGTGCATAGACAATATGAATAATATTATTAATTATATATATATTAATTATATAATAATTAATAATAATATTGGCTGTTTCTTTTACTTTCTTCAGTGTAGTTTGAGGAGTCACACCAATGCACAGTTTAGTACAGACAGTTTGATGAGACACCATTATGACAAAGAAGGTGGTAGCAATAAGCATAGTACCAGTAACAACAGCCATATCAGTAACAACTGTAGCAGCATTTACTTTTTACTGGTCGCTACTATGTAACTATGTTACTATGTACTCTGTTATGTGCTTTGATGATCATTATTTAATTTAATCCTCACAATAGCCTTACGAGGTGAAGATGCTGGGGAAATCAACACTGCAATAGTTAAACTTTATCAAGCACTTACTTGATATTCCTGTTACCAATTTCTTCATATACACTGTTTCTCTTTACACATAAAAGAACCCAAAGGCTCCTAGAATTTTCTTCTCACTGCAAGAAGTGGAGAACCAGGCCAACTATCCCCAAAGTCCCTCCTCTTAACCACTGACCTACACTCACTACTCTTCACCAAGCTGGCTTAATTCTTAGATTTTAGAGGATTCAAAGCAACGACTCCACCAAAACAATGCTGTGATACTTGAGAAATACCACATGTGGTTTTTTTTTTACTATAATAAACTACTAATTTTCCAAATGATATGCTTTATAAATTACACTCTTGATCCCTGTAATGATGTCATTCACACTCATATGAATCCTGATAGACTCAATGAATGGGAGAGAATGGGGTGTAATTGCGCATATTATATTTTTGCTCATAGGACTTGAGACCATTATCCTCAGGCATAAATGCATTACGATGGACATTTGAATTTTTCTGTCATTTGGGTGATCTTCCTGTCAGGAGAAAAGTTTACAGTATTTTGACTGCTCTTCCATGAACTTATTGACTCTCAATTTAGTTTTTTATTAGACAGTGGTCAATGAAGACTTTCAGTTTGTTCTCCTGGGCTAAAGACTGGAGCATTATAAGAAAAATTCAGGTCAGAAGGAGGGTTGAAACCTTTCTATGACAGTGTTTACCCAAGTAGACTAAACACTCTGACGAAGGCAAGAATTTTTACACAGTACACTGATGATACATTGATTCTAACAGTTTTTGATTTATTCTTCTGGGTTTTAGGACAAATATACCAGGCACATCAAGTCCATGAATTCATGAATATCATTGCTTAGGACAAGGTTGAAGGTAATCACTGTTCAAGTGACACTTGTGGAAAAAAATTATTAGGTGGTTTAATGAATGACTGAGATTTGGGAAGCATTATAATATGGGAACTAAATGTCCTAACAAATTTGCCAACTTTAAAAGCAAGCTCGGTCTGAGATAGAACTGTGATATTTGTTTCATATCCACGTGTTTAATTCTGAGTTGTTTCTCTCTTTGAAGGGGGTGTTCGGGTTCAGCAATGTGTGGCTACACCCAGTCACTTCCTCACTTCCTCTACTCTTGCATCTCAACTTTTCAGGAGCAGAAACAGACTTTCTAGATTTTGGCATGTCTGAATAATGTGGTTTCCACTTATCACTTAGGCCTGGACCACCTGCATCTCTGGCTTTTTAAAGGAAAACAAGCCCTTTCTAGGACTAGTTCCTGCTACACCTCATTTTCCAAGTGCAAAAGCATCAATCGCCTCCCTCATTGCCCCTGTGTGTGTACACGTGTCTCAGCTGGAAGTCCCTGTCCCTTGTCTAAAATGGACCACTACAATGTCTCCTATCATGTCACAGGCTCCTGTCAAAACACTCCATTTCTCTGTCCAAACCCAAGAGACCCTTCTGGCCTACTCCACTGTGCTTTTATTTTTTGGAAAAACAAAACAAAACAAAACAAATAAAAATATTTTTAAAAACTATCACTCCTGAAGCTCTCTTATCTAGAACTTGACTTAAACAATAAATCAGCAGTTCATATATGCTAGAACCCTTTCATAACTGGCATTATATGCAAACCTCCAATATACGAAACATATAATAAAGATGAGATGCTAGAAGTGGAAACACAGATGGCCAATCAATGTTTAGAAAGATATTCAACATCACTTATCATCAGGAAAATACAAATTAAATCAAGATATCACTTTCTACCCATCAGATCAGTAAAAACCTATCCAATGCACATATTTGGGCATGTGGAAAATGGGAACACAGGTGCATGGGTTGAGGGATATAAATAGTATAGCTATTTTGAAGAGCAATCTGGTAACATCTAGTAGAAATGAAAAATAAATATCTTACCACCCATTTCACTTTTATGTTTATTATACTGGAGAAATTCTCATACTTGTATTCATGGATACACTCATGAGTACGGCTACTGCACTGTTGTTTGTAATAGCAAAATATCAGAGACAACCTAAAATTCAATAGGGGAATAGATAAATTATGGTCTATTCATATGAGGGAATACTATGTTAAAGGAGAGGACTAGCCACACAGGGGCAATAAGGGAGGTGATTGATGCTTTTGCACTTGGAAAATGAGGTGTAGCAGGAACTAGTCCTAGAAAGGGCTTGTTTTCCTTTAAAAAGCCAGAGATGCGGGTGGTCCAGGCCTAAGTGATAAGTGGAAACCACATCATTCAGACGTGCCAAAATCTAGAAAGTCTGTTTCTGCTCCTGAAAAGTTGAGATGCAAGAGTAGAGGAAGTGAGGAAGTGAGTGGGTGTAGCCACATATTTGCTGAACCCGAACACCCCCTTCAAAGAGAGGAACAACTCAGAATGTAGTAAACAAACCTGATACCTGCTGAAGACAATGAGTTGTTGGATGTGCCACACATGATGGTTTACGTAAATACAAACACTCAACAAATGTGATGAATTCATAAACAGTACCCTTACCTCACCCACTTAGATATTTCTAGTCAAGAACTCCTAACTCCTCCTTGCTGCTTCCCTAAATCATATTCATCTTCAAGATACAGCTCAAATCCTACCTTCCCCAGGAGCACCCCTGCCCACAGTGATTTCTTTTCCCTTCCGATCCACTCCAGTAATAGAAGTTTTAGGCATGTGGACTCCTCTATCTCATACTATCCCCATGGGAATTAACAGAGGTTCCTCCTATAGAATGTAATGTTTAATGTAATTCTTAGTGCATAGCAAGAACTCATTGATTACTAGCTCTTGTTCTTATTACAAATGCATATTTCCCCTTTGCTTAGCATGGTACTCTGCTGTAGAAGATATTCAATAAATGTTAACTTTTGACTCTGAATATGGTGATGACATACTTACGTTACTGGTATATTTGCCCAGGCCATCTCCTGAGGTGGGGTTCTTGGCTTGTTATTTACTGGATATCCTAAATCACTAGTGAAGTCTGTGGGCATTTGAGGTCGGACACACGCAAGTTCTACTCCCTGAATGCTGAGGCACTGCTCTCTGGGATGGCATATGGTCACTAACCCTTTGTTCCAGGCTTGGCTGCTCCTAGATTTCTCCTGATACCATTGGCAGGGTTCTCGCAAGATTTCCAAACCATCTAGCCCACAGTCATTGAGAGAGAGTTTAAGCCTTTTAGAAACCAAGTATTACTCTTGGGGCTTTTCTTCTAAGACCTTAAAGACCAGGGAAACTTAATTCCAGGAGTATCAGAGGAGGCATGGAGGAGAAACCTGGGCTAAGGAAGAATAGGCAGGGCAGGTGGCGACGTGGAGAACATGGGGAGCAAGCAGACCACCTGATACCACTGGGCACAGAGACTTTCAGTTAGTGATCTCATTTAACACAACCACCACAGCACAGAGAGATTGTTACCCCTACGTTACAGATGAGGAAACTGAGGCCTGGAGATAAATTTGTCCAAAGATGTACAGACAATGAGTGTTAGAATAAGGATTCTACCGCAGATCTTCTTGACTTTAAAAAACTCATGTTTGTGGCAGAAGTTAAATCCACTTCAATTAAATTCATTTATATTTGTTTCTATTAAACAAAATTAAAAAAACCTCTATTCCATATGCTTATAATTCTAGGCCATCAGGTAATAATTTCAAGAATTGAAAGAAGTGACTTACTTGAAAAACAAACTGAGGGTTCTAGAGGGGAGGGGGGTGGGGGGACGGGTTAGCCTGGTGATGGGTATTAAAGAGGGCACGTTCTGCATGGAGCACTGGGTGTTACACACAAACAATGAATCATGGAACACTACATCAAAAACTAATGATGTAATGTATGGTGACTAACATAACATAAAAAAAAAAAAAGAAGTGACTTATTTGGGAAGGTGTGTGCAAAGCTGGTAGGTGCTCTGGATGACAAGCACAGGGTCCCATGGCACTAGTAGTAGAAAACAAATACTCTACACAACACAAATTAGGAAGAAGAAATAGACCTAAAAATCATGACTTTTTTAGAATCAAAACAATACAACATGCAATAAACGTATAAAGAAGATTACCTAAAATCAGCACATACGTTTTGTTCAGGAAGTTGAAAGTTTTTCTGTAGGTCATTCTTTGATTTCTCCAATAAGCTCAGTTCCCTTTTTGTGGTACATCTGTGGATATCTTGTTAAAGGATCCTTGCTCCAGCATGATTTTTAAAAAGTGTATTCTTTGCCACTATCTCACCTTACGGTAAACTGAAGCAAAAACATCCTAATGGGGTCAGTGTTCACATAACTATTAGCAACCCTACGATGAAGGTGACTCCATCTGGGCTTATTGCTGTTATTCGTCACAGATACAGACTGAAGGAATGCAGCAAATACACTACTGAAGTTCTCCAGGGAAGAGAGAACACTTGGTGCTAACGGGAAAACTACTCCCGCTTACGCTGCTCTACACAAAGACAGCCCTTTCGGGCAGTCAGGACATAACGGAAAGCTTCAATTACCTCTGCCTACAATGCTTATTATTCACTTTAATATTTGAAATATTAGAGAATATGAAATAATAGCAGCTTTTCTCTGACTCATACAATCCAACAAAAGTAAAGGAAAAGAAGATGAAGTGAAAACAAGACCAAGAAAAGAAGTTTTCTATTTTAACACAAATGAACTACATGACTCAAAAGTAAAACCCACAAAGAAGTAAGCTAGAAATAAAATCCTTACTGACAGACATCAATCGGTTAAGGGGCACTTATTTATAAAGCAGAACATTTCATCAGTTAGGAAATAAAAACAAATTTCAGGTGCAACATGTTGAGAATACGCCATTCAACAACATAAAACTCAACAAGCCTGATAAGCCTTTCAGTCTTTCTCTTATGAATTCAATATTTACTAAAATAGAGTGATGAAAGCCTTGTATCTAAAGGATGACAAATACGCTGTATGCTGAAATGAACCCTGATTAATCTTACTAATGGCGTATCAACTATCTTAATTTTAAGGAGCCATTATAGAATGACAGATTGCAGAGTAATGTAGCATAAGGACAATAATAGGTACACTTGTCACCCCTTTCTGGTGTGACAGTGTTACACTGTGGACACACATAATCCTGGGGTTCCTGTTAAAGGAAATAAGAGGGCACTTGCATTTTCATTTTCATATACTTTTTAGTGGCTCTTAAATTTCCCAGCACAATCATTTTTGATAAAGCATGACATTTTATAATCCAGTCAAATTTTGTACTTTAAAATCCACTCCTAATTGCCTATTAATGAAATACAAGCTTAAAAGTCCTTACTAAAAATGCTTCCCATAAATGCACTGGGACCAAATGGCTCTTAGCATCAATGGAGATTCCATAACCAAAAACTGAGAGCTAATACTGCATTATCCCTTTCTTTTAAAAACAATCTGCCAATTATGCTGCCACCATTTTTGTAAATTTCCACTAAAGAGGATTCAAGGGAGAATTTGTCAATACACGTACACTTCAAAACTCAAGGAAAGGATAGATATACCAGGTTTATAGTCTTACCACAAAGCCATTAAAATAAGTTACTGAAGGGTGGCAGGTTTAAATGAGGTCTACTTCATTCAAGTGATTCGCCACCTGGTCTCCATCCCAGAAGCTGGTTTGGGGAGGGACTCCTGCCATTTAGCCCCCAAGTCCCCCGGGGTTTCTAAGGCGGGTTGAGAATCGTTGCTTTGGTCTTGCAGTATAGGCAACTACCAAGAGTTCCTTACAGAGCCAGGTCTTTCCAGTTACTCTGCTAACTTGGCTCATTCGAATAGGCCCTTCTGCTACTCAGTCAAGCAGACCGTAACCAGAGGCACGCATCAGGAGTGTGCGCCTGTGGGTAATATTGGCTATGTAGGAAAAGAGAATGACATTTTTGAAAATAGTACAAAGGGTGGATTCAGACAATGAGTTAAGAGGTTTTTTGTGGCCTGTTTGTTTTTGAATCGGTATCATAATGTCTCCAAAAGCTTTCAATTTCATCTTCTGGAACTTTTGTTGATAAATATGTCACAACTGAGTAATAATTTCATGTTTAATTCTAAATGCCTATGTACGCACAAAACTCCTAATATAGATGACCTGAACATTTTAGAAACCTGTGTTATTCATTCCTTCATCTACCCATTCATTGAGTATTTATCGAGAACCTACTATCACTAGGCATGTACTGGGAAGACTGCAATGGACAAAGGAGAACCAAAATACCTGCTCTCATGGAGCTTATTCTGCTGACGGAGTTTCTGACTAAGCAGCCAAATGAAGCTTTACTTATTTCTCTTTATCTATTACATTTCATTTATCCATAAATAATCTGAAACTTACAGAGAGAAGCACAATGCAATAGAAAAATTTAATATAGATAAGGAAAAGTAAAACCCAAAAAACAGCAATGATATTATAACCTTGGTGAACTTTAAAAAAATCCAGAGCAAATAGCCTGAAAGGTGGTTAGAATAACTCAGTGGTAAAATAAACTGCAACTGATGTTAAATAAAGTAAAAAACCAATATTTTCAAAAGCATAAAAATCAAAGTCCTTTAAAACACTGATTTTTTAAAATCTAAGGTTGTGTCCCAGAATATTAGTAAAGTTCTTAAAAAATTTAGATCCCTGGATCTACCTCAGATCTTCCCAATTATAAATCATATGGGATCCAAAGATAGATAGTTTTAAAAAGCCCCAGAAGCAGTCTGAGGCGCCTTTTAAAGCCACTGTCTGAGGGTGGGATTTCCTAGATGGCAGACCGAGGAGTTCTACAAATCCTCTTTCTCCCAAAAAACGATGAGAATGGAAAATACAGTCAAATCAACCATTTCAGGACCCTGGTAATCAACAGAAATCAAGCAACAAGCTGAGAACTGTTGCTTCTTGGAAAACTACCCACAGTGGGGAAGCGGAGGGGAAGTGTGTGGTCTTCCTGCCCCTCTCAGCTCAAGCTCTACTCTGGTGGGCGGGCGGTGCGCCGGACTGCACTGAATGCGGACAGCGGAAAATGCCGCTCCCAGGCATTGTCCAAAAACAGCAGGGCTCTTGCAGGCAAACGGATGCTGACAGTCAACCTCTTAGCTAGCCTGAGACAGCAGTCCTACTGGGGCCACTCCCAGATGACTATCTGTTCATCTAACCGGAGATCCTAAAAATGAGAGAGCCATGGAGGGTTTTGATAAACTTTCACACATCCCGGCCAACTAGGAGGACCTAACAGGTCTGGTGGAAATAAAAGGCAGAGCAGGTTTGAAAACTCCTGAACTCTGAATATGTTCACAATCCACAATCCACATCAAAAGAGGTTGGAAGCTTTACTGGATTGAGCTGTTGCAGTGCAACCTCTGGCTTATCATTAACCACTGAACTACGGACACCGAACGACAACCCCAGGAAACAAGGCTTAGACGTAAAAGTAAGAACTAAATTGCTATCTCGAATATAACTGAAAACATAATTAAAAAAAAAAAAGACAAAATTGTTACATGGTTGTGAAAAACAGAAGGCAGCAGAATGAATTCCTATGTGGACTGTTCTTCATTTATTCAATCCCTATTTATATTTGTTTTACTCTGGACCAGACACTGCACTCAATGCCCCAGTACAATGGCGCACATAATAGATAAGGCTGAAATTAAATAGTTCATATTCTAAAACTAGGGTCTGCTCTTCAAGGTCTCAGGATTTGGGGCAGATTTCTCTAGTCTTTCTTTTTTTTTTTAAGATTTTATTTATTCATTTGAGACACAGAGATACAGAGAGAGAGAGAGAGCATGAGCAGGGAGAGAGGCAGAGGGAGAGGGAGAAGCAGGCTCCCCGCTGAGCAGGGAGCCTGATGCAGGGCTCGATCCCAGGACCCTGGGATCATGACCTGAGCCGAAGGCAGACGCTTAACCATCTGGGCCACCCAGGTGCCCCCAGATTTCTCTAGCCTTACACACAGTCTCAAATTCCTAAAAGCACATGGTTTTTAATGATTTATATGACTTATATAATACACTTGACCTTTGAACAACACAGGGGTTAGGAGCACCAAACCCTTGCACAGTGGAAAATCCATGTATAATACTTGAGTCCCCTAAAATTTAACTAGTAATAGCCTACTGTTGACAGAAAGCCTTACTGATAACATAAACAGTTGATTAACATATCTTTTGTATTTTATATGTATTATATACTGTATTCTTACAATAAAGTAAGCTAGGAAAAAGAAAATGTTATAAGGAAAATCATAAGATAAAATACATTTACTGTACTGTGTTTATTAAAAAAAATCCACATGTAAGTAGACCCATGCAGTTCAAACTTGTGTTGGTCAAGGGTCAACTGTATTTTAAGTAACAGATTTGAGGGAGTCAAATACATTACCAAATAATTTTAAGTGATAGTATTTTGTTTCATTTGGTACAAAGAAAATAACATTAAAATATAACAAGGGCATCTATGTTCCAGAGCTGGCTCTAACACTTTCTGTCTCAATAGTCTTTGCCAAAACATTCTAGAGCTCAGTTTCATTATTTATAAAGTAAAGCAGATTTGACTAGATTTCTAGACTGACTCTTTGATCTCAAATCTATGACTCAAATTCCAAGGGCATACAATAATACAATAATACACAGTAACATAAAAATACTTACAAGAAACCTACCCAGGCCTACTTTAATGAATACAATCCATCCATAATTAGCACAGCATTTGTAAACATATGCACACTTTAAGGTGGAATTTAAAGAACTATTCTCTTGAATAGATAAAGCATTGCATTTGAAACCTTATTTATAAGAATTGGCAGTAGACTTTATTTTAATATACGGTATTAGAGTCAAAACTTGTCATAATATATTCACAAAGATTACAGGGATCATAGTGATTAGATTTTACTGTACCTGAGATCAGAATGTTAACATCATGATTCTCGATATTTATTTTTTATTTACTTAACAAATATTACACAGTAATCACTGTGTAATCACTTTACACATATCAATTCATTTAATCCTCAAGACACTCCTCCGAAGAGCTACTATTATTATCACATCTGTTTTACAGATAAAGGAAACTGAGGAATCAAGAGGTTGACTAACTTGCCTAAGGCGCTAGGTAGGAGGCAGTAAGACATTAAACTCGCTCATGGCTGGGGCACCTGGGTGGCTCAGTCGGTTAAGCATCTGCCTTTGGCTCAGGTCATGATCCCAGAGTCCTGGGATCCAGCCCTGCATCAGGCTCCCGGCTCAGCGGGGAGTCTGCTTCTCCCTCTCTCTGCACCCCATTGTTCTCTCTCTCTCTCTCTCAAATAAATAAATAAAAGCTTTAAAAAAAAACAAAACAAAAAACCCTTGCCAATGGCTAGTAAGTGGCATATAGGCTGCATTAAAACTCAGGTCAGCTGGCTCCCAAACCCCATGCTCTCACTTACTGTATATTGCCAGAACTCATAAACCAATAGGCTTGTACTGTAATACAGAATACCCAAAGAAGAAAATTATGGCAGTTATTAAAGGAAAGGACATATATTATTTCCCTTAAACATATGCACACACACACGTGCGTGCCCTCACAGACTCACACAGCTCTCGTGCATTCACAAAACCAAATGATAAATTTGACAGATTTGAAATTTATAAAAAAATATGTATATAAATATAAATATATATAGATCCCCCAGAGAAGTGGTGGTATAGAAGTTAAGATCTTCAGTGTTTTTAGATTAAAATTATTAGACCTTACATTTTTTAACAATCCAAAAATGAACCCTATACATGTTATGTCGTGAGCAAGTACGTTACATATATAATGTCGATTCTATACAAACTTTATGCGATACCACACTATCTAGCTTTGTATTTTAACATGTATATGATACACCTTTTATTTACCAATTTGAAAGAATCATCTTTCTAATTTAAGGGTCCTCTTTTATCTCTGCCTTAAATAAACAACAATTGCATCTTCCAGATAATTCGTGTTTGTTGAATCATTGTAGTCCTCTGGTGTGTATCTGGCCTATAATATCATGTGTTTCTCTTCTCCCCACCTAGTACCTTTGCTCTAACCATAGTGATATTTGTATTCTTTTTCTGCACTTTAGAAGATTTCAGCTTCAGTTTCTGAATTCTTCCCATTAGTGCTGAGAGATTATTTTTAAAAGAAGTTTTTTTTATAACAACCAAGTGCATTTTATATGGCTGAGATGTTCATGTCAGGCCATGAAGACATCCTCATACATTTATCAAGAAATCATAATAGAACTCCACTGAACAATGAAAATGCCAAGAGACATGACATGGGGAAACAGAGAGGGCTCCAGAAATCTCTCATGTAGCAGGGAAAGCATGCAGGCACAGGGCATGCGCAGGCAAATGTCCACAGCCCCACTGAGAGACGGCAGCCGTTAAAAAAAAAGGAGGGGGGTAGCTAATGATATGCCAGATAAGAAGCTGTCCTCTCTAGAGCATCACAGGACATTCCTTTCTGGAAATACAAGAGTCTGTCCCATGCTATCTGGTGTGCTTCTGAGCCGGTCTTTGCAGCAAAAAGACAATTACGTTTAACTTTTTAATTAACATGTGTCCTTCCTGACAGACACTGTGAATGAGACACTTTTTCCTCCCCATTATGGCTTAGACTTTAGATTTAATTACTGTGGAAATGAATCAAGAAACATGACTTCAGGCATAGCATTCTAAATGTCGGCAGAGGAACAATATTAATTCTCTATTCTAAAGTATCTGTGTCATCCCACCTTTATGATGAGTGATGTGAAAATAATTTTAGGAAGGAGGTGACCGACCCGGAGACCCTACAAAACATTGGGAGGATCACCTATCAGTTGCGGTCGGGAGAGATTTTCTTTGGATAACGACAGAGTTTTATTTTGCACATTTTCATAATTACTAATATATAAAGAAATTGTTCTTCAAGTTATATATGAAAGGACCAGAGCCCTTTAAAACTTAGATCTAAATGAGTTCATAAGCTATTATCA